>NC_136072.1:312138493-312710993 GCF_964261635.1 Lissotriton helveticus | reverse complement strand
GGGGGGGTCCCAAAACGTGTTTTCCCTATGTTAATTTCCATAGGACGGTCTGACAAGTCTACAGCCCGAACCGCTGAACGGAATTACGCAAAACTTAGCAAAATTGTAGGGACTGGTACGCAGATGTGCCTTTGCTATGTTTGGTGAAAATTGCTCCAGTGTTTTTTTTTTTAAATTAACTTCAAAAACACATATATATCTATAGGCGCGCTCCGAGCGCTCACCTGTATGCGTACAGGGGAGCGCACCCGGGAGTGCGCGAGCGGAAAGCTGATTGGCTGTCAGGTGTCTGTCAACATTCTAAACAGTCCGGAGAGTCCGCCATCTTGTGTCCCGGTAGAATCGAGACACAAGAGGTGAAAAAGAAAGGGGGAAATAATTAAAAGGGGGCAGAGTAGACACCCCTTGACCCCCTAGGTTTTCTGAGGGGGGCCTAGAAGGACCTTGAAGGGCAAAAAACCTTTTTTTTTTTTTTTTACATTTTCGCGGGGTAAGTGCTGGGTGTGTTCCCGGGTACGCTCTCCGGTACACGCACCCTGAGCGCACCACGGGGAAAAATATTGTAAAAAAATAGAGTAAAAAAATAATGTAGAGTGTTTAGAGGTAAGTTAGCTCTGAAAAGAGCTCTTGTGTTAAGTAGGTGTTTTTTCATCCAGATCCATATTCTTTTCAAATTTCAAGCTGTAAATTGCAGGGAAAAAAAACACTTTATTTTATCGTTTTTAGTAATAGATAATATAAAACTAGCTTTATCAAGTATTAAATTCCCCTTACAAATTAACAACTCACCTTTTAGAAAGCTGTAGAAGAGTTTGTACTGTGTAAATTTCACACCAGAAATCGAACACCAAAAACTCCTCACAAATGTACCTCAAAGAGTACTATCACAAAATGGCTGTGTTTACCTCTCATTTTTCATGTATGTTCATGTAGAAAACCAATGAAACTTCATCACACACAAATTCAAAACCAAAGAAACATTTTAATTGGTTCTAAATTTAAAAAGCTAATTGGTTCTTGGGTGTCTGTAAACATTCTAAATGGTCTGCATAGTCCTCCATCTTGTGACTCTGAAGAACAGAGACACAAGAGGTGAAAAATAAAAGTGGAAAACGTTGATAGGGGGCAGGGTAGAGACACCCTGCCCCCCTTATGTTTTATCAGGGGGCCTAGGAGGACTCCGAAGGGCAAAAAAAGTTTTAGGTTTTTTTTTTAAATTTCGCGGAGTAAGCTCAGGGTGCGCGCACATGGGCGCTTACCGGTATGCGTACCCTGAGCGCACCACGGGGAAAAACTGTGTAAAAAATGTGGGTGAAAAAAATAATTTCCAGCAATGCATCCTTTCACATGGGGCAAGCCCCATATGAAAGGGCCTGTGTCAGTCTTACGCCTGCTGTGAGGCAGGCTCAAGATTTTGACGCAACGGCATCTTAAAAGTGACGCAGTGAAATGTCATAGATTTCACTGCGTCACTTCTACGACCCTTCCTTGCGTCAATACGTCCCCTTTGCATACATTACACCTGGCGCAGGTATAATGTGGCGCAGGGGTTTACAAAGTGACGCATCTACCTAGATGCGTCACTTTGTAAATATGACTCAACAAGGTGCATTTTTTACAGCACTGGTGTGTCACAAAAAGTGACGCACCAGCGGCGTAAAAGTGGCGCATGGCCTCATAAATGAGGCCTTCAGTCTTCTACTCTTACTTTTTCTTTCACTTTCTCTGTTTCTTCACTGCCTTACTCACCTTGTCTCACACTCACTTGCATTTATCCAGTCTGTATCTCCACTCTTTCCTAAACATCACTGCTCTTTTCGTACCCTTCCACACCCCCGTTCCTTTACTACATTTTCTTCACTTATCCACATTCCTCATGTTCACTCTCCTTGTCCTCACTCTCATTCCCCACACTCACCTTCTTTCAGTCCCCCTACTTCACTTCCCTTCCCCTCTTGTCCCTTTCTTTGCTTTCTCACTCATTTTCCTCTCCTCTCTCACTGCTCTCCACTTCAGTTACTCTTTTTCATTTTTTTAAGAATACAGCTCTTTGATGAGAATTGGAGGTAGTTCTGAAAAGAACTTTTTTTTCCTTTTTTTTGAACAAGAACAAAAACAGGGAATGGGAAACTGCTCAACAGGAGCAAAAAAACAAAAACAAAAGTAGGGCTGGGGACGGCAGCGGTGGTTCTCTAATGCTCGAACCATGAGCAGAACACTTTGTTCCCCATAACAAAGTAGCTGATCACATTGTCTGCATTTAATTACGACTTCATTAAAAGCAGGCTGAATATTAGGGATTAGCTCTTCTGGTTGCCCCCTCACCGATGTAGTTGGTCCTCCGGTTGAAGTAGAGGCACCATCCCTGGGAGCCTCTCGTGCCAGAGCCCTGACACTCTCCCGGGCATAGTTCTGGGGATGCCTTCTCTGCACGTGGCGAATCATGGTAGAATTACCAAAACTGTACTTCCTTGTGGGGTCTCCTCTGGAAAGTACAGAGTGGCAGATCTTACATTCCACCTTTGGAGCATTTACTTTCTTACGTCCCTCAGGTATGTCAAAAAATTTCCAGATAAAATGCTCCTTAACTCTAGGCTGAGGAACCTCTTCATCTATAAATCCTTCTGTGTCATCACTGCTGCTGGATGCTCTGGCAGCCATGATAAAGCAACAAAGATTAAGCAGCAAAAAGACAGGTCTTGCAGTCACAAAAGTGAAAGAAGAAGTGAAGGAAATGGATGGGGATTTCATTCTTTGTAAAAAAAAAAATGATGGCAACCAATGAAAAGAGTTACTTTAGGGTCACATGACTTGACGCGCTTACGCTGTGCGCACCGGAGAGCTTCCGGGGGCGCTTACGCCGCGCGAACGTAGGCGCTTCATGGGGCGCTTACGCGGCAAGCCTGAGTGACGTTTTGATAGCTTTACGGAAATGCAAAATCATTTTCATTTCGTAAATCAAAAATACCGCTTTTATAAGTATGGTACTAAATGTCTTGCATTATTATTTACTTTTCATACATATTTTTTTTTACGAACGCAGAAATAGTGCTCTCGGTGCGCTCTCGGGAGAGCTTACCGGTGCGCGCACCCTGAGCGCACCAGGAAAAAATGTAAAAATAAAATATATACATTGAACAAATAATTAAAAAAAATATATATATATATATATAATTAATTGTTGTAAAAAACAGCTAATAAAAAAATAAAAAATAAATCGTAGGTTACAAAGTCGATATACAAAGGAATTAGCTTTTAAAAAACCTATGAAATTCACTGAAAAAACCATAGGTTTCACAAACGTTATAGTTAGGATTTATTTTTTAAAAAACCTTTGAAATTCACTAAAAAAAACATAGGTTTCACAATCATTATAGTTAGGAATTAGCATTTAAAAAACATTTCAAATTCACTGAAAAAAACATAGGTTTCACACCAGTTATAGTTAGCTGAACATTTTACTCATACAAAACCATTGAAATTCCCACGTTATAGTTAGTTGGACTCACTATAACTCGCGCGCCCGCAATCCACTGCTGATGATGTCACATATTACATCATTCATGACATGGTCAGTGACATCACTGATGACATCACTGATGACATCTCAAATGACATCACTGATGACATCTCAAATGACATCACTGATGACATCATCCAAGTGATAATACGATGCACCTCCTCACACTCTAATCTAACCTTTGATACACTCAGTGTTAAATACAAACTACCATTCCTGAAATTATTGACACACCAATACCCGTAACTACATACGCACTCACTGATTCCTAGGTCTACACACACATCCACTCATTAACCCATACAATCACTCATACATACAGTCACTCATCCATAGAACACTATCATATCCACTCATACACCTATACAGACACTCACACGCTGACACTCATCCACAAAGTTACTCACACACCTAGTCAGTTATGCAAAGAATCAATCACACTCCCATTTCCTCAACTACACAGTTATACACACTAAACCTTACTTATTCAAACATATACTAACACATACTTACTCTCTTTTACAATCACTGATACAAGTACACATTGATCCATACAGTCACTTACGCAATCACAAGCTCTCATGTTTAGTCATTTACATATGCCAACTCTCCCAAGCACTATGTTTTACAAATGTACTTACTTGGACATGTAGCACTGAGATGTCCATTCACTCACCAACACACCCATGCACATAGTCAACCGCCCATACAGCTGTTTCCACATGCACTCTTAAACCCATACACCAAGTGAATCAACTGCTAACACATCTATGCACAGAGTCACACACCTCCCAGGCACCCACACACACACTCAGCCTCACATACAAATACTTGGGCAACCAATCAATAACCCATATAGCCACTCATATAGCTACTGATCAACACATGCAGCAGCTTACACAACAACAGACATAATGATGCACACATTCAGACAGTTTAGTCACTAATCCATGCATTCAGTAAGACACATTTAATCACTCACTCGTACAGTCAGTCACGCACCTTCTAAATCCTTCATCCAGACACTTATACATCCACTCATTCTTCAATATGTAAAACATATTTAAACTTTACAGAAACACACAGACACTGGATGATGTCATCAATGATGTCATCAGTGATGTCATTTGAGATGTCATCAGTGATGTCATCAGTGATGTCATTTGAGATGTCATCAGTGATGTCACTGACCATGTCATGAATGATGTAATATGTGACATCATCAGCAGTGGATTGCGGGTGCGCGAGTTATAGTGAGTCCAACTAACTATAACGTGGGAATTTCAATGGTTTTGTATGAGTAAAATGTTCAGCTAACTATAACTGGTGTAAAACCTATGTTTTTTTCAGTGAATTTGAAAGGTTTTTTAAATGCTAATTGCTAACTATAACGAGTGTGAAACCTATGGTTTTTTCAGTGTATATATATATATATATATATATAGATATAGATATATAAATATATATATATACATTACCTACTGGCGGTCGCCAGTAGGTATATATAGTTAGGATTTTTTCCCTATGGGATTTTTGAAAATTCTATGTCTAATAACTTTGGCGTTTGTGGACGGAATTGGCTGAAATTTTCTGGAAAATGGAACATTTTGTTTCTGAGCAGCCACTGGAAATTTGGGGGGAGTTGGTCCAGGGGGGGCCGAGAAAAAAGGGGGGTCCCAAAACGTGTTTTTAACATTGAGTTTTCCATAGGGCGGTTAGCCTCACTTTTAGCCCGAACGGCTGAATGGATTTGCACGAAACTTGGCAAAATTGTAGGGACTGGTAGCCCGATGTGCCTTTTGTAGGTCTCAATATATGTGCTGCAGTGGATTTTGAGAAAATAACGTTCAAAAAAAGATATATATCTGTAAGCGCGGACCAGGCAGCGCCCCGGTACGCGTACTTGACGCGTAACGGAACTTCGCGTAGCGAAGTTGATTGGCTCTCCGGTGTCTGTCAACATTCTAAACAGTCCGGAGCGGCCGCCATCTTGTCTCTCGGTAGGATCGAGAGACAAGAGGAGGTCAAAAGCGAAGGGGCAAATGACCTTAAGGGGGCATAGTAGATACTCCCTGACCCCCTAGGTTTGATGTGGAGGCTTTAAAGGGGCCCCGCTAAGCAAAAAAAAAAATAATTTTTTTTTGGTTTTTTTCGTGGTTAGCGCCCGGTACGCGAACCGGGAAGCGTACTGGGGAGCGTATCACAATAAAAAATGAATGATAGACTTTTCAAATGCTGTATGTTAATTGATTGTTGGTTTTGTTGATTATTTATTTTTTTTTTTTTACTTTTTTTATTGTGTTTCATAATTTATTAAACTTTCTAACATTTCATTGTCAGAAATTTCATAATCATGGAATATAGATTGTAGTCTCTGAGGTTGTAAAATGTCCTCATTTGCAAGGAGGTTATCTACTGCTTGCACACATTGCAGTAGTTCTTGGTCCCATGTTTCATCCATAAATTCAATCTCATTTGGATCAATGATTTCTGTGTTGGACTCTGGAAGGACAATTTCAAATGAAATGTTTTGTTCACTTTCCATTTTTCCTGAAATTTGCATAAAAAAAATATATATTAGTAGAGGTAGGGCACTGTTGGGATTAATTTTAGATAGGCAGTTTTTATCAGAGAATTTATCTTTGGGCAGTGTATAGTATCAGAGTGGAAGTAGGAATATAAAAAAGTGTATCTAAATTTATAAGTACTACAGAGGGATAGTATATAACTAACAGAAAAAGTTTGCCATATTAACTTAAAGTGCACAATATACTTCAGTTTTAAAAATAACAACTTACCTTTAAAAAGAAGTTGAAGTTATTAATGAAAATCCAAATGAAATGTACACCAGGAAGTAGTAGTCAAAATGGCTGTGTTTCCTTCTCTTCCTTTATATATATTCGGGTACATAACCAATCAAATGTCAGGTAAAAAAAGTAGAAAATGAAAGTAACATTTTAATTGGTTGTCAATTCCAACACTTCAGATGTGTTTTGTGAAGTAATTTACCTCACGGTATTTAGAGAGGACTACAGGCTAAATGGCTAAATGGAATTCCAATCAAATTTGTGAAAATGGTAGGGATTGGTATGTAGTATGAGCTAGTCTATATTTGGTGAAATTGTCTCCAGTGGCTTTTCTATGAACTACTTTCCCACCTTTTTTGATGGTGCGCTTCCCAGGGAGCGACCCGGTACGCGAACTGTTGAGCGCCCCGGTTCGCGAACCTTAAGCGTTACGAGAGTCCACCATTTTGTGTTTCGGTCGAATTAAGATACAAGATGGAGGGCAAATAATGTTCAGAATTGGTAGAAGGGGGCACGGTAGACTTATCTTGACCCCCTAGGTTTTCTGAGGGTGGCTGAGGAGGACCATAGTTCTTCACTCTTGTTCACTCTCTCTGTTTCTATTAATGTCACTGTTTATGACTGATCAAAAAAATGTTTTTTAAAAAAGAACAGTAACTATAAGGGAAGGAAATAGACAGTTATGTTAAAAGAAAGACAGCTATAGGGAGTAAACTAACGATACTGTTACCTACAATCCACTGCTGTTGATGTTACTGACCATGTCATGAATGATGTAATATGTGACATCATCAACAGTGGATTGTAGGTAACAGTATCCTTAGTTTACTCCCTAGAGCTGTCTTTCTTTTAACATAACTGTGTATTTCCTTCCCTTATAGTTACTGTTCTTTTTTAAAAAATATTTTTTTGGTTAGCTTCCGGTACGCGTACCGGGTAGCGCTCCGGGAGCGAACTAAGAGAAATACAGGTTGGCAGAGTTCCAAATATTCTACCAATTTTTTTATAATGGGGAGTTAGTTCTGAAAAGAACTTTTTTTTTTATGTTTTTGTTGTTTTATATTTTTTTTAGTATTTTTTGAACATTTTTTTACTTTTTTTGTATTTTCTGAACGTTTTTAAAATTTTTTTGGTTTTTTTGGGGGGGGGGGAAACAAAAACGATCCATTATAAAGGGCTCAACAGGAGCAAAAAAAAAAAAGAATTTATTTTTTGGTGCGTCTTGTGCAAACATTAATATGATTTTGAATTGCTCGCAAAATCAAAGTGATGCTACTTTCTCTGTAGCAGATGAAAGCGCCACATTCCACGCACACTTGTTTTACGTGCCCAAACAACATTTGGATGTTTGCAATCACCTCCCTCGCCTCTGGTCCCGACACCTCTGGAACCACCGATCTTCTTGCCATTTGGAGGGGATTTTGTTGTTGGTCACGTAGCTGGGCAGCACTATAATTATTTGGGTGCCACCTACTCATATGCCGATGCATAGTATGATTGCCATAACTATATTTTTTATCAGTGCCCCTTGACAATCTGTCACCGCATATGCGGCAAAACACGTAACGAGCATTCACTTTCTTTTGCCCCTCAGGAATTCTGTAGAATTGCCAGATATAATTCTCCTGTCGATTGTACCTCCTGGGCTCCTCTGGCAAAAACTCATGCTCTTCCTCCTCTTCCTCCTCTTCCTGTTCTTCCTCTTCTTGCAGAATTACTTCTGCAGGTGGTCCTCTCTTTCTTGGATTTGGTGGAGGTGGTGGGCTAGCACCAGCTGAAGCTACTAATGAAGCCATCACAAAGTCTCAATAAAGGGTCTTTCTCTCACCAAGATGAAAGTCAGAGTGATGAAAGAAGGAGGGGTTTTCATCATTTGGGAAAAACAAAAGTTCTAAACCAATGAAAAGTGTCCATTTTAGATCACATGACCTTGTATTACATCATTAGGAAACCAAAAGTGAAATGAACCAATGAAAAGTGTTATTATCGAGTCACATGACCTGCTATGTTTACATTACGCGGTCGGCGCCGCGCCGCGGATCGCTTCCGGTTCGCGTACCGCTGCGCTTCCGGGTACGCGAACGTAGCACGTAATATGACGTATTACGCGAGAACGCGAAACGTCATGCTGACGCGAAGCGTCGCGATGTTGTTTTGTAACGCGAGAGGTGCGCTAAAGGAACGTTTACCAGTTCGCGTACCGGGTCGCGCCTCCGGATTGAGCTAACGGGAAGCTAACCGGTACGCGTACTGGGAGCGAAACAAAAAAAATACAAAAAAAATTGTATAAAAAACATGTAAAAAATATTTTTCTTTTTAAAGAATAATACATTGTAAAGGTTTTGATATTAGCTATTAAAAAACCAATGAAATTCACTGAAAAAACCATAGGTTATAGACCATATATAGTTAGGAATTAGCATTTACAAAACCTTAAAAATTCACTGAAAAAACCATAGGTTATAGACCATATATAGTTAGGGATTAGCATTTAAAAAACCTTATTTTACTCACACAAAACCATTGAAATTCCATATATAGTTAGTTGTACTAACTATATATCACGCACCCGCAATCCACTGCTGATGATGTCACATATTACATCATTCATGACATGGTCAGTGACATCACTGATGACATCACTGATGACATCTCAAATGACATCACTGATGACATCACTGATGACATCTCAAATGACATCACTGATGACATCACTGATGACATCTCAAATGACATTACTGATGACATCACTGTTGTGATAATACGATGAACCTCTTCAGACTCTAATATAACCTTAGATACACTCAGTGTAAACACAGACTCACAGATTGTCACTCATCCATGAAGTTACACACACACCTAGACAGTCATGCAAACAATCAATCACACCTCCATTTCCTTAACTATACAGTTAAACACACCTTACTTACTTATTCAAACAAATACTAAAACATATTTACTCACTTATACAATCCTGGATACAAGTTCACAATGATCCATACAGCCACTCACACATTCACTGGCTCTTATGCACAGTTATTTATATATGTCAACTCTCACATGTACTGTATTTTACATATGTACTTAATTTGACATGTAGCACTGAGATATCTATTCACTCACCAATACAGTCATGCACACAGTCAACCGCCCATACAGCTGTTTCCAACATGCACTTTTGAACCCATACATCTATGCACAGAGTCATACACTTCCCAGCCACTCACACACACACTCAGTCTCCCATACAAATGCTTGGGCAACCAATCAATAACCTATATAGTTACTCATATAGCTACTGATCAACACATGCAGCAGTTTACAGAACAACAGACATAATGATGCACAAATTAAGACAGTTTAGTCACTAACCCATGCACTCAGTGAGACACATTTAATCACTCACTCATACAGTCAGTCACGCACCTACTAAATCCTTCATCCAGACACTTCTACATCTACTCATTCTTCAATATGTAAAACATATTTAAACTTTACAGAAACACACAGTCACTGGATGATGTCATCAGTGATGTCATCAGTGATGTCATTTGAGATGTCATCAGTGATGTCATCAGTGATGTCACTGACCATGTCATGAATGATGTAATATGTGACATCATCAGCAGTGGATTGCGGGTGCGTGATATATAGTTAGTACAACTAACTATATATGGAATTTCAATGGTTTTGTGTGAGTAAAATAAGGTTTTTTAAATGCTAATCCCTAACTATATATGGTCTATAACCTATGGTTTTTTCAGTGAATTTTTAAGGTTTTGTAAATGCTAATTCCTAACTATATATGGTCTATAACCTATGGTTTTTTCAGTGAATATATATATACATACATATATATATATATATATATATATATATATATATATATATATATATATATATACAGATCTTGATCTTCATCGTTATGCATTTTGTAAGTATATGTTATGCTGAAAAGGAAAGTTATCCATGATAATACTTCTATATATGAAAGCTACAACAGTAGTTCCGATCCTATAGCATGTGCCTAAAAATAGCTATCTACAGCCTATGTGTATGTATGTTTTCAGATTATACCCATAATATATTGAAGACAACTATTGATATAGGTGTCCATACCATAGTTATCTGTATTTCTAGCCGATATTGTCTGTGTATACCTTACACTCTTCCTTTGTGTATGTATCAGTAAAAGTGTGTTAGTTGTATAATATTATATCTAATATAAATGTTATAAATGTATCATTATAGTTTAACATTTTATTATATGTATAGTGTAGTTATATCTGCATTGTAATGTTAGCAAACACTTTTAATGTATATCCAAGCTAATATTACATAAGCATGACATACCATCCTGTACCCATATTGTGAATGAAACACTCACAAATTTACTTTTTTTGACAGTCGTATAATTATACTTGCCACAAGTACAACCCATCCGACACAACAGATCCTTACAACAATAGAAAGAAATGAAAAAGGACCTAAAACAGGTAATAAAGGCGGCCAAGCAAACATACAAGGAACAACTCGAGATCAACATGCTCCACGCTAGTAAGCAGAGAAACTCTAAACAGTTTTGGGCAAACATCAACTTTCTGCTAAACGGCAAACATCGCCACTTCAACTCGGATATAATGGAGCAAACCTGGAGAGCTCACACTGAAGCAACGTATAACACCACAGCCCCCTCAAGTGCAGCTAGCACTCCCGATGCTCCTAACAAGATCGGAATGCATATTAGTTCGAGCACAAAGTCCGAAGACCTGAACCACAGCATCAAGGAGGAACTAGATTCTTCTCATAGACGACCATCTGCAGAGTCATTAGCTACTTACTCAAAAAATCTAACCAAAGAGAAACCTCAAAAAGAAACTCCTGAAACCCAAAAAGTAGTCAAGACCCACCAGTCAGGAGCTAAGGGAAGAACAAGCACAGATTACTCAAAAGCAGGTATCGAACATATTTAAACATTTGAGATCAGACAGGGCCACAGGCCCTAACGGCCTACCTAACGCCCTTTTTAGGAACGATTTGGTGTTTTGGTCTAGCCATTTAACCCCCCGGTTCATACACAGCTTAGAGGCCAGTATCTTCCCGACTACTGGCGGAGCAGCATCCTTCAGCCCATATATAAATCAGGGACACGTTCAGACCCAAAGAACTACAGACAGATAGCCCTCATCAATGTTGAGGCAAAGATCTACCCATCGAACTTATTGGCAGGTCTAGAGACCTGGATCAGCAGCATAAATGTAATTCCAAAAACGCAGACCGGATTCCGGGCCGGAATGGGCACCATAATAAACATATCGGCAGTTACCCTTTTAGCCAGCCAAGCATTGTTAACTCAAACATCCTCTACACATGCTTCGTAGATCTGAAAGCAGCTTTCGACAAAGTGCCAAGATCCAAACTAGGGGCCAAAGCCTGGAGAGCACCTTTGAATTTATTGGGAGCAATCATCAACCTGTACTCGCAAACTTGGGTTCAAATAAATCAAGCATTGGCATAGCCAATAGTTCTCGCTTTTGGGACCTTGTAAGTATTTAGTTGTGCAGCACAATATCCTTAGGGCAACAACATCAACTGTTGCATGGCTAAACACTTATAAGGTCCAAAGGCGAGACCTATTGGCTATGCCAATGCTTGTTTGGTATTTACTAAGCCCATTTTGTGATTTGGTAACATGTTACAGAATCGTTAGAAGGAATATTTGGAAAGGGTGTGTTCAGGGCATCCCTTCCAAATAGTGATTTGTTGTGGTATATATATATATCTATCAATGTACTGCAAATGAAATTTAGTTGCACAGCATTGAAATGTTACTGACTTTCAACATAGGGTAGTGAGTTATTCGCGAAAGGGAAGGAGTCCTCGGAACTTTGCTCCCCTTGGTTAATGTAAAAATAAATACATGACTAGATAAATAGTGGTCCATGGAACCACTGTACTTCCAAACAAGCAAAAAGTAAAAAAAAAAATGATTACTTGCTCTCATTATTGAAGTGTAGGTTTACCGTGACATGTAGTGTCAGCAGTTGTGGCCCATGCAGGTAAGAGTGGTGGGGCCAGATGGGAGGGGCGATTTCTACAAGCGATAAGGGAAAATTATTTATTTCCTTTTCCCTCATCGTCGTCTGTTGAAATCGCCCCCCCTCTAACCCGGCCCCACTGCCCCTCAGCTCTATCTGCACGGGTGGAGACTGGTGTTCAGCACTGACCCTCACTACAGGGTTTCAGGTTTCTCTTTCAGATGTCGCTGCTCCGTTAGCCATCTCAGACAAGGAAGGTATAACAGCACGCAGCTTCTTACTGATTGTGGATTACAAATGCCTCTGACTGGCATTGGAATGCTAACAGCAAAGCAGCAGTCTAGATCTGCAATCAGTGGCAAGAAACATTGCTGTTCATGTGGCAAGCTTTGCATCAAATTGGTGGGCAGTGAATCACTGTGGTTTCACCATGCCAAGAAAAAAACACTCTTCTCACACCCTCAAGCCCATTTTAGCCAAATGGAAATCCAGGAATCTAGGGACCTAGCTAGCTGCACACCTTACAAAGCGGGAAGTGGTAAGTATGGGATATTTAAATCCGGAGCTGCTACACAGGAATGGCAGGGTAACTTAAGGGCACGGGCAAGGGTAAGCTCATGGTGCAATCTCCTCCTACCACAGGTTATTCTCATAATAGATTAGGGTAGCAGTTCTTAACCGTTGGATTTCTGTGGACCCCTACTGAATAATTACTGGAATGTGGGGAACCCACTGAGTCATTATTGGAAGCTAGAGTCCCCCGCCCTAAGCCAAGTCTGTGATCTGGACCTCAAACAGTACACAAAAATATGTATACACCAAACAAATGCTCAAATGTTGAAACATTCTGTAAATTCAAGGTCAAACAGAAAAAGTTTTTAAATGTTCAATTTCGCCTCTATATTTGTATGTACTATATTAATTGATAAATATGATTTAAATTTGTAAAACAGTTGCGCAACCCCTGAGTAAGCCTCTCAAACCCCCAAGGGTCCTTGGACCACAGGTTAAGAACTATTGAATGAGAGTGTCCAGGTAACGAGTCTTAAACAAAATATTTCACAGGGAAAAGGTAATAATGCGGTGGAGCAATTACATGTGCTGCAGGTGCAGGTAGATCTCATTCACTGCACTTTAAAACCTACAGTGGAATGGATTGAGCACCAATGCAAAAGGAATTTTAGGGGGCTTTATTGCCTACAGTTGCCACACCCCAAGAAGACTTGATGGAGTTACAGGACGACACAACGAACTTCAGGCAAGAAAGCATCCTCATTAAGCAGCTCAAAGGAGACTTTTAGCCAGTACCCCAGTAATTGTTATGGCAGGCCCTGGAATGGAAGCAACAGCCCTCAGTTATTCCCAAGGGCAGCTGGAAGCCTAACCAAATGTGAGTGGGCTCGCATTGCTTCGATGTGCACAAGAATTACACCGGTAAATCAGACAGTTAATTTCATTTCATTGGCTACTCTTGGACGTCTTTTACGTTAACCCATTACCTTATTGAATAAACCTCCAATATATTTGTCCTTAATAGAAATTGGCGTGGTTTCAATTATTTCATTGTTTTGTTATTAATTCTTGACTGCATGTATATCTGCTGACTTCGCTACGGGATGTCTATGCTATGCATCCTGCAAACATTTAGGTATGTTATACACCACATTAAGGCAGAGGCATACAGAGCTTGTCATAGCAAGGTATATGCCAGTTGGCAATGGTGAACAGAGCAGGCACTTCAAGAACACAGGCAAGGAACACAGTACAGGCAGGGACGAGAAGACACAAATTAGGTGCCTCCCCCAGCAGCAAATGGGGTACAGGAAAAGTAATAAATAAATAAATAGGCAAGTAAGGACCATCCACTTAACTTTGCCAAAGCTTGATTACTTCTTGAAAAGGTATATGGAGTGCTGTGTCAAGATCGGGAGCCATTACATAGAGTCTGGGGGGGGGCATTACCTTGAAAACGTTCTTTAAAGTGTTTGTTGTAAAATGAGGACAAAGGAAATCAGACTTCGTACCCCAATTGACAAAACCAACAAATTTGTCCGGCCCAAAAACCACCTGTCCCCTAGTTTTCATCTTTGCCTAAAAAAAATAACTTCTTGCTGCTCAACGCTATGATAGTACACTAAACCCCAGCAGGGTAAAGTCCTTCACTGACATCAGGCGCCTTACGCCTGCTTCCAAAAGCGGTTAATAATTCCGTAGAGAAAGTTACGGAAAAATGTTAAAAGTGAATTGGACATTAGGCATATGTGAGTGTCCTCAGGGTGCACAAGCAGGAGAAGGAAAGAGAAGGTCTACTGGACAGAACATGCCAGCACTAAATGGAAAACTGAGATTTCATGCACTGTGGGTGCAAGAGTAACTAACAGCTTGATGAGGGATAACATAGCTACATTTAGAACTAGGTAACCTATTGACCAGTGTTGACAACCAAACCGTTCAGTTTTGCGTCCTGGGATAGTAGGACTTGTAGTTTCATAGGCCTTTAAAGGGTGAGGGGATAAACCCGCAACATGATTACAGCTTTTGAGAAAAAAAAAAAAGTTACGCTGAATGAACTTGGAAGCAACTGGCAGCCATACAGAAAGAGACGCTTTAGGCAAACTTGTTAAAGACACAGTAAAATTATGAGTGCCGGTTACACCAGTAAATCTGAACATAAACTCTGACCTGTGCATCCACTGCTGTCACATATATGCCAACCTATAAACAAATTTCACTGTGAGAGGAGGGGGTGTGGTCTAGGAGGAGCAGAGCTTCAGGCCAAGTGCTATCTTAAAGGCACTTTGTCCACCACCAATGCACCCACCCGCTCCCCCCCAAAATAAATTGTGAGGCAAGCTCCTTACAGTCTCGCATCAAAGAAAAATGGTTCTGAATACCCGACCTCTAGGAGGTGATGGTGGGGGGGGGACGATGGCTGGGAGCCAAAGATGAACAGCACCAAAGAACAAGCAGAACGAAATAAAAAACAAGCAGGATGGAGCACGCCACGGCATGCATAAGAAAGAAAAGGCAGCCAATGCTTTATGCTGATACACCAAGCCTGGGAGATGTGTGTGCGCGTGCAAAAAAAAAAGTTTTTAAAACACGCGAGTGGTGAGCAAGTTGTGTGCGCGCAAGCGCGCAAAAAGGAAATTTTTAAAAAAGCGATCGCGCTCCAGATGGTGCTTCAGGCGCTAAAGCTGGCGTCTGCGCACGTGCACGCAAGCTCTAGGCCACAGTGGTACAATTTTCTAAAGCTGTTACTAAAAGTCTCGCCAGAGCGGCGGATGCGCTGGCTCAGGCGAGACCTAAAAAGGGGATGGCCGGAGCTTAACTAAGAAACTCTTGACAGCGGGCTAAAGCAGGGATGTGTACTGGCACCCAGCTTATTCAACATCTACACCGCCGACTTAGAGAGCAACCTTTTTCTAACTCAGGACGATGCTCCCAAGTTGGGAAATACCCCAATAGTTAGCCTGCAATATGCGGACAACATCATGTTGCTCTCCCAAATGGCTCTTGGTTTGCAGCAGCTCACCTCCCAACTAGCGCTATACACCTCAAAAGAACAACTAATAATCAATTTTTAAAAATCGAACATTTCGTGCTTCTCCAGTACCCATAAAAACGTCCTAAATTTGTTTGTAGGATAAATTCCAGCATCTTATCTCAGGTGGACGTATAAAAATATTTGGGGGTTCATTTAGATCAACAACTCAGCTACAAACAACATCAAGACCTTGGGTAAACAAAAACAAACAACTGTTATTTTTTCTTTAATACTCTTCAGAAAAAACTAAGCAGCAGTTCAACATACCGACTATTAAAGGTCGTAGCTGCTACATTTTTGCCATCTATTACGTTCAGCTTGGAAATGCTAAACACCAAGAACTCGACAACTTTAAACCTAATCCAAACCAGATTATTAAAAAAACTGTTCACAATCCCACCTCACATCTCTCAGGTTCAGATACGTCTGGAATACGGTCTAAAAAAACAGATACCGGCTAGAAAAGGAGCCCTAGCAAAAACTACTGGAGAATGAGGGCAGATGAAGATAACACGTTGCCCATCATTGCTGGGACGAGGTTGAAAAACAATCAAGGCAGAACAAGTCAA
Source organism: Lissotriton helveticus (assembly GCF_964261635.1). Taxonomy (NCBI): domain Eukaryota; kingdom Metazoa; phylum Chordata; class Amphibia; order Caudata; family Salamandridae; genus Lissotriton; species Lissotriton helveticus. Next base: position 312,694,512 of record NC_136072.1, on the reverse strand, counting down.
AATTTTGAATTTTAAAACAAGCTCTTTCAACATTAAAGCTCGAGGAAGCCTGGCACACACCAATGCTATATTCTGCATTTAATCAAATCACCAATAAAGCAATCAAACAACTATCGCTGCAAACAAATAAAGCCTTACTGGCCAACAAAAAGCATGCATGGATGGTGAGGCCCACTTTCAAACAGCTGGAACTGCAATCATATTTACAAGAGTGCTTCACAGATCACATGCGGAAACTGACCCTATTGAGACTGGGGTTCTTTCCGACAAAAGATCTTACTCCAAAATGGCTAGGGACCTGGTCGACCACGGATTGCTGCCTCTGTGGTAATGGAGCAGAGTCTCTATTACACCTACTATGCATCTGTCCGGCTCTACACAATACGAGGAAGATCCTTTTACAGCCAATCCTGAGAGAAGAACAAATAAGGACTTGCAGAGCGGCAGTCATAACATTTCTCAGTGGTTCCTCTGTTCAATTGTCTTGCAAGACAATCAAATTCTTTAATTTAGCAGCAAAAGAACTTGAAAAGAAGGACTTGGCGATAAAAGAACTTGAAAAGAAGCCAGTATTCCATCATGATGACCAGAAGATGACCAGTATTCCATCATGCAGTCAGGTTGAGTTCTCCACAGAACTTTTAATCCGTTATTTTCTTCTCTCCCCATCCCATTTTCAGCACAAGAACTTTACCCGCTTTACCCACTTTACAATTAATTTTAAAGACCTCTGGTTGAGGTATTTTTTCCTGAATGTTAGCCCTTAGAATTAATTACATTACGTGTGGCACATTACTTATAAAAATTGTTTTACTGTAATTTTAATTCAGTCTAATCACGTTTACATATCTCATGGCGGTATGTTCCACATTTTTATGATTTTCAGAAATCGAATAAAAGTATATTCCTCTTCTTAACCCAATGGAAGCATGTATCATTGTATCTTTTTTGCAACATGTCTTAACTACATTTATAGACATCATTTGCCATATGGTTCCTCGTAGGTTAACTTACCATGTGTTACATCAACACAATGATGAAAGAACACATTATTGTTCTATCAGTGAACAAAATATTGTGTTACTAGCCAGATACATACAAGACACATTTTTTCTACCTGTTGCTGTGGCATGCCATACAGTTGTGTATACTGGGACGAGACCTCATCAGTGAGAATCTCCAACTCATCAGGTGTGAAGTTAGGGGCTGGCTCCAGCACTTTCCATCATGGCCACCACCAGTTCAGGGGAAGCAACAAAATCTGACGAGGTCTGAACTGTGCCAATGCTAGGAGGCAAGTGAAAAACCATTACAGAATGCGGACATCACTGTGACTTATACATGTGTCAAATGACATATTAAAAAAACATTGGATGGTGTCAAATCCATCGGCACACGTTCACCTGTCGATGTGTACTCCTTTGGTGGATGTTACATCTCCAAGACATAATATGTATGTCTGTCATGACGCAGAAGTCAGGCAGCCAGGCAGTCATCATTTGCAGAGACCACAAGCACTTTAATATAAACCTCACTATCAGTAGCTAAAATGGAGGCTTATGTGAAAAAAACACTGTTAACATCATACATGTCAGACATATAATTGAAAAAGGTGTAATAATGGAAGTCATCATTATACATATATTGTATAACAACCCAGTTTTCAAGTACTGTAGAAGTGGTGAACAATGTGAAGGCATATTGTTATTCTTAGGGAGGTATTCCCATGTTATTGGTGCCATTGATTGGACACACATTGCCTTTGGTCCACCACACAACAGAAAACAAGTATACTGTAACAGGAAATATTTTCATTCTGTAAATGTGCACATTTTTTGCAGTCCCAGTCTGTATATCAGTCACAAGAGTCTGTGGACACTTCCCTGGATCCACCCATGATTTTTTGGTGCTACGCAATAGCAGCATAAAACAGCAAATGACAGAACTTGGAAATGTGAATGCCTAGCTTGTTGGTAAGTGCTCAGTGTAAATATATTTTAAAATGCCTACAATTGCTATCTCAACATTGCAGTCTAAAAACACTTTATCTTACATTATACTCTTATTTGATGTTTTGTAGGAGACACAGCTTATCCTAATAGACCTTGGTTGTTATCATCTCTGAGAAATCCAACTACTCCAGGTGAAGTCTGCTTCAGTGAGGCACAAGTTAAAACTCGGAGACAAGGGAGTGGGCTTTTTGGTTCCTGATAGCAAGATTTTGTTGTTTGGATATGTCTGGCAGAGCCATTTTTTACTCACCTGATAAGTCAGGTGTACAAAATTACCATTCTCTGTTGGATACTGCACTACATTGCCCTGCAGTGGAACATTCCTTTCTTCCCAGATGATGTCTACAATGAGGAGGCCCTAGGTGATGTTGAAGAAATGCCAAATAAATATGACAGTGGTGAAAAAGTAAATGACTTGCATCAAGATGTCATTGACAGCTACATCTCATGAGGGTAACTATAAGTTATTTGAAATTCATGCAAATGTAACAGTTTTTATATACACGTGACAGATTGCTGCAGTCTTTCGTGAAGTAGTAATTTTAGATATATGGCCACATAAGGTGGTTGTAGATGGTAATGTTTTCCACTGTCTACACTACAAGGCAGAGTGGAATTATTTGTATATGATACAGTAATTGTGTTAAATGCTACATGGAAAGGTGGCATTTTTAAGTGGCAGCATTGTGGTCCAGTCCTTTTGAGTGTATTTAACTATTGTTTTAGCATCACTTATTGTTTTTAAACATTCATCTTTTCCCATAGGTCACCACACACTGCCATCTTCAGTAGTACAAATAAATCGCTGATGACTTACTAAATGGGTAAGTTACCTAGCTTGTGTTTTACAGATGTAAAATTATATGAATGTGTTTCCTGTTGTTGTACTTTGAATGCTCTTACATTAAAAAATGAAATCACTGCTGAGATAATTGCAGTGTGTGTTTATAGGAATTTCTCTGTGTGAGTATGTACTTATGAAATGTGATGGTCACAGTATATACTTCAAATTGTAAATCACCATGTATTAAAATGCATGAAGGACATACGATGATTATTTTTTTGTATGTAATACATGGAATTTTCATCCCAAGAACATCAATGTTTGTGTCATTTTGTGAGATAAGCCGCAAACATATTAGTAAATATCACTAATTAACTATGGTTATTGTAAAATTCTGTATGTGGGGTATCTTTAGAATTTTACACAATATGAACATTTCCTACCATAACCTTTTGGCAATCCAGCAAAAAGTAGAACAAAAACTGTTTAAATGTATTAAAAAACTAATTGTATTCTAATTCACACATATATTGAACAAGGTGGGATACAATGACAAGAGAAATTATAATTATGGAATATTAAATAAAAAATTATATTTATATCAGACACAGGATACAGAATTGACCCAAGAGTTAATGTTACTGTTTCACAGGAGGAAATTACTTGTGCCTCTCTGTAGTGGTTTTGATGTAATCCACTCCCGCTGGCCTTGATGAGCGACTCCATGTCAGGTTGATTGTTGGCTCCGCAGCTGCAGGGTTAGAGGTGAAGGCAGGAGGATTTTTGTGGAGGAACCTGGTGGATGGTACATATATATTGAGGATGCACAGAAAGGGGTAGAGGACTGACTAATAGCCCTGCATATGTACCTCAAGCCAACTTGCACCACCCGAGACAGGTCGCTCTTCGTTTCGCCGGATGAACTCAAAGGCCCTAAAGGAGAGGGATGCGAAACTGCTCATGGCTTGTGCGAAGAAGTAGAAGAGGGGTCGGAAGAGGCTACATTTAAGGTCGAAGTCACCGACTCCACACACCTCAAAGTCATTGAGGAAACATAAGAAGAAGCGCAGTCATGCTTCCAAGTGTCACTCTTTGGAAGGCAAATTGCCGAAGTCGGGTCCCCAGCTCCACAGCATCACAGGAAGGATGATATCTCACCTTCCTCTTCACCGCAGGTGACTCTGGTGCATTCTCCGACTCCTAGGGACTCTCTGTCGCCTAGGGAAGCGAGTCCTTTGCCTTCGACCACTCCGCCCCAGGCTCTGGTGGCTCCGGCGCCTCAGCCAGAACCAGCCTTGCTACCTCGGGCAGTTCCAGATCAGGCGGTTCCTGATCCGTACCCACCCTTACCGGCTCCAAGTGCAGATCCTTCACATTTTTTTAAAATTCTTTTTTATTAACAATCATCGACAACAGAAACACATTACAGCAAAACACTCTTATTGGTCAGGCACAGTCAAATTTGACAAGAATAATGCAATTTTTTTCACTTTTAGGACAAATCAAGGAGAAAACAAGTCAGCTGCCTCCCAAGCCTGGGCTATATTTCTTTAAGCCACCATGAATCCAAGTGTGACCCGCTGTGTTTGTTGTGTGTTTAGGTCGGTTGACTCCCATATATTCAGCAAACATCTGCGTGCCTCCGGGAGAAGGGGCACCCCCAGGACCGTCCCCACCACTCCATGAATCTCCCTCCAGTAGGACTGGATGAGAGAGCATTCCCAGATGATATCCAGGAATGTGCCCAGCTGGCCTCATCGCCTACGACAGTCCCCGGTGGTTGCCCTTCCCATTTGCACTGGTCTAGGCCCGTCATGTATATCCTATGCAGGATTTTAAGTTGAACCAGTCGCAGTCTGGCTGGGATAGCCACCACTCTGGGAGAGGACACAGCCTCCTGCCAGTCTTTGTCGTCAGTTCAATACCGTCCGCCACCCATTTTTGTCGAAGCAGTGCAAGAGGGTCATCCATGTTATGAATTAATTTATTGTAAATCAGAGAAATAGTCTTTTCTGGAAGGAGTCCATCTAATATCCTGATTTCCAGTGGAGAGGACTCGGGGGGGGTGGGGGGGGTAGGAACCCGCACGAAAGGCTGAGAGTAAAGCATGCCGTATTTGCATGTAGCGGAAATGTTCTGAGTCAGCCAGCTCATGTTGATCCTGGAGGAAAGTGAAAGTTTTTATGTCACCCTTTTCCCAAAGGTCTTGGATGCGAAAGACACCAATCATATCCCACTTATCGAATCCCTTTGTCTGCCATAGGGTCCCCAGTGTCGTGAAATCCCATAAGAGGGTGGCCAACGTCAGTTTATCCTCCCATCCCAGGGATCTGTTGGCAGCGTGCCAGACGGTTATCGAGTGCCCGGTGGGGCCAGACAGTGGAGGTTGAGCCGGTCTGGAATACAATGCCCTATTGTAGTTTCCACCCAGGACAAGCCACCTGTCCATTCGATTGCATGGGTCTTCAGGGGCCCCGTAGGAGCCAGGATTGATGGCAGCTAGGTGAGCAACCCAATAATATTTTTTGATGTCAGGAAGAGCGATACCTCCATTATACCATTTCAAGGTTAGTTTGCTGAGAGCTATACGTGGTGGTCCATTCCATAATAGCTCCCTCTGGAGTTGCTCAATTTCTTTAAAGTAAACAACGGGGACAGCATCAAGTGAGTTTTGCAAGGCGTAGAGGAAGCGGGGGAGGGATATCATTTTAAAAAGTGCGGCCCTTCCGAGGAGGGACAATGGGAGGGTAGCCAGCTGGCTATGTCATGTCGTAGGCGCTGGAGAGGGGGAAGAAGATTGTTGTTGTAGCGGAGCATGGGGACCAGGAAGACGAATATCCCTAAATATTTGAACCCTGATGCACTGACTTGGATTGGGCAGTTACGGGACAAGGCTGGTATACCCCCATGAAGGGGATACAGATGAGACTTGGTCCAGTTAATCTTGAATCCGGAATATCTCCCAAACACAGCCAAACTGTCCAGTAAAGCAATTAAAGATTTTTGGGGGTCTGTGAGATGGAGTACTACGTCATCAGCTTAAAGTGATATCCGTTCTTCCCAGTCTGATGTCCAGCAGAATCCCCGGATCACTAGGTCCTGCCGGATCCAGGTCGCTAACGGTTCTAGTGCCAAGGCGAATAAGAGAGGGGAAAGTGGGCAGCCCTGACGGGTGTCCCGGCTCAAGGTGAAGGTGTCTGATTGTTTGTTGTTAACTATGACTTTCGCCAATGGTGCCGCATATAAGAGGCGGACCCATCTGAAAAAATCAGGGCCAAGCCCCAGCTTCTGGAGCACCGCGAAGAGATAAGGCCATTCGATCATGTCGAACACCATAGAGACCAAAACCGCTGGTTCGCGTTTGGTGTCTGCCCTGCCAAGTACCCCATGACCCTTGACCCGGTCACTCCACTACAGCACGGCCCCCGTGTGCCCGGATTCTGCTGCCGCTGCCTGCTTGGCCCTCTTGATGACGCCTCTCCTTAGGGCCCCTGCTCTCCAGGCTTGCCCAGCTTGCCCAGGCTTGCCCTCGCTCTCCAGGCTTGCCCAGGCTTGCCCTCGCTCTCCCCCGCTCCGCTTTCCGCTCTTTCCAACCCCCCCTCTGCTCCCCGCCGCTGCTCTCCTGCAGCCCCGCCCCAATCTCCTGTCTCCCGCTCCCCAATCGCCGCCCCGCTCCCGCCTCCCAGCTGCTCCTCCCTCCCACTTTGCCATAAATGGCGGGGACCGTGCGGCAGTAAGCTGTGACCCTTGACCCAGACACTCCACTACCGCACGGCCCCGTGTGCCCGGATTCTGCTGCCGCTGCCTGCTTGGCCCTCTTGCTGCCGCCTCTCCTTAGGGCCCCTGCTCTCCAGGCTTGCCCTCGCTCTCCAGGCTTGCCCTCGCTCTCCCCCGCTCCGCTTTCCCACTCTTTCCAACCCCCCTCTGCTCCCCGCCGCTGCTCTCCTGCAGCCCCGCCCCCTTCTCGTGTCTCCCGCTCCCCATTCGCCGCCCCGCTCCCGCCTTCTAGCTGCTCTTCCCTCCCATTTCGCCATAAATGGCAGGGACCGCGCGTACGCGCAGCGGCCACGTGCAGCGGGCGCACCTATTGCGCACCAAAGGCGCGCCAAAGCCAAGCCCGTCTATGCCTGTCCACGCCTGGACCGCGCCCAGCGCCAGAACCCCTGGACCCCGCCAGAGCCAGCCAACCCGACTGAGCTACGACGCCGCCACCCTCCATGCACTCAACACCGGCCGACATCCAGCCTGCTACCAAGCCACCCCGAAACGGAGGCTTCACCTGCCACGCCTGCTACTTCACCTGCACTCGTTCCTGCACCGCGCCAGCCAAAACAGCCACCAACAACAACCACCTCAAGTGCATCCTGCTCAACACCCGCTCCATCCACAGGCACGCCGTCGAACTATGGGACCTCCTGGACAAAACAACACCAGACGTCGCCTTCTTCACGGAAACCTGGATGAACGCCTCCTCAGCCCCCGACATCGCCTTTGCCATCCCGGACGGCTACAAGATCATCCGGAGGTACCGCGTCAACCAGACCGGAGGAGGCATCGCCATTGCCCACAGAAACACTATCCGCATCACGACCAACAACGACGACACCCTCGCCACCGCAGAGCACCTGCACTTCCAGATTCACACCGACCCCAAGACCACCCTCAGAGGAACCCCCATCTACAGACCCCCGGAACCACGCTCACACTTCAGCGAGGCCATCGCAGACTTCATCAGCCCGCTCGCCCTCGCCTCCCCCGACTACATCCTCCTAGGAGACCTCAACTTTCACCTGGAGAACGACCAGGACAACAACACCACCGCCCTACTATACAACCTCGCCAACCTCGGATTCAAGCAACTGGTCAACACCCCCACCCATTATGCCGGCCACACGCTCGACCCCGTCTTCTCCTCCAGCAACCACATCTTCTTTAGCCACACCACCGAGCTCCACTGGACCGACCACAGCTGTGTACACTTCAACTTCAGGAAAACAACGACCCACCACCGCCCTCAACAAACCCCCCGCAGATACTGGAGCAAGATCACCACCGATCGACTCACCACCTCCTTGAGCCTAAACCCTCCCACCAACCCCACGGACCCCAACCTCACACAGTGGATCACCGACTGCGCCGACACCCTTGCTCCACTGAAAAACCCTCCCAGCAACCTCAACAGCAAGAAAGCCGCGTGGTTCACCAACGATCTCAAAGACTCCAAGAAATCCTGCCGTGACCTCGAGAAAGCCTGGCGCCACAACCAGTCAACGGATAACATGACAGCCCTCAAGAACGCCACCCGCATTCACCACCAGCTGATCCGCACCACCAAAAGGTCATCCTTCAGAGAACGACTGGACAACAACACCCACAACAGCAAGGAACTCTTCAACGTCGTGAAAGAGCTCTCCAACCCCAAAGCAGCAACAACGACATCACGCCTTCTCAAGACTTCTGCAACTCTCTGGCCACCTTTTTTCACCGTAAGATCGTCGACATACACAACAGCTTCGGCGCTCAGAACTCGTACCCCACCACCGAACCTACACCACCCACCACCACCCTGTGCGCCTGGACTCAGGTCAGCACGGAAGATACCACCCACACGATGAACACCATCCACTCGGGCTCCCCAGCCGATCCCTGCCCACATCACATCTTCAACAAAGCCGACTCCATCATCGCACCCAAACTTCGGGACATCATCAACAACTCCTTCATATCCGCCACCTTCCCGGAGAGCTGGAAGCACGCAGAGATCAGCGCCCTCCTGAAGAAACCCACCGCAGACCCCTCAGACCTCAAGAACTTCCGCCCCCATCTCGCTCCTCCTCTTCCCTGCAAAAGTCATCGAGAAAACCGTCAACAAACAGCTGACTGCCTTCCTGGAGACGAACGGCTCCCTCGACCCATCGCAGTCCGGATTCCAAGCGAACCACAGCACCGAGACCGCCCTCATCGCGGCCACCGACGACATCGGGACCCTGCTGGACAACGGAGAAACCGCCGCCCTCATCCTGCTCGAACTTTCGGCTACGTACGACACGGTCTGCCACCGCACCCTGACAACCCGCCTCCGCCACGCCGGGATCCAAGGAAAGGCCCTGGAATGGATCACCTCCTTCCTCTCCGACAGAATCCAAAGAGTCCGTCTCCCGCCCTTCCTCGCAGAAGCCACCAAGATCATCTGCGGCATACCTCAAGGCTCCTCGCTCAACCCTACCCTCTTCAACGTCTACATGAGCCCCCTCGCATCCATCACACGCAAGCACATCCTCAACATCATCTCCTATGCCGACGATACCCAACTGATCCTCTCCCTCACCAACGACCCCACCTCCGCCAGAGCCAGCTTCCAGGACGGAAGGAAAGACATTGCAGACTGGATGAAGCTCAGCCGCCTGAAACTGAACTCAGACAAGACGGAAGTCCTCATCCTCGGCCCATCCATCTCCGCCTGGGACGACTCCTGGTGGCCCCCTGCTCCGGGCCCCCCACCCAAGCCCACGGACCACGCACGCAACCTGGGCTTCATCCTTGACTCCTCCCTCACGATGGCCAGGCAAGTTAACGCTGTTACCTCCTCCTGCTTCAACACACTCCACATGCTCCATAAGATCTTCCGCTGGATCACCACTGGAACCAGGAAAACGGTCACCCAGGCCCTCGTCACCAGCCGTCTGGACTACGGGAATGCCCTCTACGCTGGGACCATCGCCAAACTACAGAAAAGACTCCAGCGCATCCAGAACGCCTCAGCACGACTCGTCTTGAACTTCTCCCGACACAGCCACATCTCTGCCCACCTGAGGGACCTGCACTGGCTCCCCATCAGCAAGAGGATCACGTTCAGACTCCTCACCCACGCACACAAGGCTTTCCACGACTTTGGCCCCGAATACCTCAACAACCGCCTCACGTTTTACACCCCAACCTGCCAGCTCCGCTCCGCCAGCCTCGCCCTCGCCACCAACCCACGGATCCGCAGAACCACCACCGGAGGAAGATCCTTCACCTACCTGGCGGCCAAGACCTGGAACACCCTCCCCACCCACCTACGACTCACCCAGGACCATCTCTCCTTCAGGAAGCAACTCAAGACCTGGCTTTTCGAGCAGTAGCAGCCCCCCCCCAGCGCCTTGAGACCCTAGCGGGTGAGTAGCGCGCTTTACAAATACTCTTGATTGATTGATTGATTGAACGCGGCGCAGGTTCAATGCTGTATTCCGGCGCAGGATAAAGCCAGACTGGTCAGGGTGAATGAGAGTTGGTATGATTTTAACTAGGCGGTTGGCTAGGACCTTCGCAAGAATTTTCGGTTCGGCATTAAGAAGGGAAATAGGGAGGGAGGAGCCAAGCCGGCATCGAAGATGGCCGCCCAGTCCCCCGGCTCCGTGTACCATCTCCTCCCGGAGGTGCCTTCGGCCTGAGATCCTGTGCCACAAGGGCAGGCACGGGCGCAGGAGCGGTTCCGGTGCACGATGGAGCGTCCCCGGGGTTTCTACCACCTCTACACGGGGAGAAACGGACGGCGGCGTCTGCGGCCTGGGGCGGCTTTAAGACCGGGACCTCGGCTACCTGCGGGGCCGGCCACTAATCCAACAACAACGGCCACCAGTCACAGTGAGGGTCCGGTCGGCTCCGGATTGCTTCAGACCGGCCGATTTTCGGCTCGCTCACTTCTCTGCTTGGGGGCATGAGTTGAAGATTGCCCCCTCATGATTCCCCTGGGTCGTTTGTCCCCCCCTTTTTGGGAATTTCTCGTTTGCCGCCGAGGACCGTGGGCTTTCCTGTCCCGCTATTTGCGGGAGACTCCCGAATTCGAGCCCGACCGCGATTGCTACTGCGGCCCCCCCCCGGCAGCTGTGTATTGGCCATGTCTTCACGGTTTGGGTGCCCGGCTGGTGCTACCGTGATGTTTGATGCCCTGCCGCACGTGCCCCGGCCCCGGACTATGTTGGTGCTCCCTCGGAACGTAGAGAGGAGGACATAGTGCTGTATCCATGCTGCTGAGTCCTGATCTGTTTTTCATCCTGTGGCGGACGGGAGCCTTAACGCAGAAGACGTGGAGTGGAACTGGGTCCTGGTGTTCTCCTGGCTGCTCTAGCTGATCTACACTATACCTTGTGGCAGGATGCCCGTCCACTGTGAGATGCGCTGGGAGGTATTGATTTTGTGTTGGAACTATGGAGCCCGTGTGGTTTGTGGGCGCACAGTAGTATGTTTCACTTCGTACCCGGACATGACAATATGGCGCCTGCACTGTTATCCTGAACTTCTGGACGCGGGCTCTCGAGAGATCCCCAGTTTGTGACATTCGTGGCCTAGAACTATCCGTGGGCTCCTGCTTGGAACTGAGCGCTGGAACTCTTTCCACACCACGTCGTTGGTGTCTTCGATTCTGCTCCAATCACGTTTTCATCCTGCGACACTCCTTCCCTGTTCTGCTTTGCGGCTTACGATGTGGCAGTCATGTTGTTGCGATAGTTGGGTCATCGTAGTATGTGCGGGACGGGGCAAGGATAGACGATGTTTCCTCCGTTTTTATGCTTCCTGCTTGCGGATTCCTGTGGGATGTCTGACATTTTGTCTTATATTGTTGCCACGGTGGGCTGCTCCTGTGCCTAGTGCATTGTCCTCTTATATTGTTGTGGGCGAAGGTGTTTTACGTTCTGTCCTTATATTATATTTGCAGAGGGGGAGGCCGGGGGACTGTTAGAGGGCTCCCCTCCCGCTTTTTCTTTCTTTCTTTTCTTCCCTCGCTTGGGTTCTTTTAGTCTGGACGGGTGGTTGTTTCTTTTCTCTTTCTTCTAAATCTCGGGTTCATACAGCGGGCGACAGGCACACTGCTGAGGGGGAGGCCGTAGCCGGAGGCAGGGGTGCAGGGTGGGGGGTATTCTCTGTTTTTCTCTTTCCTTTTTCAGTTACTAGGGCCTCTTTTTCTCTCTTGCTTTCCTTGGGTTTCTTTTTCCGTTCTTCTTTTCTTCTTTTTGGGATTCTGAGTAGTAGGTAGTTTACCGGATGTTTTTAAGTTTCAAGCCAGTATGGGGGAGGTTATCATCGTATCTCGTTTTTGATTCAGCGGGCAAGTGCTGCATTGGAGGGCGTGATGTGCTGTTTGTTGCCTATCCTGTTTAGTGCGCGTTAGTGTCTGCGCCCTGCCTGCAGTGGTCCCAAATGTGTATATCCTGATTTGCGATGTTCCCTCTCTCTGGTGCTGCTAGATTGTATGCTGTCGGATCCTGCTCTATCTCTGAACCCTTTAAAAAATGAAAACATAACCTCTTTTATCCTGGTGCCGTTATGGTGCAACGGTATCCTGGGTGTTGATGTGGACTTTGGGAGGCGGGTGGTATGTGTATCTACTTTTTGACTTGCATTGCCCGTCTCTGTGATATTGACCGGATGTGGTTTTTGTTAGCCTGTAATTGTGTCCACCTTATTTACAATAAAGGTTTTAAAAAAAAAAAAAAAAAAAAGGGAAATTGGTCGAGACGAGGTACAGTCTGTTTTAGGTTTGCCATCTTCATGGATGACAACAATGTTAGCTATGCGCTGATCCCGCGATAGTTAACCTGACTCCCTGCTCTCTTCAAACATGACTTTAAGGTGGGCTGCCATTTTATCTGGGTAGAGTTTATACAGTTCTACAGGGATCCCATTAGGGCCGGAGGCCTTACCCGATTGAAGCGATCTAATTGCCTGAGCAATTTCGTCTGTAGTCAGGGAACTGTCCATTAGTTGCTTGTCTGTCAAGGAGAGGGTGGGCAGAACAATGTCTCTCAACAGTTCAGCAGAGTCGTCTTCAGTATACAATGTCCATGCATTATATACTGCCTTGAAATGGATGGTGAATTGACGAGCTATGTCTTGGGGGGGTCTACTATGCTAGTATTAGTAGCTTCATATAGACCGGGACCAGGGGGGGCCTGGCCACGAGCCGGGCATGGTGGACGTGTCCTGAGTTAGCTCCGTTCAACGCCCGATAAACTAGCTAATTATCCTGTTTCCCTCGGGCCCAACGAGTCACCCGATCACACCCTGAACCGGCAGAAGGTGCGACGAGTGTGTGGGCTCGAGCTGTGTACTCCGGGACTTCCCCTCGAGTGAGGCGACGGCCACCGCAGCGAGGGCCTGCCTGCAAGATACAAGCCGCAGCCTCCAGTGGCGGAGGAGGCCGGGAACGGCGAGACCTGCTGTGGACAGTGTGGGCGGAGCCGGTGGTGCGGATCGGAATCCCGCTAACTAATTATCCTGTCTCCCCTGGCCCCGTGGGACGCCCGATCACACCCTGAACCAGCGGTGGGTGCGGCGGGCGTGTGGGCTCGAGACGTGTGCTCCGGACCTTGAGTACAAGCGACGGCCTCCGCGGTGAGGGCCTGCCTTCCAGACACAAGCCGCGGCCCCGAGTGGCGGAGGAGGCCGGGACCGGCGAGGGCTGCTGCGAACAGCGTGGGCGGAGCCGATGGTACCGGTCGGACCCCCCTGTACAGGTATAGCCGGTGCTCGCTGCTCCCAACACAACACCTGCGGAGGGGCAAGGAAGGACTAGCGCTGGGGTACCACATTCGAGCTGCCCCCGGGTTCCCAGTGGGAGCGGGAGTGCACGATAAGCAACTTGCCGACGCCTAAAGGAGTAGCAGCCCCGCGGGCCCAGAGGGGGAGTAGCGGTGTCGCTGGGGGGGGCTCCCGGGCCCCGAGGCGGTGTGCTGGTGTGTGCTGGCATTGGAGTGTGCCGGGAAAGCGGTACTGGAGCGGTGTGAGCCATTCCAGAAGAGCTTGCACCTGGAGCCGCCATTTTAAGATTGGCGATATCGGCGGTCTTCATCCTGCCGCGCATGGAACTGCACCCCAGGAGACCCACTCCGTGTGCGTTGCACGGACGTAGGTGACACGCCTAAGTGGCATAACGGCGAGGAGTATTACGGGGGGGCCGCAGGGAGTGTGACGTGCCCCCACACCGGTGGCATGCGACACGGGCGAGAGACAAAGTTGAAGCAGGCTTCCACCACCAAATGCGAGGATCATCCTGCTACCCCGCCACTTGAAGATACAGCCGGCCCCCATAGCGCTACGGGAGAGAAACATCTGGCACCCCGAGGTCGGGGACAGGGAGAGCCATCAGCTTGGGAATATGACATTATGCTCATCGCCTGAAGCCTTCGCGCACTAGGGGGATACCGGCCGTTCCGCAGCCTGCGGACGGTGGTGTCACCGAGGCGGGGCGATTAGACCGGGCGCGACCCCCGACGGGCTGTGCCGCGCCGGGCATACGGTGGCCCCTTGGGACACGTGGACTGCTTATCAAGAGCGGGAATTGGTGTCGGAAACACAGGGGGAGACGCCCCGCCGTCATTCTGCAGACGCGAGCCATGGGGAGGAACAGAGCGAAGGTGCAGGACCAGGGGGCGCATGCGGATCTTCAATCCTCTGGCTCGGACGACCCACTGGCTTCATCCAGCGGCGAGGTCATACCTCCGACGGGTAGAGGTACGCAGGACGCCAAACTGGACCTTATACTGGCTGAAATAAGGGCATCAAGGGAGGCGCTTGAGTCACGGATGGACAGTATGGCGACCGGTCTGTCACTCCTTCGGGCGGACCACAACAAGTTGGCTGAGAGGGTGAGGGAGCATAAGATCGCATTAGATGACCTGATCCCGCAGCAGACGGATCACTCCACCAAACTGGAACATATGGAGAAGCAGCTTAAACTAATTTGGGACAGGATGGACGACGCGGAAGGACGGGCCCGCCGCAACAATGTAAGAATTTTGGGGATTCTGGAACGCAGTGAGGGGAGAAACCCCACGGAGTTTGTTGAGGACTGGCTGAAGCACATCGTGGGGCCACAGGAGCTCACTCCGCTCTACAGTGTGGAGAGGGCATACAGAATGCCGGCGAAACCCCCCAAACCGGACGCGCCACCGCACCCATTAATAGCGCGCCTCCTGCACTATAAAGACAGGGATTCAGTACTGCGAGTGGCGAGAGAAAAGGCGCCCCTACGATACGAGGACAAGATCATCTCGGTGTATCCGGACTTCACCCCAGCGGTGCAGAAGGCGAGATCGACATTCCTGGGGGTGAAACGCAAGCTGCGGGACAGAAACCTGAAGTACGCACTGCTGTTCCCAGCCCGACTCAAAATAATACACAATAACAAATCGTATTTCTTTGACACGCCAGAGGAGGCAGCCGAATGGATTGAGGTGACCCTGACGCCGCCGCCCACGCAGAACCCACTCGAGGAGGAACGGGATGGCAGCAACCCTACTCGCAAGGAGCGGCGACCCGATACGAGCGGGTCCCGGACGAATGGGGGCAACTCGCTAGGCCGTGCGCGGAACACCCCGGAGGTCACCCTGCTGACTGAGGCTGCACTGGCTGCACACGACGCGAGAGAGGCCTCGGTTGTGGGCAGCAACTCGGCCTCCGCACAGAGGTGTCGGGATCTGCTACTAGCTTGCAACTCTTCCCCAAAATTACTGCTCAGGAGGCGGAGACTCTTTAACTGTAACTGTGGAAGACACCGTTTGGTAACGTATGAGAGGTACACTGGGACAGGGGTGAGTGGTTGGGTGCAGGATCACACACAAGCCGAGGGCACGCTACAGGAACACCAACACAGCTGTTGAGCGAGTGAAAGTGGTACCCCCCCACAGCATAGTCATGTTCTGGTTTAACTGTCGCCCACGTTGGGCGTTGAAGTTTGGACATCAGGTCTGTTTGCTTGGGGACCTTGTAGTTGAAAGGTTAAATGTTCTACTGGCACTCGAGACACTACATTTCTTACATTACCGCTTGATAGCACGGAGCCCATTTATGTCACCTGTCACAGTTTACCATGGGGACTCTTAACACATACAAACTGTGCACCTGGAACGTGCGTGGACTGGGGTCTATCCACAAGCGGCACAGACTATTGGCACAGCTTAATCGGAGGCATGTAGTGGTGGCATGCCTTCAGGAAACCCATCTGAACGCTGCCGAGAGTGTGAAGCTACTTAAGAAGTGGAAGGGGCAATTGTATGCAACTACTTACTCTGTGTTTTCAAGAGGGGCAGCTATATGGCTCAGGAACTCTGTCCCCTTTAGGCTACTGGACAAAAGACTAGACTCAGAGGGTAGATATGTATTCATACGTGGTATGCTAGATGGTTCTCCTGTTGTGATTGGCAGTGTATATGCACCGAACTCTGGCCAGTCAGACTTCCTGGATACCATTACTGGAGTGTTGGCAGACTGGGCGGATTTCCCCTGGCTCATAGGAGGGGATTTTAATGCTGTCTTAGACGTCTCACTAGACAGGTCACACCCTCCACTACATGCCACTGAAAGTAGGAGACAGGCGTACTCACTTGCGCAGTGGGCTGGGGGTTGGGAATTAGCAGATGCATGGAGGAGCAAACACTTACAGAACAGGGAATATACATTCTATTCGCCGCCCCATGGGCTCCATACTAGGATAGACCATATTTTCTGTACTAATTCCTTGCTAGAAGGGGTGATAACAGCTGAACACATGGGTAAGACCCTTTCTGACCACAATCCGGTGGAGGTATCATTACAGTGGGGTAAGGTCACAACGCCGATACCTACTTGGCGGCTACCCTCGGAGATGCTGGAGGACACTGTCTTTAAGACGACTATTGCAGATGCCATAACCAGTTACTTTCTCATGAATGCTGATACGGCCAGTTCCCGTCAGATAGAAGGGGATGCCTTTAAAGTTTACATCAGGGGGGTGGCTATGGGCACACGTGTGGGCATGAGACACTCTTCAATGGAGAAGTTTAAGGGGGTGGAGGACCGCCTGGCCATGCTCGAGCGAGGCTGCAGGCACGAACCTACCCTTCACACCCCTGCAAGAGGCACACATACAACACGCTGAGCTACTGGAGGACCTGCGCGTCCTAGATCATAGGGAATTTATATGCAGACAACACGCGCAAGCGGATAGATCTGGGCCTCTACTCGCCCGACTGCTTAGAGATGATCCTATGCATCTGCCCATCATGGAGGTTATCGACCAGGAAGGGGCGACAGTCACGTCACAAATAGACATTAATAATACCTTCAGGGAAAACTACGGGACATTATACGGCCCGCACCGACAGATGTCGGAGGGGGCGTTCGAGGAGTTTATGACGAACCTCGGTCTGCCTCAATTAGAGATACATCAACAGGAAGACTTAGCACGCCCCATTACCCTCCCTGAGATTCGCGGGGCCATTCGTGCGCTCCCAAGGAATAAGACCCCCGGGACAGACGGCCTTCCGGACGAATTCTATGGGGCTTACATCGACCTGCTTGCCCCACGACTACTGGTGGTGTTCCAGGAGGCGCTGAAGTCCCACAAACTACCAACATCGTCCCTACAGGCACTGATTGTATCGCTCCAAAAACCAGGTAGAGACGGCTTACAGCTCGCTAATTATAGACCTCTGTCCCTACTAAATACAGATTACAAAATTCTCAGTAAGGTGCTTGCGGCGAGGCTAGCTCAGTACATCCCACAACTGATACACCCTGACCAGTGCGGCTTCGTGCCGGGCAGGAGTACGGCTATGAACCTGCGAAGGCTCTGCCAACTCATGCTCCACGACCGAACGCCGGAGGTAATGGAGGGCTGTATCTCACTGGACCAGAGGCAGACCTTTGATTCCCTAAGGTGAGATTTCATGTTTGCGACGCTTGAGCGATTTGGGATTCCACCTGAGTACGCCGCCTGGGTGCGGCTAATGTACACCCGCCCGACGGCTAGGGTTCGTACGAATAGACACATCTCGGCTCAACTTGAGGTGGCAAAGGGTACCAGACAGGGATGCCCCCTGTCCCCATTATTATTTATTCTGCAATTGGAGCCGCTGTTGTGTAAGCTCCGGGCTTCAGTGCGCCATAAGGGCATACAGAGAGCTGAGATGGTACACGTTGTATCTGCATATGCGGACGACATTATCCTCTACTTACGAGACCTGGGGAGCGGCCTTGACCCTATTCCGGGGATATTTGAGGATTTTAGGGCACTATCAGGCCTCACAATTAGCGACTCTAAATCTTATGGGTTCCGCTTCGGCGCTCCCGGGGAGACTACCGGGCTGCCCTTCCCGCCGCATACCTTCCAGATGGCCGAGACCACCTTCAGGTACCTGGGGATACAAGTGTATAGAGGGGCAGGCGACATGATAGACGGCAACCTAGGAAAGGCGATTTCGGCGTTGAGATCACAGGTCAAATTCTGGACTGCGCTGCCCATATCGGTGGCCGGAAGAGTGGCCATCTCTAAGATGGTGGTATTACCCCGCCTCATTTACTATTTCACAAATCTACCCTTTATGGCCCCGGCGTCAATGTTCAGGACCTTGAACACTATACTTACGGAACTAATATGGGGAGCGAATCGGCGCCGTATTAGTCTGGCTAAACTACAACTTCCCACTACGCAGGGCGGTATGGGGGTCCCCGATCTCAAAGCATATGCCTATGCCTGTCAACTGCAATGGCTGGCCTACTGGCTAGCGGGCCGCAATTTACACGAAATTGGTATGGTAGAAACAGACAGAGCACGGGGGACCATACACTCCTTGTTACTGCCAGGAGTGGAGCTCCCTAGAGCGACACCCCCCCTACTTCGACTTGCAATTACTTGTTGGAGGAGAGCAGTGAAGTATACGAACCCTAGGTCCTCATATGGCCCCACAATTCCCCTATTGGGCCTTCCGTTGAGAACGGGACCACTACAGATTCAGGTGCTCACCGAGTGGCACGATGCGGGTGTGATACACGTCGGGGACCTGTTCGCGGACGGCCGCATTATGTCTTTTGAGGATTTCCGCGTCTCGCATCGTGCACCGGGGGGACTGTTTTTGTTGCACGCCAGGGTGAGACGCTATATCACGGCGACCTGGGCGCCGGATGGTGCCGAACCTCCCACGAATCCGTTGCTTACAATACAATACCTAATGGGATCGGGCAGTCACCTAACGAAATGGATAACGAAAGGTATAAGAACAGGGAAGGCCACTTCACTACAACCTTTGAGAGACATTTGGGAGGGTGACATTGGGAGAGAGGTCAGGGACAAGGAGTGGGAACGGATACTTGCATTCCCGAGGAAGGTGTCGAGGAATCCAAAATTCAAATTCATTCAACTTATGGTTCTACACAGGGCATACCTCACACCACACCGCCTGCACGCCATGTTCCCCAACGCGGCGGACAATTGCCCCCGCTGTGGAGCGGAAGAAGCACGACTAATACACATGATATGGAGCTGCCCCAAACTGGGATATTTCTGGTCGACGGTCCACGAAGCTCTCAATAGGTTGGCTCCATCCAGACCATACGCATCATTGGAGTATAGTTTGCTAGGGCTAGGACCTACCGAGCGGAAACGGACGGTGGTCACGCGCTTTACTGATCAGGCATTGCTAATAGCCAAGCGCACCATCACGATGCGATGGAAATCGGCGCGACCGCCTGACCCGGAAGTGTGGAGGGCAGAGGTAGTGCGCTGGGGGAAAGCAGAGGGTACAACGCTGCAGCGCGAAGAGCGTAGGGGTCTCAGGAAGTTTCCAAGCTCCCTAGACTGGAATATTCTGATGGGGGCGTTTGAGGCTGGAGATGATGACGATACATCTTCCTTAACGGTCACTGAGGGCTAAGGCATGAGAAGTTCTACTAACAAGATATGTGATGTTCACACTAGGTGTATTGTTTCTGACCTCACTGTGATGAATGTTAGGCCCTGGGTGCGGAGCACGAGTGCAGAGCACAATTAAGGAATATGCTACATGATTAATATAGTCCTCTATAGAACTGTGGTAAATTACTGTTCAATAATATGGTTATTTTGTTTTTGGGCCGAGTGCTACATTGCTTACTAAGAGTGCCAAGGGGGGGGGGGGGGGGGGGTGGAGGGTGTTAGCATGGGGATCTCTTTTTGGAAACTGATGTGATAAAACGAAGATGTTTACTGATCCATATTACTGCGAATGTGTACGTACAGTAGCCAACATGATTGATGTCCATACTGCTATCGTTATGTATGTATTCATGTCACACTGGTAATAAAAAGATTTAAAAAAATAAAATAAAATAGGACCGGGACCAGTGTACTTGCCCATTCCCGTTTATCCAGCCAAGCTATCAGTTTCCCAGATTTGTCACCCAAATCAAAAATTCTCCCAAGTTTCTCTCTCCAGAGTCCGAACTGTCTCTGTAACAAGCGCCTTATATTCGTCCTGTTTAAGTTGCAGTAGATGGAGTATCTCAAGAGTATCCTGCCCCTCCAGTTCCCCCTCAAGTCTGTGAATATCGTCCTCTATGTCAGATACGGCTTTCTGTTGCTCCTGTTTGTGACCTGATATTAGGGCTAAGGCTTCCCCCTGATCACCGTTTTAAAGGCCTCCCAGAGCGTTTGGGCAGAGGTCACGGTACCCACATTTTCTTTGAAATAGCTGTCTGTTGTGGCTAGAAGCCCTTTACGTATTTTGGGGTTACGAAGGTGCCAGGGGTTGATAGGTGCGATTCTGCCCACGTGAATGTGATCCAGAAGTATATGTGTCCAGAGCGGTGAGTGATTGGAGATGCTCCTAGCTAAGTGTCGGACCTCATGAATATGTGAGTTGCGAGAGCTGGGAACCAAAATATAGTCAAGGCGGGAGAAGCTGTGGTGGGCTCAGGAGTGGAATGTGTATTGCTTTGTCTCGGGCTTGAATGTGCACCAGGTATCTATTAGCCCCATGGCCTCAAGGAAGTCAGGTAACCAGCAAGAAGCGGGCCCCAACTCGCAAGGGGGATGTCGGTCCACCCCGCCAGAGCATACAGAGTTAAAGTCGCCCCCCAGCACCAATAGCCCCTCCGGAAGAGAGAGAAGCGTAGTACGGAGGTCTTGGTACATGGTGGTTTTGCGGCCCGGTGGAACATAAACAGACAACAGTGTGAGGACCCGTCCCTCCCAGGACCCAGTGATGCCTACCTATCGACCCCTGTTATCAGTCCAGGTGGAGTCTACGCTAAGAGGAAATGTGTTCTTTACCATAATGCCCACCCCTCTGGAGCCAGTCGTAAATCCTGCGTGCACCACTAGTTTATATCCGCTCCTGTTCATCGCTCTACAGGAGAGACCGATAAGATGTGTCTCTTGAAGAAGCACGACATCCGGGCACTGTTTCTTAATATATTGCAGAACAATGCTCCGCTTAACTTTGTCCCCAAGCCCGTTGACGTTCCAACTTAAAATGTTATTGCTTTTATCTCAGTGTGTGTGCATTGGTAATGTAGAAAGTCTTTTGCGCATTCGCCGTGCCTGCAATTGTGCGTAAATGAGAAGAACTAATAAAGAAAAACCACTTCAAACCCCCCACAAACAACCAGCTTCCCTGCCCTCTGGACTTATAACTGCCCATACCAAACTGGCAGAGTGCCAGTTGCCCAAATTCTGATACTAAGAAACAACTAAAAGTAGAAAAGAGGAGGGACGCCAACAATCCGTCTCCCCATCCCCCAGATAATTCTTTGAATCAATTGTCCCCAATTGGACCGTCTATGAAGCTTCCCCGGAGTGAGGCGGAACATGGTGAGACTATGTCCAGCTGTGGGGCCACCAGGACCCGGTTACCTGAGTGAGTCTGTGTAGAAGACAACGGCACCTAGCAATTCTCATCCTCGGTCTTGCGACTCCAGATCGCCAGCCCCGCTCCTCCCTCCGGGACCGCTATCGATTCGGCTGTCCAGCCAGTCCGAAGCCACTGCCGAATTATCAAAGAACCATGCCCGTCCCTCCACTTCCACACGGAGACGAGCCAGAAACATCATTGCATATTTAAGTCCCCTCTCCCTGAGTTTCTTCTTGACATCTATGAATGTTCGACACTGTCTTTGCAACAATTGTGTAAAGTCCGGGACAGAGGATATAACGGCATTCTTACAGTGCAGAGGGGGTGAGGTCTGCGCATGCTGCAGAATTGCGTCCCTGAAGTTCAGGACACGTGCTATTAGCGGGCGCAGTGGTGCGCCAGGCTTGGGTCATCCGCCCGGGATTCTATGTGCATGCTTGATGGTGAAAAATGTTTGATGTAGTTTAAGATGAGGTCCTCTCTAAACAAGTCTGGCGCTGGCTTTTTCGGGCACACCTAGGATACGACATTGTTGCATCGTGTACGACCTTCGCGATCATCCAGTTTGCGTTCGGCCGCCTCACAGAAGGATTTAAGATCTTGTACTTCTCGTTGGAGTAGGGCTACATCGTCGTTCAGTAGACTGGCTGTCTTTATATCCAAAGTTTTTACCTTCTCGTTCATTTTCGAGAGGTCAGCCTGAATGAGGTTCACATCGATAGAGATAGTTCCCATTTTATGTTCTAAAGATGATTTGACTCCATTGATGGCTGCCAGAATGTCCTGCAGTGTCAGGTCAAGGGTGGTGCCCTCAAGTTCATCTACTGCCTTAGGAGTGTGGTGCAGGTCTGTTGGTGAGCCCTTGGGAAGAGTGTACCAAACGAGTTTATTTGACTGGACTTGTTTCATGCTCCTGGGAACCCGGGCCGGGCCCTTTTCTGCTTCATGTCTCCCTGTCATCGCGCTCCAAAGCATCCAGACCCACTGGCTGCACCTGAGCCGAAAGTCACTCTGTGGGTGTGGAGGGGAGAGGGGAGGAGGGAAAAGTCAGTTACTTAGAGCTGTCAACTTATCACAGGTACCAGGGTCAGATGCAGGGGGTGCAAAAGGTGAGCGGCCCCCTTTGTGTCCGTGACCAGCTGGTCATCCAGCGTCTGTGCACTCCACCCCAGATAATTACAGTCTCTCTGTAGCAGCTCCCGCACAGCCCAGGGTGAGTGGCATGCGAGGATGAGGTGGCTGCGTGGTTGAATAGGAGATGATCGCCGGCAGGAAGGCAAGGGTTTCAATGCGCGCTCTCTCATGAGTTGCATCAACTTACTGTGGTTATGTCGCACCAGTGTTTGCGCGTTTAAGGGGCGGCGAGGATGGATCCTAGGTCTCGGGGGGAGACTCCTCCATGGATACTGCGCACCGGTGCTTCAAGGAGGAGCAGCAGTGCCGGTCGCTATGCACTCGGCAGCCGCAGGCTCACAGGCACTTGCAGGCGGAGGAGTGCGCTCTTCCCAGCTCCCGGGCGCACCTCGCTGGCTGATATGGTAGGGCCACAGGAGAAACGCTGAGGGTAGCCCCCACCCCCAGGTCAGGCTGACTGGTGAAGTGAAGGCCTCATCAGGCAGGCGATCCGGCCCTTGGACGGGATCTGAGTGATGTACTGGCCGGTGTAAATACCTTCGCGTGAGGCCCAGGGGGATTTCACGATGGCAGCGACACTCCAGTCAGAGGCACCTTGGCCGAGTGTCCTGAAGGGAATGGTCCCACAAGTTTCCCACTGATCTGCACATTTCTGGCCCGAGCGGCTGGCTCTACTCCACACTTTTGCGGTGAGCCGCAGTACTCCAGCCCCCGGTGTGAAACGTTCATCCAGGCCCAAAAAGATGGGACCCGTATCTCCGGTTCTGGGCGCCGCTCGTAGCTACATGGATAGGCACCGCTCGCTGTTGGCTGTCATTTGGGGAACCATTGAGGCAGGATTACTGGCAGGATATGGGTGTCAGAGAGACGAGCAGAGCTCTTAAGCGGCCATCTTGGTCCGACACTTGGCCCCTTCCTCTTTCGCATTTTTTAAATGCAATGTATGGCATGTTTGCCAGGGCGGTCAACTCATCTGGTGTGCCTGGTGGCCCGTGGGACTGTTTTCCTGTAACATGGGCGTACCCTAACATTATGCCCAGGCACCCTTTAGGCCTTTCATGCCATTGAGTCCAACTTGGCCTCTCCCGACGCTGAGATTCTCAATGCCAATCCCGTCACAGGAAAGGATGAGCTAATCGCCGGCGCTGTTGGGCTCCAGTCCAGCACCTTCTCGACTTCGTATGGCGTCTCCAGCCACACCTGAAGGGCCTACGTCGACGCCGGCTCCGAAGTCACCGGCGCCGCGTCTCGCACTGCAGACGCCGATAGCAAAGATACGATTCAGAAGGGAAGCTCAGAGGCTTCTGGAAGAGGAGGAATTCCAGGAGTAAAAGGAAGAAGCGGAGGAAGGGGAGATACTGGATCCCATGAATGTTTTTGAAGGGCTTCAGGAAGCTAGTGGGCTGGACAAATCACCAGAGTGGGAGCTCTCTTCTCCCAAAGCAATTCCTTCTCAGGAGGTTTCTTCCTACCATTTTATTATAAGGAAGGCTGCTGACCTACTGGATTTGCAGTTGCCCACTGCAGAGGTCAAATCAAACATTCTGACGGAGGTTCTTCATTCCCCTTCATCAGTGATGGAACCTTTACTTCTGCTCAATGAAGCCTTGAAGAAACCCATCTTGTAAGTTTGGCAGAAGCCTCTGTCTGCCCCAGGTGTTTCCAGAATGGTGGCAAGGCAATACAAAGTTGCGTCTGGGGATCCAGCTTTTTTGTCTACACACCCTTCACCTGAGAGCTTGGTGTTTTAAGTTTCATATTCCTCAAAACAATCCTCAGGTTCCATTACCTCCACTACGGGGGATAGGGATTCAAAAAAACTAGAACAGTCGGTTAAATAGGTGTTTTCATCGGCCAGTATGGCTTTGAAGTCGACTAATGCCTGTTGGGAGGCTACATCCATGCGTTGATGGACTCAGCTAAGGGTGTGATTCCTAAACTGTCAGAGGATATCCAGGGCCACTTCACGGAGATGCTGTCCCGGAGATGCTGTCGGACACTCAAGCTGCAGCCGGTCAGGTGATTCAGTTCGGGCTTGATACGGCTGACTCAGTTACTAGGGGGATGGGCTCATCGGTGGCAACTAGGAGGCACGCCTGGTTCAGAGGATCAGGATTCTGTCCGGATATTCAGGCCTCACTGCTGGATCTTCCCTGTGATGGCTCTAGACTGTTTGGGACCAAGGTGGACTCTGCTCTACAAAGTTTTAAAGATAGTAGAGCTACCTCTAGATCTTTAGGTTTGCAATGCCAACCTAGGGGCTTTGGATACCGGATATTTCCGGGTTTTAGGAAGGCTGCTCCATTTCGGGCCCGACAGCAGCAGCAGCAACAGCAGTAGCAACAACAGAACCCGCTGTTTAGAACATGCAGAGGGAAGGGAAGAGGTCATCTGCAAGGGTCTGCTCACCAACAAGTGTCCTCCTGGATGTACGACATTACAACGCATGCTTTTACCACGCATGCTTTTACATCGCGGTTTTTACAACGCATACCATTACAATGCATAGCGCTTTGGGGTGCTGGATAGTGAATAGTTTAATTTACTATTCCAACTCCAGTCCCCGTGGACACTAGGTAAGGTTATTGGATAGTAAATTAACCTATTCCCTATCCTAGAGCGCCCCCCAGCGCAATGCGTTGTAATGGTATGTGTTGTAAAAGCTGCGATGTAAAAGCATTGCGTGGTGAAAGTTGCGTTGTAAGTGATGTTTCCCGTCCTCCTCCTCCTCCTCCCCATCCTCCTCCGCCCCATCCTCCTCATGCTCCTCCTCCACTTCTGTTCGCCCAACTGGCTCCGCAGGGAAGCAGCTCTAGATTCCCCACCTTAGAGCACTGTTGGACCCATTGGAGGTTGGATGTCCCATTTTCTACAGATCTTTTACGTCACATCTTTGGGTTTTGAATCTTGTGGAAAATGGGTATGCCTTTCCTTTCTGGGAGTTTCCCCCTCCTTTCCCTCGTTGCCAGGGCTGGTGTTCAGAGGACCATCTGTTGATCCTGCAAAAGAGGTCATTTCCTTGCTACAGAAAGGTGCAATAGAGGTTGTTACGGAGCAGGAAAGGGGTCAGGGATGCTACTCCCAGTATTTCCTGAACCCCAAAAGGGACGGGTGATTGAGACCGATCCTAGACCTCAGGATCTTGAATTTTTACCTAAAACAGGAGAAATTCAAGATGTTGACCATAGCTCAGGTTCTGCTGGTGCTGCAGCAGGAAGACTGGATGGTGTCGATCAATTTACAGGATGCGTATTTTTACATTCCCATCCTAGAGTCGCATCGGAAGTATCTCCTTTTTACAGTGGGGTCTCAACAGTACCAGTTTGCGGGCCTCCCGTTTCGGTGGTGCATCATTTGCAAGAGACAACGTATCTTGTTCGACTTGGGTTTTTCGATAAATGTACTCAAATCTCAGCTGGTGCCCTATCAGCACAACCTGTTCATAGGGGCAGTACTGGACACTACTGTTAGTCGTGCTATCCCGCCTCCTCAGAGGATTCTAGACATACAAACTATGATTCAAATGTTTCAAGATGGAGCAACTGTTTCAGTCCTGAAGGTTTTACGCCTGCTCGGTCTGTTCACTTCCTGTTTACTGTTGGTCAATCATGCACGC
Source organism: Lissotriton helveticus (assembly GCF_964261635.1). Lineage (NCBI taxonomy): Eukaryota > Metazoa > Chordata > Amphibia > Caudata > Salamandridae > Lissotriton > Lissotriton helveticus. Next base: position 312,668,340 of record NC_136072.1, on the reverse strand, counting down.
TGGCACATGAGGACACTCCAGTGGTGCCTCTGCAGGCAGTGGTTTAACACAATGGGAATCTCAGGAAGGTGGTCAGAATCTCCAGAGACACTGCAGCGGAACTGTTATGGTGAATTTTCCAGGCAACCTGTTTCGGGGGTAAGCCATTTCAACCTCCTTTTCCAGTTGCCACAGTGATAACGGATGCCTCCACTCTGGGATGGGAGCTCATCTGAGGGATCTGGATATCAAGATCCTTTGGTCTCCAGAGGAAAGATTGCTTTAATTCAATCTTCTAGAATTGTGGGTGATACGTTTGGCTCTCAAGGCTTTTCTTCCCTACCTTCGTGGTCAGTCAGTTAAGGTCCTGACGGCCAACACTGAGGTGATGTGCTACATAAACAAACAGGGAGGAGTATGTTGCATTGTCTCTACAGAGACGCTCTGCGGCTCTGGTCCTGGGCCCAAGACCATCAGATTTGAGTGATTGCGAATCATCTGGCCAGAGTGCTGAATGTACGTGTGGATAGTCTCAATCTGCAGTTCTCAGCCGATCACGAGTGCGGTCTGATCCGCAGGTGTTCCATCACATTTTCTGGATGTGGGGGTTGCCTCAGTTGGACCTGTTTGCCACTCACGAGAAAGCGCACTGCCCGTCATTCTGCAGTCTCCAGTATCCAATGCGCGGAGCGTTGGGTGACGCGTTTCAGTTAAATTGGGGGTCCCAGCTTATTTGCGTGTTTCCTCCCATACCCTTGATTCCACCGGTTCTAAGGAAGATTCGCCAAGACCGGGCCCAAGTCATATTGATCACCCCAGATTGGCCAAGAAGGGTGTTGTACACAGACCTCCTTCACCTCTCATCGCACCCTCCGCTCCGTCTCCCTCTCAGGGCAGACCTCCTTTTGCAGTCTCAGGTGCAGGTTCTACATCCCCACCTCCAGAGTCTGTACCTTCATGCCTGGAGATTGAATGGGACAACCTGAGTTATTTCTCTCTCCCACCAGATGTGGTAGATGTTATTTTATCAGCCAGAAGACACTCCACCAAATCTGTCTATTCTAGTAGGTGGGTCAAGTTTGTTAAATGGTGCGTAGAGAGATCAATTGATCCTTTGCAGGCCCACTTGTCTGATGGACACCCTCCTCTGGAAGCAGGACTGCTTGAGGATTCAATTCAAAAGGTGAGGAATCCACAGGCAGATGTATCCATCAGAAGAACAAGTTACCTACCTTCGGTACTGCTTTTTCTGGTGGATACAGTATCTGCCTGTGGATTCCTCACTGCACCCGCCTCCCCATTGTCTGCCTACTTATACCGAAAATAATTTTGGGTATGACATTCATGTATTTCATTGTCAATAGAAATGATATGATGCTTGTTGCTGGGAAATGTCTATATTTTAGAATTTCCAGTTTCCTTTCTTCTTTGAATCATATACTGTGTATATTTGTGCATATGTTGTATACTGTGTTACTTGTGAAATGTTGTTGGTTCACCCGTTCACCTCAAAGGCATGGAAAAAAGGGGTGGAACTGATGTAAGCACACCGACAAGGTCTTCTTATGGCTCCAATGATGTCACCCGGAGTCGCAAACGGAGCCGTGCCATTGTGAGTCCTCATCGACGTGGGAGAGCTATGAAAAACGTTTCTGTGGAATGCTGCATAAGGGGTAATTCAAAAGGTGAGGAATCCACAGGCAGATACTGTATCCATCAGTAAAAGCGTTTCTTAAGGTAAGTAACTTGTTCTTTACACTTCTTCAGTCAGACTTAGAAACTCAAACATTGCATTACTAACATCAAGTAACATGGTCAGTATTTCTATCACATCACACTTCTAAGTCATCTGCCTAGAGTTATATCCAGTCCTTTATCATGTTGAGCTTCCTTACACATCCATCTATTGTCATTGATAAATTATATATCAATCACTACATCATGTTAATTTCACATATGCATCACATTATCGATAACTTAAAAAGGGGAACAAGCACATGTAAATGCTTAAGAATGTTTTTACACAAAAGCTCCACTGGAGTATATATAAAAAAATAGGTTACACATTTCAAGTCTGAAACCTCAGGCACACGTAACCCTCCTTAAACTATGTATGCTTAGTAAAGTGTGAACATGGCTTTTTAAAAAAAAAAGAATATAACACTTGTATAGATGTCTTATTAGTCCAGAATTTTTTACGGTGAGAGTGAGACATCACATACAGCAATATTATCAATTATGAAGCATTATGGCAGTTGTGTACAGCACTGTAGAATAACTCAATATAGGCAAACAAATGCCTTTGCTGGATTATTGTACATAACGAGTTATTATTAAAAATTCAAACATTAATAGTGAGGAATTGGAGTGTGTTATAAGGTATGGTGGTGCAACATCACAGTGTAATACACTTACCAACCCCTTTAGTAGCCTTAAGTTTCAATTGTCAATCCTTCAGCTAAACCCTGGGTACCTGTGTCTCTGGAGAGCAAGGTTTACAGAAAGGAACACGTGTAAAACATTTAAACAGCACCAAAACAATTGAAGAAATTGACAATACACCAAGGAAACCCAATACAAGTTTGTAGAAATAGACTTTATTGTATGTATTTTTAGACACCACAATGAAAAAGATCCACCAGAGAGTTCTGAAGATATCGACTTAAAAGTTATCGTAAATTAAAGCATTTCACTTCAATGCCAATGAGCACTGGCAAATTCAACTAATTTTCAGCAAAAACTTGAACTAGCTGTAATGCGCTCATTTAGAGTCACTTCAGGTGACCAACTCCAGTAGGGAGCAAGTCAGGGGGACAAACAAGGTCCTCAGACTCAGTTACCTCTACAGGTGAACAGTCTCCAGGCACTTTATCCCTATTGCAATGGATCCCTATGGAAGTGGTACTGATGCAAGGGATGAAGGATGTCGAAGATGCTCAAGGATGCTGTGGATACGGTGCGGTCGACGGGGGTCTTCCCATGGCTACTCCTTGATTCACAAAGGGTGTGAGGCGATCTTGGTCAGAGGGTCGATGTCCCTTGAGGTCCTCTTGGGGCTCGCAAAAATCCAGTCACCACTTTGCTACCAGTCACCTAGTATAGCGGTCACAGACAAATCCTTCCCTGGGTGATAACTCAGCTTTTGGGTGACCAAGCTGCATTCCGATGAGTCTCCTGGGCCCAATGAACTCTGGTGCAACTTTGAGTGTCAGGTCCTGTTCTTTGGTGTTGTACAGTGGCGTTTGGAGGCGGCTTAAAAATTCTGGGCTACCACCTTGCCCCTGCAGGCTTCTCAGCTATTGTGTCCCTGTGCTGTGAACAGGAGGCCAGAGTGGGTAACTATATATCAAGTTAAACCTAAAAGTGGAAAGCAGGTGGTTTTGTTAGCTTTCTGTACTCTCCCAAAGCACCATTCAAGTCAGTGGATGTGAAGAATAACATGGAGAATTTTTAAAAAAGAGTATATGCCTTCATATGCAATATCCCAATTTCGTACATATACAAAGAGAAAACATCTGTATCCATGTTATTTCTTAAAAACTGTAAAAAAAAAAAGAAAAACTTCAAGCAATGGAAAAGCCAACAGATCTGGCTTGCAATTTGAGCCCTGACAAAAACATTTTTAAAAGCCTTCTATAAAGCAAAAGCAAAAGCAAAAGCAAAAGAAAAATGGATTACCTTGTGCATATAATGTCTTGATTAGATAAAGAATTTAACATGGGATGATTCAGCATACTTTTGAAATGTAAACTAGTCCCTCATGCATTGAAATGGAAAGCATCCATAGGAGGTGAAATAGCCAATAGAATGAAGTGAAAAAGAAACACTCGAGTGGGTGGAACCACAGCCCACCCTTTGTAAATTTTAAAGACTGGATAACAACATGTCTAGGTAGACTTAAAAATTGGAAAACATGTAGTTTGATTAGCTTCCAGTGTTTCCAAAGTGGGTCAAGTCAGTGGATGTGCTGAATAACATGGAGGCCCGAATATGATGTCAGGTGGACAGCCACAGACAGGCCGTCGGTGTTGGTCCACCTGACATCTAAGTAAGCCAGCGGTCCGACCGCTGAATTATGATACCAGCAGTCAGAGTGCAGTGGGCGGGGGAAAGACCGTCATCTCTGACAGGCTCAAGGAGCCCGTTGGCGCGGCAGTCAGAGCCTAATCCCTACAATAGTGGCGGTGCCTGCGGAGACACCGCCGTAGGGATTAGGATGTCAGTTTCCGACAGCCTTTTCATGGCGGTCAGCTCACCATGAAAAGGCTGAAGGAAATAGACTTTGGGGTCCCCTCTTAGGGTACCCATGCCCTGCAGGCCTCCGCAATGTGGCCTGGAGTATAATAATCCATGCATCGTATGCCAGGCACCACATGGTGCCTGAGACATGGTGCATGGGTGTTTAAAAACATCCCTTTTCACATTGCCGCTTGTGCTACTGCCCTTTTCTGGCCCGCAGCACAAGCTGCATTAGAAAAAGGAATGTTTCCGACTGACTACACGGCGTATTTATTGACTTTCCACACCTGACACATAATCTATAATCTTCTGCATAGTTTGCAGGTTTTAACAAAAAGGTTGTTTCAAGCTCAAATGAATCTGAAGTTACTAAAAACAATATAGCAGATATTTCTGTGTATTGGCAAGCCCTTTGATGCTCAAGCAGGTTGCTCTCTTTATGTGTTACATCGATGCTAATGAGGTGAATCATTTGCCTGTACAGTGCTAATGTGTAGAAATTACAAAATAGTGAAGCATCACTGCTTTAAAATATGATGCATTATGTCACAATGTTTGCCTTTATTGCTACATAAATGTTCAACAGACTAAGCACAAGTCAGTGCCTCACTCTCTACTGAGCAATATTTACACTCAGTTTTGTCAAAGGTCAAGGTGCGAAAGCAATAGTATGTTCACATTTCCTTTAGTTTGTCTCAAAACACACTAAATCCTATTGAACTGGCATCCACAGTAACTGCACTCAATGCATCATTTGAAAAAGGAGACACGAGTTGCAAATCTATGATTTCTTTTTTTTAAGCTTCGCAAATGCTTTATCTTCTTCTTGCAACCATTCAAATTGTGCTCCCTACTTGAGTAGTGAGCGTAAAGGTACTGCAATTTCTGCAACATTTTTGACAAATCTAGAATAGTAATCACATAAACCTAAAAATTATCGGAGTTGATCTTTGTTGCTTTGCTCAACAATGTCTCAAATAGGTTTGAGGGAATCTTTTTTCAGTACAATACCTTTCTCAAAAATGGTGTAACCTAAATATTCCACTACTGTGGCAAGAAACTTGCATTTATCTCAATGAACTTGTCATCCCCCTTTCATTCAAAATAGACATACCTTTACCAAGAGTATGATAATGTTGATCTTCAGAATTAGTGTGAACCAAAATATCATCTTGAAATGCCACCACATTATAAGTATTTTTGAACAGGTAAAACATGAGCTTCTAAAATACTGATGCGGCAGATGCCAGGCCAAAAGGCATGTGTGTATATCTGAATGCACCGTCTGGTGTGATGAAAGAAGCAATAAAATGACCATCGGTCATCAATTCAATTTGATGATATGCCGCCTTTGAATCAATGATCGAAAAAAGTTTTGCACAATCCAATGTCGCTATTAACTCTTAAATGCGCAGCAGGGGATGACAATCCACCAAAATGTGTTTATTGACTGATCTTAAATCCACACACATTTACCTCCCTCAATGAGGGAAGCTGTCATACTGTCGCTTTTAAAGCCAGGGAAGGAGCCTGAACTTTGTGATTCGTATAGACCTCTCTCGCTACTTAACTGTGATGTTAAGATAGTGGCCAAACTTATCACAATGAGGCTAAGCCTATTGATGGCAAACCTGATACTGCCAGATCAATCACGATTTGTGCCCAGAAGGGCTACGTCTCACAATCTCAGGATGCTCTTTGCTGTATTGAACAATGTGTCTCCGGACCTCCCCCTAGCTGCGATTTTTTTAGACGCCACTAAGGCATTTGACTCTATAGAGTGGGATGATATATTTGGGGTTGATGCTGAGAATGGGGTCCCCGCCATTGTTTCTGTCATGGATGAAATTACTGTACACCTTGCCAGTAGCGAAGGTTCTTATTAACCCCTTCGACGCTGAAGTTGGAGCGGTTCCGTCATCAGCGTCGATTGGGCTGTGCTGATGACGGAACCGCTCCGTCTTCGGCACAGCCCTCGGGGGGAGCGCTGGCGCTCCCCCCCTGGGGCATCGATTTGCAGCATTTTAGCAGGGGTGGCAGCTGAAGACTTTCCGTTGCCACCCCCGGGCCCTCCCACTCTTCCGTGTGACGTCAGCGCGCAAGCGCGCGCCGACGTCATCAGAAAGCGCTGGACACGCTGGAAGCCATTTGTTTCCAGCGCGTCCAGCGAGCAGGTAAGGTTTCTGCTCTCCGGTGGGGAGGGGGCGGTATCTCGGTGCCTTGAGGCATCGGGGGGGAGGAAACAGTGTTTTCTCTCCCCTTATGTCCCAATGCAGGTTATTTCTGGTTCAGGATCGTGCACAGCGTCGCGATCCTGCACCAGAAATGCCTCCACTAGACACCAGGGATGTTTTTTTTGTTGGCATAGGAAGCGACCCCTTGTGCAAGGGTCACTTCCTTGGGTGCAATTGTAATTTCAGACTTTTCTGCCCCCCCCCCCGGGGGCAGATCGGGAGTTTTTTCCCCGAATCTGCACCCAGGGGGGGTAGAAAAGCCCACTAGATACCAGGAATTCTTGTTTTATTTATAAAGGAAGCGACCCTTGGGCAAGGGTCGTTTCCTAGGGGCAAACATTTTTTTTAGACTTTGGGCCGAATCTGGACCCAGGAGGGGTAGAAAAGCCCACTAGATACCAGGGATTCTTCTTTTTTTAATAAAGGAAGTGACCCCTTGGGCAAGGGTCGCCTCCTAGGGGCTAAATAATTATTTTAGACTTTTCTGCCCCCACTGGAGGCAGATCGGCCTTTTTTTCTGGACCCAGGGGGGGGTAGAAAAGCCCACTAGAGGCCAGGGATTGGTTTTTTTCATAAAGGAAGTGACTCCTTGGGCAAGGGTCGCTTCCAGGGGGCAATATAAATATTTTAGACTGTTCTGCCCCCCCTGGGGGCAGATCGGCTGTTTTCTTTACCGATTCTGTACCCAGGGGGGGTAGAAAAGCCCACTAGACACCAGGGATTGTTTTTTTTTTTTATAGGAAGCGCCCCCTTGGCCAAGGGTCGCTTCCTTGGGCCCATATGTTTTCAAAAATATGTTCTGCCCCCTCTGGGGACAGATTAGTGTCTTAATTTGGCCTTTCTGCCCTCTGGAGGAAGCAAAAAAAAACACTAGACATCAGGGATTTTTTTTTTTTTTAAATGGAAGTGACCCCTTGGGCAAGGGTTGCTTCCAGGGGGCCCAAATTTCAAAAGATTTATATTCTGCCCCCCATGGGGACAGACACCCCATTTGTGACATACCCTGTGACATAGCCTGTTGTAATGTGTATTTTTTTCTTCTAAAGTGTATTGTTTTATTTTCTCTTTAGACTGTTGCAGTGTGCGGTTCCGTTACTGGTGGTTTTGCTGTTTGTGTAGTTGCATGTGTTTGGTAAGAGACCTTTTTTGTTCAATTTTAATGTAAATGTTTTTTTTGCAAAGTGTGTAATAATAGGAGTATGTTTGGTTTCTGTTTTTTGTGATTGTAAAACATGTGTTGCATTTGTGCTTGATGTGTACTTTGCTTTCAGTAGATGTAAGTTTTTTTTTCTTCTTTCAAGTGGAATATCGTTGCCTATTTGCTGTGTCTTTGCAGAGTAGGTGATGGTGAGTGTAGCTGTCTCTTGTAAGTGAATTGTATATTTTTTCAGTATATAGATCTTTGTGATAAAGGCTTACAATTTTTTTACTTACTTTGCACAGTGTTGGTTGTTGAGTTGTTTGTGCAGACTCCTTTCTTAGTAAGGATAATGGCTAGCCGCCGGATTACTGCTCACCAAGTTGTTGGAATGCTTTTTGATTCTTCCTCTGACCATGGTCCAGAGACTGACTCTGATTCTGAGGCAGAGGTGGGAGGTGAAGATTCAGGTAGTGAGTTTTCTCTACACATGGCTTCATCTGATGATGAAGATACTCTGAGTGCTGATGAAGCTACTTTTGGTGTGGATGAAGTGCCTGTGGTTGCGGAGGACATTGCTGTGCCGATAGTGCAGCAAGTGGCATCTGGGCTGCAGCCTGGGGCTGCTAGACTTCCAGTTGGTGTAGTGAGACAAGAGGCAGCTGGGCGGCAGCCTGAGGCTGCAAGACTTGTCGTTGAAAGTCATGACCTCTGGGTTGCCCCAGGCATGGTGCAGCCTGCATTGCCTGAATTTAATGGTGTTCCAGGGTGTAGGTTGAACACTGAAAACTTTTTGCCAATTGATTTTTTCAAGTTATTTATGGATGATGTGTTTTTGGCAGAGATTGTATAGCAGACTAATTTGTATGCAGAACAGTTTTTGAGGGAGAACAGTGCCAGCCTTAAGCCCCATCCATGCTAGAGCTACCCGGTAGACTCCCACAAATTTGGAGGAGATGAAAAAGTTTTTGGGTTTAACTTTGTTGATGGGCTTGCTTAGGAAACCATTAAGCATGGGCGGATTTAGCGAATCCGGCGTACGCGAACTTGCGTATTTACGGATTCGCAATCCGCAAAATCCGCGAACTCTCGCGAATTTGCGGATTGTTGTGTTTTTTTGTGTTCGCAAGGGTTTCTGCCAGTTCGCGAGGTTTGTTTACCAGTTCGCAATTGCGAACTTACTTTTCGGCTCGCAACGGCCGCGACTATGTTGTTTCTACGTCTGGTTCATCATCACAGGTTCACAGCACCCTCTGTTTCACCACTGCCACCCTCTGGTACACCCATGCCACCCTCTGGTACATCCTCACTGCCACCCTCTGGTTGGTTTATCACTGTAGATTATGGGGGTGAAAAAAAGCAAGCACACCTGCCCTGCTTCAACTGCCATGAATTAATTTGGGGTTGATTAATGTGTCACTGATTTTTAAACTTCCAGTCTGGCTGGCACCTGCTTCCTTCCTTATCTGTAATTTGCTTTCTGTTGCAGTGCTTTTTTTTTCACAGGACCTTTATGGCCTACTTGTAGCTATTGTATGAGCCTGCTGTGAGGGTCAGGATAATTACAAAAAGGGGGTGGTGATGGAGAGAGTATCTGAGTTAATCAGAACACTCCTACCCAGTCAACAGATCAGGGCATGATCCATCACCGTTTTTTAGCTCACTGCACCATCCCAGTTCAGAACCTGGCTATATGCAAATTAGTCTGTCCCTGGCCCAGTGCATCATGGGAACAGGGCAGACCAAACTACCAAGCCAATTCTTCACTGGAAAGGAAACAAGCTTCCGGGGACCGGTTTCTGGCATTACAGCCGTCTTCGGCCCTGCTTGCTTGAATCCTGATGGTGCAATGAGCAAGGGACTCATGTCTGAGCATACCCTTCCACACTCATGGTGGCCAAGATAATTACAAAAAGGGGGTGGTGATGGACAGAGTATCTGAGTTAATCAGAACACTCCTACCCAGTCAACAGATCAGGGCATGATCCATCACCGTTTTTAGCTCACTGCACCATCCCAGTTCAGAACCTGGTTATATGCAAATTAGTCTGTCCCTGGCCCAGTGCATCATGGGAACAGGGCAGACCAAACTACCAAGCCAATTCTTCACTGGAAAGGAAACAAGCTTCCGGGGACCGGTTTCTGGCATTACAGCCGTCTTCGGCCCGGCTTGCTTGAATCCTGATGGTGCAATGAGCAAGGGACTCATGTCTGAGCATACCCTTCCACACTCATGGTGGTCAAGATAATTACAAAAGGGGGTGGTGATGGACAGAGTATCTGAGTTAATCAGAACACTCCTACCCAGTCAACAGATCAGGGCATGATCCATCACCGTTTTTTAGCTCACTGCACCATCCCAGTTCAGAACCTGGCTATATGCAAATTAGTCTGTCCCTGGCCCAGTGCATCATGGGAACAGGGCAGACCAAACTACCAAGCCAATTCTTCACTGGAAAGGAAACAAGCTTCCGGGGACCGGTTTCTGGCATTACAGCCGTCTTCGGCCCGGCTTGCTTGAATCCTGATGGTGCAATGAGCAAGGGACTCATGTCTGAGCATACCCTTCCACGCTCATGGTGGCCAAGATAATTACAAAAAGGGGGTGGTGATGGACAGAGTATCTGAGTTAATCAGAACACTCCTACCCAGTCAACAGATCAGGGCATGATCCATCACCGTTTTTTAGCTCACTGCACCATCCCAGTTCAGAACCTGGCTATATGCAAATTAGTCTGTCCCTGGCCCAGTGCATCATGGGAACAGGGCAGACCAAACTACCAAGCCAATTCTTCACTGGAAAGGAAACAAGCTTCCGGGGACCGGTTTCTGGCATTACAGCCGTCTTCGGCCCGGCTTGCTTGAATCCTGTGGTGCAATGAGCAAGGGACTCATGTCTGAGCATACCCTTCCACACTCATGGTGGCCAAGATAATTACAAAAAGGGGGTGGTGATGGACAGAGTATCTGAGTTAATCAGAACACTCCTACCCAGTCAACAGATCAGGGCATGATCCATCACCGTGTTTTAGCTCACTGCACCATCCCAGTTCAGAACCTGGCTATATGCAAATTAGTCTGTCCCTGGCCCAGTGCATCATGGGAACAGGGCAGACCAAACTACCAAGCCAATTCTTCACTGGAAAAGAAACAAGCTTCCGGGAACCGGTTTCTGGCATTACAGCCGTCTTCGGCCCGGCTTGCTTGAATCCTGATGGTGCAATGAGCAAGGGACTCATGTCTGAGCATATCCTTCCACACTCATGGTGGCCAAGATAATTACAAAAAGGGGGTGGTGATGGACAGAGTATCTGAGTTAATCAGAACACTCCTACCCAGTCAACAGATCAGGGCATGATCCATCACCGTTTTTTAGCTCACTGCACCATCCCAGTTCAGAACCTGGCTATATGCAAATTAGTCTGTCCCTGGCCCAGTGCATCATGGGAACAGGGCAGACCAAACTACCAAGCCAATTCTTCACTGGAAAGGAAACAAACTTCCCGGGACCGGTTTCTGGCATTACAGCCGTCTTCGGCCCGGCTTGCTTGAATCCTGATGGTGCAATGAGCAAGGGACTCACGTCTGAGCATACCCTTCCACACTCATGGTGGCCAAGATAATTACAAAAAGGGGGTGGTGATGGACAGAGTATCTGAGTTAATCAGAACACTCCTACCCAGTCAACAGATCAGGGCATGATCCATCACCATTTTTTAGCTCACTGCACCATCCCAGTTCAGAACCTGGCTATATGCAAATTAGTCTGTCCCTGGCCCAGTGCATCATGGGAACAGGGCAGACCAAACTACCAAGCCAATTCTTCACTGGAAAGGAAACAAGCTTCCGGGGACCGGTTTCTGGCATTACAGCCGTCTTCGGCCCGGCTTGCTTGAATCCTGATGGTGCAATGAGCAAGGGACTCATGTCTGAGCATACCCTTCCACACTCATGGTGGCCAAGATAATTACAAAAAGGGGGTGGTGATGGACAGAGTATCTGAGTTAATCAGAACACTCCTACCCAGTCAACAGATCAGGGCATGATCCATCACCGTTTTTAGCTCACTGCACCATCCCAGTTCCGAACCTGGCTATATGCAAATTAGTCCGTCCCTGGCCCAGTGCATCATGGGAACAGGGCAGACCAAACTACCAAGCCAATTCTTCACTGGAAAGGAAACAAGCTTCCGGGGACCGGTTTCTGGCATTACAGCCGTCTTCGGCCCGGCTTGCTTGAATCCTGATGGTGCAATGAGCAAGGGACTCATGTCTGAGCATACCCTTCCACACTCATGGTGGCCAAGATAATTACAAAAAGGGGGTGGTGATGGACAGAGTATCTGAGTTAATCAGAACACTCCTACCCAGTCAACAGATCAGGGCATGATCCATCACCGTTTTTTAGCTCACTGCACCATCCCAGTTCAGAACCTGGCTATATGCAAATTAGTCTGTCCTTGGCCCAGTGCATCATGGGAACAGGGCAGACCAAACTACCAAGCCAATTCTTCACTGGAAAGGAAACAAGCTTCCGGGGACCGGTTTCTGGCATTACAGCCGTCTTCGGCCCGGCTTGCTTGAATCCTGATGGTGCAATGAGCAAGGGACTCATGTCTGAGCATACCCTTCCACACTCATGGTGGCCAAGATAATTACAAAAAGGGGGTGGTGATGGACAGAGTATCTGAGTTAATCAGAACACTCCTACCCAGTCAACAGATCAGGGCATGATCCATCACCGTTTTTTAGCTCACTGCACCATCCCAGTTCAGAACCTGGCTATATGCAAATTAGTCTGTCCCTGGCCCAGTGCATCATGGGAACAAGGCAGACCAAACTACCAAGGGAATTCTTCACTGGAAAGGAAACAAGCTTCCGGGGACCGGTTTCTGGCATTACAGCCGTCTTCGGCCCGGCTTGCTTGAATCCTGATGGTGCAATGAGCAAGGGACTCATGTCTGAGCATACCCTTCCACACTCATGGTGGCCAAGATAATTACAAAAAGGGGGTGGTGATGGACAGAGTATCTGAGTTAATCAGAACACTCCTACCCAGTCAACAGATCAGGGCATGATCCATCACCGTTTTTTAGCTCACTGAGGGTCAGAGCAGGGTCATAGAATAGTTGCAAATAGGCAACTGAACTCTGGAGGGGCCCCTCAGGAAGCACTAGAGTGAATGGTTACTAATGTTAAGATTGAACTTTTGCACCTGCTGATTGCTTTCAGTTTTCCAAAAATCTTTTTTCTGCAATTTTGCGCAATTTGCGGGGCGCAAATCCGTGCGAGATCGTTTTCTCTTGCCGCGAATTCGTGCGAATACACGATTTGTTTTTTGCTGCGTGTTTGTTCGCGTGATTTTTTGCATGTTCGCAAGCCGCTTGTAGCGCAACGTTTGCGAAGTTACCCTAGCGGTCGTACATGGGCGCGGCCATCTTGTTTGCGTGACGTAATTCCATTTCCGAGCGCTATGTGTAATCTCGCAAAGTGTGCGGCTCGCTCGTACATGTTCGCGTGTGATCGCGAGGAAAATCTCGTGCGAATTTACCCACGCGGTCGTGAACGGGCGCGGCCATCTTGTTTATCATTCATTGCTATGGTTCTGGGCATTCTCTCTGTATCCTTTCTTAATCTCTGCTATACTTTGCTTGTTTGAAGTTTATTTTGATCTATTTTACTCATTATCTATCCCGCTATTTTTCTTGCTCTATATTTTTGTGTTTTCTGCTACTTTTTGTTCATTTTAAACTACTTTTTTAAACGCTTTTCTTTTCTTCTTCCCTGTTCTATTTCTTTTTTCTTATTTTGCTTCCTTTCTGCCCAGACCATGGCAAAGGGAGCCGGGAAGAAGCCCGCAAAGGGGAAGGGTCCCGCACCCCGTGCCCGGCTCCCGTGCGGGCGTTTGAGGCGGGAGACAGTTGTAGCTCGGGAGATTTTTAGTGCGGAGGAGGTGGCCGCACTAGTCTTTCACGTCCAGCGCCGCCTCCCCAAGACCATCATGGGAGGCGGCAGGATCACTACCGGCTACGGAATCCGGGAGCGCCGGAAGCGGTGGGAGAAGGTGTGCCGGGCCATGTTTGAACACTCTGGGGTCCGGCGCACCTATAACCAGGCCACCCACCGCTGGACGGATCTCATGGACCGGGAACGCGACTTGCTGGACGTGCTCGGCGTAGAGATCCCCGGGCTTGGTGAGTAGTAGTAGTAGCTATTTCTATCTATTTCATCACTACTCTGTTTTATCCCGCTCTGTGTGTTATTATATTGCACATTTTTGTTTTTTACCAAGAGCAATAATGCTGCCGATTACATTGTAGGTAAATTATATTTCAAAATCTTCTATGCATTTCAGGTGCACTGCTCTCCTTCTCAGTAGCCTTGCTACTATGCTTATTTGTTTTCTATTTTGTGTTCATTTCATTGGCCTGAGAAATTATGTATGAGTGCAGTGTAAAGAACTGCGTAATGCTAGACACTAAGGGTCAGATTTTCAATTACCGGCGCATCCCTGCAAAGTAGCAGGGATGCGCCAGTAATTGTGCGCCATGCCACCACCACCCATGGTGCGCCGTATTTACGATGTGGCGCACCATAGGCCCAAAACGTCACAGAAGCCTTACGCATCTGTGCCGTAAAGGCGGCGCATTGCTGGAGTTGCGTGCCAACGATGGCGCAGCTTCAGCAATGCTCTGGGGTGCCCTATCTCCCCAATGCTGCATCAAGCCGTACGTCGGCTTCAAGCAGGCGCAGGGTTTGAGTCACGCATCATTGTCCTAAAAGTGACTGATTGACATCTTGTAGATTTCCCTCAGCCACTTTTAGGATTCGTTCCTGCGCAGGAACGCCCTCCCTTGCGCCGGAACACCCCCTGATGGTGCAGGGCTTTACAACGTGATGCATCTCCCATATGCGTCACTTTGTTAATATACGCCGCACCATGGCGCCTCTTTTGTTCTGCCGCTGCGTCACAAAAGTCCCGCAACAATGGAGCAAAAGAGCCGTAAGGGGCTTCTAAATCAGCCCCTACAGACTCAAGTCCAGTCCTTCCTTTAGACACATGGCTATAAGAAGAAATAGTGGTGGTGGTCGGTGTATTGATAGTTTGAGTATTCACTGATCTGCAAGCACGATGGACTTTGTCTGTCACTTCGCGTGCTGCGGAATGCTGCCTGCCAGGCCTAGGCAAACCTTTTTGGTAGCTTGTTTAGTGAGTTACATAGGAACTTTCCAAGTCAATGGTCCGCAAATCAATAACGTAGTAGACCACATGAGATCGGTCAATATATCCCGTGGAATAGTTGTCTATTTGCTATTTCGCCAAAATATTTTGTTATTGTTCTTTTGAAATGTTTGATTTGGTTGACAAATATCATCCATGTTTTCTGGTCTTTCTTTCTTTCATGTTGTACATCAGCTCCCCCCAGGGGCAAGAGGACACAGGAGGAGGAGGAGGGTGCTGTTCAGGATGCAGGCCAGGAGCGATCAGGCGAGGGCTCCTTTGCTGGCCCCAGTAAGTTTTAATTTTAATATAGAGTACCTATTTTTTCCTAGCGTTCCTCATTCGATTTTTTCTAAATCGTCTTTGATCTTCTTGTAGACTTTTGGTTTGGCTAGTAGGACAATCCATTCTACTACTGTTGCAGGGACAAATCTGCACAAACAGAACTATGGACACTAAATAATGCATTGCTTAGCTTATCAATTATAATAGGTGCTGTTAGACTTTCCACATACCTCAGTGATAACAGACTTTGTAGTTGAACCCCCAATCTCCTTACTGACTAGATAGTGTGGCAGAGTCATTTAGCTCCCAAAGTCACCGATGATTGATCCCCAATGATGATTAGATTATCCAACGCAGGACAAGAGTACGGAGTCAGAGTCAAGAAGTGTCAGAGGCACGGACTCATGCTTGCAAAAATTCCACAACCTTTAGCTCATCCACTCTAGTCTGGAGGACCAAAAACCACAGAGTCTATTTAAGTTTAAAAGCTTTATTAAAAGTAAACACATTTCTAAAAATCAAATTTGTCATAAAACTAAACGTTTAACTGAAAATGGAAAAGTGCTTAGTGCTGACGATTAATTGGACACATTTCTTGTGGTCGATCCGAGCTCTCACCTGGTTTGAACTTGATCCTGCTCGTGTTCTTAGAAGTCAAGCTTCAGTCTGTTAGGAGAAAAAGTGGTGCGTGTTAAAAATAAAAAGCAAGCATTCATCAGTTGTGCCAAAATGTGCAGCAAGACAACAGCCTTCCATGGAAAAAGGGACATTTTTACTTTAGAGTAGACAGACACAAATTATTACATTGTATTCTGTTTTTTTCACATTTCTTTATTCCTCCTAGACCAAATATTATATAGTAGTGAGTGGTGTATTCTAACATTCTTAAATGTACTTTGTAGGTGGAACATCTGGTGGCGGGGCCAGCGCGGAGGTGGTGGTATTGGACGAGGGGGACAACTCTGGGGAGGAGGCGGTGCAAGTGCCGGACGTGCCTGTGAGGGTTCACACGGTGGTGGCGGGCAAAGGTAAGCTATATATTCCTTACTTATTGAGATTGAAGACTGCATAGTGTGCTTTCTGCATGGGTGTATTATAAATCAACCAGGTAGTAGCCTCCTCTAAATGTACTTCGACTTAGCTGTGAAGTTTTTGGCAAGAAGAATCTCAATAAGATCTGAGATGAACTTGATGGATGGGATGAACGAAAAGCGAAAGAAGGGTGTAAGTAAGTGTGGAAGGACGAGAAATTTAATGATGACTGGCAAAGGAGAATGATATGTGTTTGCTTGGTCCCCGAGGTGGCTGGGAAGGAAAGAATATGGTATGGTGCATGGCTAGGTGAATGATGAAGCAAGGATGGGTGGAAGGAGAACAGCCTGGGTGGGTGAAACAGAAACTGTATGTGTGCAGCATATACTTTGAATGGATGGATGCCTGGATCATGGTATTATCGGACTCTTAGATAGCATATGTGTATCTAGAGAGAGTAGACGGTCACTGGATGAACTAAGTGTTACTTTGAAGAGCATGTAACACCGCACCCGCACGTCCGTTCCAGTGTAGGAAAGACAAGGAAAAGAAGTTGTAATTTTGTCCAAATACTACCATGAATAGTAGCAGTAGTTTGTATTGCAACTGCAAGCACAGCATATATCCGGTTATTACGGTGGACACTCCCTACCTCTCTTAATAACTTTAGTTTAGTAGTAGTACGTCATTCATGTGTGGGCACACTGTTCACTCAATAATAAGCAAAGCACCTAAAGTCATCCCATATGTCATCAAATACATCCCATGTGAAGTGATAGATAATCAGATTATTTAGCTTCTTCATTTTCCTTTTCTAGTACTCATTTGCACTGTAGGGTGAAAGCTAAATTAATTAAGCAGTAGCCCTTTTACCAGAGTATTCTCAGTGCCACCCGTAATAGAAAAGTAAGAGCTTCACCACCTGCATGTACTGGACCGGTACAGTAACGCAAGTCTGTCTCACTCATCATGTTGTGCGTCTGTTTTTCTCGGGTGCAAGTTCACTGCGCTGGCATTATGCCGGCTTGCATAAGATAATGTACCAATTTTACTAAACAAGAGAGAAGAAGAAGAATAACTGGTGTACTGTCATAGTCGACTGTAATGGAAGTCCATAGTGCTCGTAGAATTTGTTCCTTAAACTCCCACTAATGTTAGAGCAAGGATGAAGAAGTGGGAGGTTAGATAGATACTGTCCTCAATAGTTATGTACTGTGCTTTCAATTTGCTACTTGTACTGTGACACAACTTTCTGCTCAATCATTTTGTGTTAATCTTAAGGAGCATTGGTTACAGAGTGACTATGGGCCCGATTCACAGATCTAACTTAAGACAAAATCCTAAACTTACTACTTTTGGTATTCACAGAAGTTAGGATTTTGTCTCAAGTTTGTCTTAAGACAGACTTAAGACAGACTTAAGACAAAATCCTAACTTAAGTCTGTCTTAAGTCTGTCTTAAGACAAACTTAAGACAAAATCCTAACTTCTGTGAATACCAAAAGTAGTAAGTTTAGGATTTTGTCTTAAGTTAGTTCTGTGAATCTGCCCCTATGTCTTTCTTTCTTAATATAGTTGCTCCTTCCAACTCAACCAGAAGACCATCAAGGAGGGAGCTGGCTCAAATGGCCCGGCAACGGAGGCTGGATGCCACTGTTGCCGAATATCGGCGGCTGGTGGCCCTGGAGGAGGAGGAGACGCAGTCTACCGGTACAACATCCACTGGTACAGCTGCATCCTCCTCCGTGCACCCACGGGCTGCCAGCCAGCGCAGTGCTCCAGCGGTACGGAGCCGGGCTACCAAAGCCAACTGCCACCGCCAAGCTGCAAAAACAGCAGCTGCCCCCCACAGGAGTTGCAAGGCACGCCAGCGCCGCTTATCCCTAAGAGTGTCCTACCTGGAGCAGGAGGTCCATACCCACAAGAACTTGGTGGAGGGCCTCCGCTTCGACCATGCCACCCTCCGCAAGGAGTATGATGCCCTGGCCGCTAAAGTCAACAGCACCCTCCCGTAGTGTAGTGTCCCTTGCCCCTTTTTTAGAGACTTTTGGGGGGTGGGAATTGGGAGTTGGGTTGTGGGACTTTTGAAGGACAATCGTTGGGGTTAGGGAGGGTCTTGCGGGAGATTATTTTGTTAGGGCTACAAAAATATACTTTTTGAAACTTTATCTGACCATACCTGTTTTTTACTGCTTTTGAGTCTGGTGGGTGGGGGTTTAACAGTAAGTTTGTTTTCCTGAAGAGTCCTAGGACTTTAGTAGTACTACCGTCAATCTCTCGTCTATTCCTAATACTCCATTATACTACCTCCCACCAAACGCTTATCTTACCTGTAATTTGTGTTTGAAAGTAGTGCTAGGCCCAGGGCTGGCTCCACGGGAAATGGCGATTAAGGTTGGCAATCCTGGGCGGATGAAATGTCCTCATTGCGGTGGTACTAGTGGTGTGAGATATTGGCAGTTGCATGCCTATGGAAAAAAAGAAAATGAAACCTGGTTTGTCCTTACTGTAGCATTACAACGGTACGATAGAGAATATAGCTGGTGACAGTACACTAGAACAGTGCCACACAGAGCCTAACAAATGGTAAAGTAATGGAAGTATAACTAGTACTTGCGTTGAATTTCTTTGACATTGGCTACTACTACAAGAAATAGTACTGAAGCTGAGTAAGTCTAGAATATATCCTCGGATTCCTTCACCAGCCTGTTGCTATGACCTTATCCTCCCCAGCAAGTGTGTGGAATTATTGATGTCATTTAGTCACACATCAAGCAAAACCACACAGCCCGGGGGAAGAGGGTTAGGGACGGGTTTGGAAAATGGATGGGAATGGGGGTTTCTTTTTGGGTAGGTTTTGTTGAGAGAAAAAAAAAAGCACAGCATGGACAAACAATAATTCAAGATAAAGAAATCTTTGGGTACAAAGCTAACCATAAATCTTTTTAAGTGACATAAAGGAAGTGCATGCCCTACTGCATGCATTGTTAATGAAAAGTAAGTAGTACTAGAATGCGACAGTACAGGGCTGCAGCGTTTCCACTTGCCTATCTCTGCACTCAGAGAAACACTTCTTATTCTTTCATTAAATTAGGTTTAAAAATTAGCCGAAGTAAAACCTATAGAATGGCTGTAGGGATCAATTTAGAAGCAGAGAGAGATCCAAGAAATGGAGTCACACTCATAGAAGAAAACAATGGATACTGTATCTGTATGTTGTTGTAGTTGTCCTGTTGAATTTGGTAAGTAAGTTGCATGCAGCAAACACGCTTCGTCCATCAATGTTGGTGACCAGAAGACACCCTGTCCACTGCTTGCCCGGCGGATGCTGAATTGCGGCTCGCTAATGTGAAGCCTGACTCCATCCTTTTTTCCCCATTGCACAGACTGAAACACGGCCTGTAATTATTGAACGAAAAATAAGAAGTGCTATTACAACACCACTGATAAATAAATACAAGGTGTGCACATCTTCTAGACAAGGAAGGTAAGGCGCTACAAAGGAGGTGGAGGGGGCAGGTCTACCACACTGGATACTCCGCATATGCCAGGGGGGTGGCCATCTGGGTGCGGGCGGGGGTTCCTTTCCAATGCACGCAACACCTAATTGACCCGGAGGGGAGGTATGTCATGGTGAGGGGCAAACTAGATGGGAGGGACCTTACTCTGGGCTGTCTGTATGCCCCGAACGTGGACCAACCGGCATTTCTCTCCTTGTTGTCCAGCAAACTGGCCCCGTTTCTGGTGGAGCCCTTGCTCCATGGAGGGGACTTTAATAGCGTCACTGACACCACCCTGGACAGGTCGCATCCCCCCTGCCCAATGCACCAGCTGGCAAACTAGCACTTGCGCGCACTGCTTGGCAGCGCCAATGGGGCCTGGTCGACTCATGGAGGCTAACCATCCATCGGACAGGGACTATTCGTTTTTTTCCGCTCTCCATGAGCTACACGTTCGCATCGATGCCTTCCTGTGCTCTCAGGGCGTGCATGCAGAGGTGTGCCACAGTGAGTACCTCACGCGCACGATCTCGGATCACAACCCGCTGCTTTTGCAATTGGGCTGGTCCCAATACCGCCCGCGAATCCCTGCCTGGAAACTACGCCCGGAGGCGCTGGAAGACCAACTCTTCCGCACAACAATAGCCTCGAACATTGAGGAATACTTTCAGATCAATGCGGGCACAGCGGGCTCGGCCACGATAGAGTGGGACGCCTTCAAGACGGTGGTGAGGGGTCAGTGCATCGCGGCGGCGGCGGGAGTTAGGAAGACGTTGTTAGCAGACGTCACGAAGGAGGACGAGAAATTGCGAGACCTAGAGAGAGCGAGACCTGAGCGGCCGGACACACATGAGGCGCTACTTGAGGCGCGGGAAGCGGTGGCGGCGACAGTGGAGCGCCTCAGGTGCTTCGACTACAAGACCTACCTCACACGCGCGCACTCGGAGCGCGACAAGTCGGGGGCTCTTCTGGCCTGGCTGGCCAATCCGGCTCGCCGGAGCTCGGTCCTTCTTGAGTTCAGGGACCACTCGGGAGTGGCGCGATTTGACCAGGGGGGGGATCAATGAGGTATTCTACGATTACTACACGGAGCTCTACCGCAGTAGGATACTGCCGTCGGCGGAAGAATTCCAGGGTTTCGTAGAAGGCCTGGACTTGCCCAAGTTGGGTAGGGAGGGCGCGAAACTGCTCGGGGGCAAAATTGAGGAGAGGGAGGTGAAGGTCGCCATCAAGGGTATGGCGAGGAACAAGACGCCGGGCTCAGATGGGCTCCCAATGGAATTTTATCTCACGTACATCGACCTCCTGGCGCCCAAACTGATGCGGGTCTACAATGAGGCGAAGAGGCTGGGCAGCCTACCGACGACCGCTGGCGAAGCACTCATAGTCTCCCTACTGAAACCGGGCAAGCAGCCGTGGGACAGGACAGCATATCGCCCATTGTCCATGCTCAACCTAGACTACAAGATCTTGAGTTAGATCTTAGCGACGAGCCTACTCCCCCATATGGCCTCGCTGATCCACGCGGACCAGTCCGGCTTCATCCCGGCCCGTGACACGGCGCTTAATGTACGACGGCTCCTGCACGTGTTGGAGGCTGACACTTATGACGGTGATGAAGCGGCGGTGTTTGCAGTCGACATGGAAAAAGCCTTTGACAGCCTGGAATGGCCTTATCTCTTCCATGTTATGCGCACAATGGCACTGGGCGATGACTTCGTGGATTGGACGGCGCTACTATATCGAAATGCGACGGCGAGGGTCAGAACTGGGAGAATCATCTCTGAGATGTGTGCAGTGAGCAGGGGCACCCGTCAGGGATGCCCTCTCTCTCCCCTATTGTTCGCCATAGCTGTCGAGCCACTCGCGGCGAGAGCCCGACTAGGACGGGCGTATCAGGGACTAGATGTTTATGGACAGGTACACCACATAGTTTTGTATGCGGACGACCTGCTAATGTTTCTGGCGGACTCGGCTGACTCTCTGCAGGGTGCTAAGGCCCTCCTGCAATCACTGAGTAGGGTGTCAGGTCTCCGGGTAAACTGGGCGAAGTCATACCTGTTTCCAGCCCGACCGCGCAGAATATGCCCGCAGCCCTCGGAGGGGGTGACGTGGGAGGAGAGGAGCCTACGCTACCTCAGGACCTCGATATTTCATGACAAAGCGGATATTCTTGAGGGGAACGTCGGTTCGGCAATTAGATACGCCAAAGAGAACTTCGAGTTTTGGAGTACGCTCCCGTTGTCGCTCATGGGGAGAGTGGCACTTCTTAAGATGGTGACCCTACCACGGCTGCTTTATTTCTTTAGGACCCTCCCGATCTGGATCCCGGCAAGCTTCTTCCGGCGGTTAAGATCATTAGTAATCGGCTTTCTGTGGGGGACGGGCAGACGCAGGGTGGCGCACAGCACACTTCTCTGCTCTAGAGCTGAGGGTGGGCTTGCGGTACCAGACTACGAGCTGTACTACCTGGCGGCTCAGCTGCAGTGGCTGACGCAATGGGTCGCACGAGCCGGGAGAGGAGGCGATGGATCCGGAGAACCGGCGGGCCCGGTTCAGGTATTGTCCCGGATTGTTCTGGGGCTCCCGATGGGAGATTTCCATCTCACGCAAGAATTTGCGACGGCCCGGAAGTGCTGGAATAGATACCGCCAAAGGGGCCGCATTGGGGTGCCGTACGCCCCTGAGATCCCGCTCCAGCTGTGCGGGGCACTGCCGCATGGGGGCTCATGGCACGGGCTAGGAGATTGGGAACAGCAGGGACTCAAGTCCATGGGGGACCTCTATGAGAACGGGGCGATGCTGCCTTTCGACCTACTGATAGACCGCTTTGAGCTGTCGGGGGGGGACTTCCTCCTTCACGCGGCGCTAACGTCGGCAATCCGCAAGCACGGGAAGACGGGTATGATGGAGCCGCCACTGTCTCTGGGATGCCAGTACGTGGTGATGATGGCGGGGACGGTCAAGGCAGTCACGTGCCTATACAGACGCATGGTCTCGGAGACTGTTGCTCCTCTGCTGGCCCTGAAGACGAAAGGGAGGCGGATCTGGCGATGGAGATCCCTGACGAAGCATGGATTGGCATAGTGGAGCGGGCCCAAAATGGAATGCGCAACGCTAGATTTCAGCTGATGCACTTCTATGTCCTACACAGGGCCTACCTGACACCTGACAAACTACATAAATACTTCCCTACCCACCCGGCGGCCTGTCCGCGATACGCGGCAACCTTAGCTGATTTCCAACACATGTTCTGGTCCTGCCCAGAGTTGGGTCCCTTTTGGCGGGAGGTAGTAGACACCCTGAGGGAGGTCACGGAGAGGGACTTGCATCTATCCATGGCACACTGCATCCTACACTGGTTCCCACACACATCAAAGAACAAGATTACTAGCAAGTTCTTGGACCTGGGTCTGCTCCTGGCGAAACGAGCCATAACATCCCAATGGAAGGCTAATAGGGGCCCTGTGGTGGAGAGGTGGAAGGCTGAGCTGCTCAAATGGGCCCGGTGTGAAGGAGAACTCCGTATGCAGGCTGCGCTTAGAGCAGATAATGACACGGCGCTGGAGAGGGTCAGAGCATGGGAGGGGCTGATCTTAGACCTCACACTTTTGGGCCTGGAGGGGGAGGACACCCCGGCGCATAGCCCTGCCCCGGCGGACCACTTGCCCAGAGAGGTGGCGACCTAGGCTCCCTCCCTTGTTCCCCCACTTCCTGAGTGAGGACCACAAATCATTTGTTGGTTACTCCTGATGGCCTACTTCGGGACTGCATTGGTCGGGATGACTGTGATCTCGCATTGGTGGTGAGCTGGCACGCCTGGGGGGGTGGGGGGTGGAGTTGGGGGAAGAGGGGATAGTTCTGGAGGGGGGAAGGAGTGGAGGGGACAGGGTGGGTTGGGGGAGTGGGGAGTTCTTGCTCAGACGTGTAGAAGAAGAGACTATCCTGATTTCACTGGACAACGCGATTCGGTGGGAGAGCAAGAGGATTGAAAAGCAGCACTGTCTTGCCCCAGAAAGCTGGTAAAAACTGTTCCGTGTTATTTCACCCTACACACTTATTTATCTACTATTGTGCTGCTCGACCTCCGGGGTGTGAGCTAAAGAGCTGTGTAGCACGACTGTTGCAAATTTATAAGGGGAATGTTCGCCAGTAGCAATGACTCATACGATGTGATTGTACCATTAATCTTGCTGCAATAAAAAGATATTTACAAAAAAATAAATAAATAAATAAATACAAGGTGTGTACGCTGTGTAGTGCAAAAAGTCACACTTTGATTTTCCAAATAGACAGTACAATATTTTTGAAAGTGCGTACTCTGTCTGAGTCACCTTTTGAAGGATAAATAAGTATGGGCAAATTAATTTAGCGGATCTTTCCCCTCAAGCTAGGTGTACTGTAAACTGTGTTTTAGAACAAAATTAGACCTTCCCATCAGTGCTCCCGCCTCCCACCCAGACCCTTACTAAAGCCAGTCGCAAAAATGTAGAAGACCCCCAATCAGATCTCAAAAAAAGAGGCCTAGCAGAAAACTGGTGACAAAACGTACTTTGAAAGTAAAAGTAGGCCCAAATACCCCCTTACCCACCGTGGATTGTATTTCCAAACCACTTGCAAGCAAGCAAAAGTATCCATAGCCAGCATCGCTCCAAGACTCGAAGGCCCCTCCACCCAAACACATGCAATAGAAATACTGCTAACCCTAACGAGCCCTAAGTTAAGAATAGTAGCAAAGGCTTTCTTTAACTATGCCAAATCCCCCCTTTCCCACCATACTACTGGTTTAGAGTCTGGTGGGTGGTGGTTTAACAGTAAGTTAGTTTTCCTGAAACTTAAGTCTGTGTCATTTTCTTCCTTTAAGTGTAAATGGCTAAATGTTTTCAACAGTAAGTGCCTCTCACCGAGTAAGTGATCCCCCCTTTCCCACCATGGATTTTCTTCAAATCGCTTGCAACAAAAATTACACATTCCCACGAGTGCTCTAAAACCCCAGAACTCAGTTGCAAAAATCAAGAACACCCAAACACAGGCAATCCTGCTGCTAGGGCTAACCCTAACGAACCCTAAGTTACAAAAAGTGCCAAAACCTTTTTCCTCATGGATGTTGTTTAAACCAGTTTTATCCGGTATTAGACCTTCCCAGCAATGGCCCCAGAGCCGTCAACCCAGGCGAAAACAAGTAGAAGACCCCCAAACAGCCAAAAAGCAAAAGTACAAAAATGTGGACTTTGTCACTTTTGTGAACATTTCCAAAATCACTCAGCGCGCGCTCTGCAGCTAGGCCCTAACTCCCCTCTGCCTCCATGGATTTCCTTCAAACCTCTTGCTATCTAAACTATCCATACCCAGTAGTGCTCCCAGACCCCGAAACCCACCCACAAACACCAGGAACCCCCCAAACAGGCCCCTGAAAACGCTACATTGAGCGAAAAGTCAGAAAAGGCAAAACCTTTTTTCCTCATGGATGTTGTTTAAACCAGTTTTATCCGGTATTAGACCTTCCCAGCAATGGCCCCAGAGCCGTCAACCCAGGCGAAAACAAGTAGAAGACCCCCAAACAGCCGAAAAGCAAAAGTACAAAAATGTGGACTTTGTCACTTTTGTGAACATTTCCAAAATCACTCAGCGCACGCTCTGCAGCTAGGCCCTAACTCCCCTCTGCCTCCATGGATTTCCTTCAAACCTCTTGCTATCTAAACTATCCATACCCAGTAGTGCTCCCAGACCCCGAAACCCACCCACAAACACCAGGAAGCCCCCCAAACTGGCCCCTGAAAACGCTACATTGAGCAAAAAGTCAGAAAAGGCAAAACCTTTTTTCCTCATGGATGTTGTTTAAACCAGTTTTATCCGGTATTAGACCTTCCCAGCAATGGCCCCAGAGCCGTCAACCCAGGCGAAAACAAGTAGAAGACCCCCAAACAGCCAAAAAGCAAAACTACAGGTGATTAAAGTTTTAATTATATTAACTTGTGCAAAACAAAGAAAGACAGAAACACAGGAATAAAAGTCAATAAGTACGAAAAAGAAAATGTCTGAATTCATTGGCTCATTTTCAGGCCTCGGTGTCAGGGAAGAAGAGTTCATCCTCATACTCTGCAAAATCATCAGGCAGGAGTAGGTCAGTGTCACCTAACACAGAAGAAATTCCCTCATCTAAGTTGCTGTCCTCCTCGTCTTCTTCCATCGTGCGATCTGGTACTTTGAAATCTGGTGGTATGAGGTGCTCATTCATCTTGATCATTGTCAATATCTCCACATTTTTGGGCGAGAGGCGGGTCCGTTTGCAAGTTACAATGCCACCAGCAGCACTGAAAACACGTTCAGAAGACACGCTTGCGAGTGGGCAAGACAAGTAATGTATAGCCAGGCGGGAGATCTCTGGCCACAATTCTTTTTCCCATGCCAATACGCCAATGGGTCAGCATTAACATAGACCTCTGTTGAGTCATTCAGATAGTCCTGCAGCATCGACTCAAAGTTCTCCACGTTTCCTCCACTTTGCTGAATTTTCGCTCGGACCTTTTCAGAACCATAACCAATCTCAGCTAGCCAATCCTCTTCATCACCCGATATTTCTGTTGTGTCTGGTGCAGATGATGCGGTTGCCGGTGTCTTTAACGGCTGAGAGGTCACTTCTGCCACAGCCACAGGTGCAGAAGTGGAGTCTTCTGACTGGGGATGGCCTGCTGATGCTGATGTACTGCCTTTTCCTTCAATTTGCTTCCGTTCTCTTTCAAACCTGATGGCTGACCAGGCTACCCAACGTTTGTACTTTGTAGCATCTTCATCACTAAAAGGAAATAATGCAGAGCCTGCCAGCGCCTTTTTGTAGCGTGGATGCAGAATAGTAGCACAAATGTAATGCTGTTCTGAGTGGATCTTTTGAAGACGTTCATCACCACGTAGACGCTCTAATAATTTCTCCGCCAAAAGAAAAGCTTCTTGCTTTTCTTCATCGTTTTGAAACTTTGAAGACACCGCCTTCAGTTTGTGCTTCAGCATGCGCAACAATGGGATAGCTTTTCCCAAATTACAGTCCTCCCTGCTGACTGCACGCGTGAAGAACTCAAAAGGACGAAGCATGTCTGTCAGGCTTTTAACTAGCTCCCATTGCGCGGCATTTAATCTCAGGTCCTCCTTCACAGCTGTACCCATTGTTAAGAAATACTGATCGAGTACCGTAAATTGCTCATACAGAGGCTCAAGCATGTAGAAGGTTGAGTTCCAACGTGTTGGCACCTCCTGGATGAGTGCTTTCACTGGCATTCGACGTTCATGTAGCAGGCTCCTCAGATGCTTCCGGGCCTTAAAAGAATGGCTGAAATGGTTGCACATTTTTCGGCAGGTGACCACTAACTGGCATGCTGGACTTTCTTTCTCCAAGATTTTTTTAAATTTTTTTTTAAATGTAGTTTTATTGTATTTTAGGGAAGGACAAAAGTAAAACAAACAGAAGGAAAAACAAGCGGCATCAATGCAGCAGTACAACATGAGCCCCGCAGGAGCACCCAATACAACCATCATTAGCCTCGAGCACTGACGTGTCACATTAAGCGGAGTTTGTGATGATAGCGTCGGGTAATCGTCCCAATCGCCAGGCGCTACCCAAAGTCTCTGCTAAAACTATCTTGAGGAAGGGTAGCTAGCTGCATGAAATGTCACGGGAATTTCCCGAGCGGGTAAGGTCCTTCCTCAGTCTTGCAGTGCCGCAACAATAACAAAATCCCCCCAACCATGTCACCCTTCCAACCCCCCCACAGCCCCCCCCCAAGTGGTGGCGCCAGCACACATTCTCAGTCATTACCACTCACTCACAGCTGCCGGATAACTAGACTTGGAAAAGGAGAAGTTCTCTCAGGGCCGATGGACAGACGGCAGAAGGTAAACCGTTCGACAAAAACCTGACTAAAGGTCCCCAGCGGAACATAAAGTTCTTAAAGTTGCCCAAAAAGATGTCCGCCATTCTCTCCATGCTCATCAGATTCCATAACTTTGCATGCCATAAAGACATGGCCGGGGCCGTTTGTTTTTTCCAAGCCGCAGCCAGTGTCAGTTTAGCCGCCCCCAAGCACAGCCACATAATTTGCTTATCAGCCTTTGTTTGATATTCTAGTAGCGGATCTCGGAGACCCAAGACAACAAAGGACAGGGAATCCGGAATTGGATACCCCAACATGTCTTTGATATGTGATAGAATTTTGGTCCAAAAAGGCCTAATGACAGGACAGTCCCACCAGATGTGGCGAAAATCACCCAATAAGCCACAGCCCCGCCAGCAGTGATCCGAAGTCGCCGGGAAGATGCGATGAAGTTTTGAGGGGTAGAGATACCAATCAAACATGGTTTTGAGATGGGCATCCCTCAGGCCTGCCGAGTGATTATGGTTCTTAATGTCCCGCCAGAGACTCCTCCATTCAGTCTCTGCTATGTCCCTACCCAGCTGACCTTCCCAATGGTCCATATAGCGGGGACGCGGGGAGATCACTGTGTCAAGCAAAAGCTTATATAAAAAGGAGATCGTTCCCTTCATCGTGGCGGTCCGTAAAAGGAAAGCTTCGAACAGCGAGGGCCGTCTGGTAGCCGCCTCTCTCAGACCGGGCGAGATCGCCCAATGGATCAGCTGGGCATATCGGTATCGTTCCGTGGGTGGCAGGTTGTAGTCCCGCATGCAATTAGAGAAGGTAAGGGGCTCTGCACCATGGAAAAGATGCGTAAGGGCCCTACAACCACCCTCTCTCCAAGGTTGAAAGGGTCCCTCCTGTAATGCCGGCGGGAAAGCCGGATTAAAGTGTAGCGGAGTAAAAGGGGAGGGGAACGACGTCCAGCGCTCGTCCCCCGATACCGTGTCCCACACCTTCAAGACAGTGCCTGTGGGGGTGCTGATGTAAGCATTCCTAGGCCCGTCTGACTTGGGTTTCCAGGCTAGGTCCCAGATCGACCTCCCAGCCACACTCCTGTCCATGTGCAGCCAGTGTTTTTCTGATTCTTGCTGCGACCACTCCACTAAGACTCGCAATTGTGCGGCCTTATAGTACAGGTGCAGGTCCGGGAGGCCCACTCCTCCCTCCTCCCTCGGTCGCCTCAGAGTCGCATAGGAGAGGCGTGCTCCTCCACCCTGCCAGATGAACTTCAGGAGGAGGGTCTTCATCCGCCGGAAGAAATCGATCTCCATTGGTATGGGGAGGGCTTGGAAAAGGTACAGGAATTTCGGGAGGAGGACCATCTTAATGGCATGGATCCTGCCCAGCCAAGTAATGTATTTCGGCTTCCACCTGTCCAATTCCCTCCGTACAGCCAATAACATAGGTGGAAAGTTCGCTGCAAACAAGGAGCCAACAGAAGGTGTCAGTCGGACCCCTAAATAGAGCAGGGAGGCCGGCGCCCACGCCAATTGCGTAAGCGACCGCAATCGCTCTACCTCGGTCGGCGGGAGTGTTAGGTTCAAGATATAAGATTGAACCCGGCCACATCTTCAAAGCTGGATAGCAGATTTTGTATGTGTGGCAGAGATTGCGCCGGATCCTCTACTGAGAGGAGTACATCGTCCGCAAAAAGGGAGATCTTATGTTGTTCACCCGAAAAGGGAAGCCCCTTTATCAGCTCTTGTTCGCGCAGCGCGATGGCCAGGGGCTCAATGCTCAGGGCAAAGAGCAAAGGCAAAAGAGGACAGCCCTGTCTCGTGCCCCTGGTGTGAGCAAAACCGGCGGAGCGATGACCATTAACCATCACCCTGGAGCAAGGGGTATTATAGTTCGCGCGAATCATGGTGAGGAATTGGGGTGCGAATCCAAATGCCTCCAGGGTGCGAAACATAAAGTTCCAGTCCACCCGATCAAAAGCCTTTTCCGCATCCAACCCCACCAGCACCGCTGGGAGACGCATCTTTGTGGCCTTCTCAATGAGGTGAATCACCCTCCTCAGGTTATCGTGCGTTTGACGTCCCTTAATAAACCCTGACTGATCCGGGTGAATGATGGCCGGCATCAGATCCCGAAGTCTATGTGCCAGAAGCGCGGAATATAGCTTGGCATCTATGTTAAGTAGAGCTATCGGGCGGTAGGACGAACAGTGGGACGGGTCTTTCCCCGGTTTAGGAATCACGGAAATTCTGGCCTCAGCCATGGAGCCCGTGGTGCATCCCGCGTCCGCCATTTCGTTAAAGAGGGGTACCAAAAATTCGCAGAGCTCCGTAGCAAAGGATTTATAAAATAGGGCCGTGTAGCCATCCGGGCCGGGAGCTTTGTGGAGCTTAAGGTCCCTGATAGCCTTCAACACCTCCTCCCTGCAGATAGGGGCCGCTAGTAGCTCGTTCCATTCTTTCGATACCTTTGGGATGGGGAGATCAGCCAAAAAGCGATCCTGAGCTGCTTGGTCTCGGGGGTCACCCCTGTAAAGTGCCTCATAAAACCGGCCAAAGAGGCTTGCCTTATCTGCATCACTGTGGTGAAGCGTTCCTGAAGAGTCCAGGATGCCCCCTATATATTCCCTTTCCCGTTTATCTCGTAGTTGGCGCGCCAGATGTCTACCTATCTTGTTTCCCTGGGAATAGGAGGTGCGCCGAAGTCGGAGCACGGTGAACTCCGCACGGTTAGCGTAGTGGGCCTTCAACTTACCCCTCACTGCAGTCAATGGTCTCAAGGTAAGCCTAGATGGGTTATCTTTGTGGGCCTGCTCCAAGGCAGCCAGCTCCGTTTCCAGGTCCTCCCGGTCCTTCCGTCTCAACCGATTGAGGTTGGCATTGAGGTGAAGGCATGTGCCCCTTATAGAAGCCTTGCACGCATCCCAGGTGTTAAAGAGGGAGGTATCCGACGCCGGATTGAGAGTCCGAAACTCCCCTATAGCCTTGCGTAGTGCCTTGCAAGAGGTATCATCCCTGACCAGTGCGGGTGGAAAATACCAAGTTTTTACGCCATCCCCCCCGGACGGCCATCGCAGCCCTAGTACCAGTAAGCTGTGGTCCGAAACAGACAGGGGAAAAACGCTAGCATCCCTTGTATCCCCTCGGAGCCCCTGGCTTACAAAAATTTGGTCAAGCCTGGAGTAGGAGTGATGGACATGGGAGAAGAATGTGTAATCGCGCGACTGGGGGTGCAGAAATCTCCAGCTATCAACCAAACCGAAATCCCCAATTGTACCCTGAGTCTCAGCAGAAAACACTCCCGCTCCTGCCCTCTGCACCCGGGAGCTGTCCAGATCCCCATCCCAAACCATGTTAAAATCACCCATCAGTACCACAAGACCCTCAGCAAAGTCCCCCGCCCTGTCCAACAGGTCTCGTAGAAAAGCATTCTGCCCCGAATTGGGGACATACACCACCACAAACGTACATGACACTCCACCAAGCACCCCCTTGACCATAAGCCACCGTCCTTCCTTGTCACCGCTAATCCCCAAGGGTTGAAAGTGCAGAGACGCTCGAAAGAGAAGCGCTACCTCTCTATGTTTGGTGGAGGCAGAGGCCCTGTAGATCAGCGGGAAGTGTCTATGGCGTAGCCGGAGTTCGTCCTTACGCGCCAGGTGGGTCTCCTGGAGTCCCACAATATCCAGATGGTGATCAATAAGGTATTTCCACACTTTTTGGCGCTTCTGTGGGGAGTTAAGACCCTTGATGTTCCATGTTCCAATACTAAGCGGCATAAGGGAATTCCAACACCCACCCCCGGCTAATCAATGCAAGTACCTTCCCGCCCCCCCACTCCTTAGAAACCAAATTTGCCGGGTCCGACAGTCCCCTCACCACCAGGACCCCACAGCGCCCCATATCACTTTTAGAGTCCTGTAACTCAGGACTTGAAACAGCATTCATCCAATCAATAATCTCCCCGAAAGTCCCGACAAGCAAGAGCCCCAGGAATCTAGCCTCAGAAAGAGAAAGCACACCATACATCCATACCAGGCACCACCACTCCCCGACCCACCCAACCCCTTCCCCACAAGGCCCCCACAACACCCCCTGAGTCCCTCCCCCCCAACTAAACCCCAAGTCAAAAACAAACAGATACTTAGCAGTCTCAACGAATAGTCCCAGATCAGTGCAGCGCACCGTGTAGTCACTGGGAGGGGGACGGGAGACTCCATCCGGGACTCCCAAGGCCTCGGTCCGGGGTGTCTTCTCACAAAGTACTTGCATACCCACGGAACCGGTGAACAGGAGCCCCCTCCGGCGCCCTCAGCCGCAGCTCACAAGTCAGGCCGCCCCGGAGCTCTGCTGCAACGTCGTCAGTGTCGCCGAGGCAACGGAGGCCACCGCATCCCCTCTTTCCTGTAAGCTGGTTGCCCAGTCAGGCCGTCCGCGACTCGACGCTGACCCCACTCTGTGCCAGGAGGAGGATCGATGTCGTCGTCTCGGAGATGGGCTGCCCGCCCTCGAAGCTGGAGACTCATCCTCGATGCCCAGGAGGTCCTTTGCCACTTGAAGCGAGCGTATCTGCACTAGCCGATTCTGCCAACGGAAAACTATGCGGAATGGATGACCCCATGAGTAAGTAATGTTATGGTTCCGCAAAAACGCCGTCACTGGTCTAAACTCCCGCCGCTTCTGAAGAGTTGTTGCCGCCAAGTCCTGATACAGCTGCGGGTGGTGTTCACGGAATTGCAGAGTAGGAGTGTCTCGTGCTTTCCTAAGGATTCGCTCTTTGAGCTGAAAGTCATGGACACACACTAGGATATCAGGGGGTGGTCCTCTGCCCCTCCGCGGCAGACCAACTCTGTGGACCCGGTCCATCCGTATCTCCTGTACATCCTCCTTGCCCAGGATCTGAAGGAAGAGGTCCTGCACGTAGCCACGCAGATCACCCGCTTCGCCATCCCATGGCACCGCTCGAATGCGAATGTTATTTCTTCGAGAGCGGTTCTCTAAATCTTCCGCATGGGACTGCAAGTCCAAGTTTTGTTCAGTGAGTCTCAGCACGTCTTGTTGCAACTGGTGGACGTCGTTCGCCATGCTAAGATCGTGATCCTCTAGCGTGGCTACTCTCTCCCCCCACCGCATCCACGTCCCTCCGCACCTCTCGAAGATCTGATGTCAGTTGCGCTCGGAGGTCCGAGATGTCTTCTTTGATAGATTTAAAGAGGTCAGTCATGAAGGCTTTGGTAACTGGAGCCTCGTCATCCGACCTCCTCGGAGAGGAACTCGGGCCAGGGGACGGTGGTTGCTGGGAATTCTTCGGTTGGCCATCCTTACCGGTCTTCTTGCGCAAAACGGTAGTCATTGCGGCCCTCCTTGACTTCCTGGGAGACACCACGACCGGTGCCCCTCTGCCACTAGAGAGAATCCTTTCAAGGCCCCTGCTGTCCTCCCTCGGCTCTTGCCCAGATCACCAGAGTCAGCCCCAGTTCGGTTCAATGGTGTGGGTAAATCCGGTCCAGTAGAGGCAGCCTCCGCAGCCTCAGTTCCCACCCCGACAGCCTGGGGTGTAGCGGTGGCCCAGTCGCAATGCAGCCGGTCAGTCCAAAGGCTAGGGGATCAGCTGACCCTCCCGGTCCTCCCCGCTGGTAGGCGCCTCGAGTAGTCAGATCACAGTCCTCTGGGGCCCTCTCGGCAATATTCAGCAGCCCGATCCCTCTTGCCCCTATGCTTCAGCAAGAGTCCTGTTCCCGCGTTGGAAGAAGGAGGGGGAGGGGAACCCAGCTCGCAGTGCCTGCCTCCGCTATAGCGCCAAATGGGTCCCCACGTAGCAATTGTCCTATCGCCCGACTCTCCGAACTCCCAAAAGCTGTGGCAAAGGCCGCGCTCACCTGCGGCCCGCACCGGCACTCCCCTGCAGCGCCGCCTCTCTCCGAGGGTCAGGCCGCCACGCTCCAGATCACCACGTGGTATGGGGATCAGCCAAGGATCGTCACACTTGCCGCGCCTCACTCCAGCTGGGTTGCCTCACATGCCTGTGGGGGCCGACTGCACCCCCCCAAAGGCCAGGCCAACTCCAAATCACGGGCCCAAACTCCGCCCAGTCGCGTGGGCCTCGGGGTCAGCGCCGATCGCTCCCGGCGCTAGGCCGCAGACCGCGACCTCAAGTAGGCAGCCCACCGTGCCCTGGCTCCGGGCGCCCGCGGATGTTAGGCTCCGCCCCCGCCCGGGGATCCGGGAACACAGCACCGGTCAGGCGTCCCCTCGCCGCCAATGGCTCCCGGTGGCACCGCACCACAACGCCCAGGCGGACTCGTCAGCCGCCGCTCTCCGCTCCACTTCAGGACTTCTTGGGCTGCTCTCGTGCGTCGCAGCTCTCGGCGCCGCACCGGTCCCAGGTACCTCCGCCGGCCTCTGTACCGCGATGACGGGCTCCTGCGTTGTCGAGGGTCACACCACTGCTGGCCACCGCCGTAATAGGTCTCCGGAGCAACCAGCAGCCCGAGGGGACTCCGGGGGCCCCCGCTAAACAATGCTTTGTAGGGCCTGGCGCCGGAGGGGACAAGAAGCACGTCCTACTCCGCCGCCATCTTGGCCACGCCCCCCCTCCAAGAATTTTTTAACAACCAGGTTTATACAGTGCGCCAAACACGGCACTCTGAAATAGTCACCCAGTTCCATGGCCTTAACTACATTGGCGCCATTATCCGTGGAAACATAACCAATGCCGCGTTTTTTTGGAGACAGCCAGTGAAAGACCTTTGTGTTGAACTCATTCAAAATGTTTTCTGCTGTATGACGTTTCTCCAAGCCAAAAATGGCTAGTGTTGCATGTTTCCGAGCAGCTTTAAAAACTTGGTCCAGGTCAGCACCTGCGTTTAGCTTTGCTTTAACCCCTGAAAAAGAGACCCAGTGTGCAGTGATGCACATGTAATCAGTGCCTGCGCCACTGGTCCACATGTCTGTTGTGAGATGTATAGTGTGAACAGCACTCTTCTGCAAAGCTGCCCAATCACCTCCAGCACATCTTCATGTAGTGCTGGAACCGCAACTCGGGCAAAATAGTACCGGCTAGGAACCTTCCATTTAGGGCAGAGCGCTGCCACTAATTTGAGAAAACCAACCCCTTCTACAAAAGAAAAAGGTAGAAGATCCAGCGCTAGCATTTTAGCCAGCTTAGTGTTATACAGACGCACCATTGGGTGGTTGCGGTCATATGGCGCGTCTGAAAACAACATTGTTTTAATGTTGCCCTGGACCATTTTACGGGATGATGATGATGACTTCTTCGACCCAGTTACGCTCGCTGATGAACTTTTTCGCATTGGTGTCTCACTCTGTCCCACTCCCACACTCTTAGTGTGGCTCCCAGGGGTACTGGGTGTAAGTGAAGTGTGTGACACTTCTTCCTCCTCGTCATCATCAAATGGAACATCAACGTTTTCTCGACTTGCAATTCGGGCTTTCTTGATCTCCTCTAGGTGCGCAAACCATTGGACAGTGTGCTTTCTCTCAAGATGACCTCTCTGGCCTCCAGTCCCATAGTTGCTACCAAGCTTACCACGACTAACTGCAAGCTTACAAATGCTACAAATGGCTATGTTTTCCCTTCTTGGTGAAACAGTAAAGAAGTCCCAAACTGCAGACTTGTAATGTCTGTGGGGCCCGGAGGAGGCGATACTGGTGGTGGTCGTGCTGCTAATGCCAGATGAAGTGGAGGATGTGTATTGCTGAACTTTACTACGTTGTGCACTTTCACCACCACTAATTGAGGTCGAGGTGGATGGAGGTCCCTTCTGGCGAGTAAGAAATATGGAAGCGGTAGGTTGTGGTGTACTAGTTAACATCAATGATTGTGGTGTTCCCATTGCCTCATCGTCGACTTCATCATCACGCTCAGCAGCTTGTCGGGCTAGGGTCAAAATGTCTGTTTGCTGCATGCCCGCTGGGGCTTCAGTGACGTTAGTGATGATGACTGCGTCGTCGTCGTGAGAGTCTTCAGCAGCAGGAGTATACGCCACTTCTTGTTGAGCGTCATCACACTCCATAACTTTGAGAGTTTCGACGACCTTCCTTTTACGCTTAGCTACCTTTGTCAGATCATGGTGTGCCTCCTCAACCTCACTCTCAGACGGCAGTGGTGCTGGTTCCCAAGTAAGATCCAGATCATCAGAAGGAGGTGGGCTTGAAGAAGATGTAGACACCAACACCCTTGATCTTTTCCTTGCTCGGGATGTCGAAGACAATGAATGATCATCAGGAGGAGTGGCTTCCTCGAATGATACCTCGGCTTGATTGTCGATTTCCAGATGTGCCCCTACTTCTGGAGGAACAACTATTGTGGCCACTTGTTGTGCCCCTCCATGCACCACTGCTTGCTCCTCTCCTTGCGCCGCCTCCTCTCCTTCCACATGTACTTGGGCTTGTACTACTTGCACATGTGATTGTTGTTGCGGCTGTGGTTGTTCAACACTCGTCAGATGAGTTACAACAACCTGTGTTGATTCTTGAGGGACATTGCTGCTATTTTCTTGCGATGAGCCAACATCACTGGTCGATGGTGATTGAACAACTATACTGGCTGCCTCGGTAGCACTCAAGGGCTTGGACCTAAGATGGCGTGGTGGTGGTGGCACTGAGCCCAATGGAGCGGAGGTTCTGCTCCCAGCTTGGTCCCCAGCAGACCCCGCTGCTGCAGCAGGCGTACTTTTTTTTTCCCAAAAAATGTGGCGGTCGTCATCACACCAGTCTCCTTGGCAAGTGGCGCCACTTGCTTCTTCTGCTCCTTACTGGCAACTTTCTTGCTAGAGGAGCTACGGGCAACTTTTTTTGGGGCCATCTTCTTCAGATGTCACTCTGAACAGCAGGCCGCAGTTGCACAAGTTGCAGAGTTGTCTGTGGCCACACGTGACGTTGTGCTGCACACACCGCAGCAGGACTTCTTCCTGGCACTGGTGGTTCTCTTGTGCACCTACAAGCAATGGAAGACAGAGGAACATCAGTTATACACCCCAAAAAGTCGAAAAAACACACAAAAATCAGCACAATCCCAGCCCATCCATGGCCTCAATGGTGTTTAAATTCAAGAAGATAACCCACAGAAAGACTAGGCCCATGCACCACTCACTACCCCTGGGCAAAAGGCCCCACCAGCAGCCCCAAAAAAACGAAAAAAACACAAAATTCAGCACAATCCCAGCCCATCCATGGCCTCAATGGTGTTTAAATCCAAGAAGACACCCCACAGAAAGACTAGGCCCATGCACCACTCACTACCCCTGGGCATAATGGATGAAAGCTAGGCAAAATAAGTGCAGGCCTCAGACACTGCCTCGCTTCAAAATGGCCCCTTGCACCCCAAGCACATGTTGCCTGTACCAGCACTCAAGATGGCCACCACCACCACCCACATGGCCAGTCCAAATCAACAGTAGCACCCCAAAAAAACGAAAAACACACAAAAATCACCACAATCCAATGCCATCCAGGATGTTTACATTAAAGAGAGTGAGACCCCACAGGCAGACTCAGTCCATGCACCACTCACTACCCCTGGGCAAAAGGCCCCACCAGCAGCCCCAAAAAAATGACAAAAAACACAAAATTCAGCACAATCCCAGCCCATCCATGGCCTCAATGGTGTTTAAATCCAAGAAGACACCCCACAGAAAGACTAGGCCCATGCACCACTCACTAACCCTGGGCAAAAGGCCCCACCAGCAGCCCCAAAAAAACGACAAAAAACACAATATTCAGCACAATCCCAGCCCATCCATGGCCTCAATGGTGTTTAAATCCAAGAAGACACCCCACAGAAAGACTAGGCCCATGCACCACTCACTACCCCTGGGCAAAAGGCCCCACCAGCAGCCCCAAAAAAACGACAAAAAACACAAAATTCAGCACAATCCCAGCCCATCCATGGCCTCAATGGTGTTTAAATCCAAGAAGACACCCCACAGAAAGACTAGGCCCATGCACCACTCACTACCCCTGGGCATAATGGATGAAAGCTAGGCAAAATAAGTGCAGGCCTCAGACACTGCCTCTCTTCAAAATGGCCCCTTGCACCCCAAGCACATGTTGCCTGTACCAGCACTCAAGATGGCCACCACCACCACCCACATGGCCAGTCCAAATCAACAGTAGCACCCCAAAAAAAACGAAAAACACACAAAAATCACCACAATCCAATGCCATCCAGGATGTTTACATTAAAGAGAGTGAGACCCCACAGGCAGACTCAGTCCATGCACCACTCACTACCCCTGGGCAAAAGGCCCCACCAGCAGCCCCCAAAAAACGACAAAAAACACAAAATTCAGCACAATCCCAGCCCATCCATGGCCTCAATGGTGTTTAAATCCAAGAAGACACCCCACAGAAAGACTAGGCCCATGCACCACTCACTAACCCTGGGCAAAAGGCCCCACCAGCAGCCCCAAAAAAACGACAAAAAACACAATATTCAGCACAATCCCAGCCCATCCATGGCCTCAATGGTGTTTAAATCCAAGAAGACACCCCACAGAAAGACTAGGCCCATGCACCACTCACTACCCCTGGGCAAAAGGCCCCACCAGCAGCCCCAAAAAAACGACAAAAAACACAAAATTCAGCACAATCCCAGCCCATCCATGGCCTCAATGGTGTTTAAATCCAAGAAGACACCCCACAGAAAGACTAGGCCCATGCACCACTCACTACCCCTGGGCATAATGGATGAAAGCTAGGCAAAATAAGTGCAGGCCTCAGACACTGCCTCTCTTCAAAATGGCCCCTTGCACCCCAAGCACATGTTGCCTGTACCAGCACTCAAGATGGCCACCACCACCACCCACATGGCCAGTCCAAATCAACAGTAGCACCCCAAAAAAAATGAAAAACACACAAAAATCACCACAATCCAATGCCATCCAGGATGTTTACATTAAAGAGAGTGAGACCCCACAGGCAGACTCAGTCCATGCACCACTCACTACCCCAGGGCAAAAGGCCCCACCAGCAGCCCCCAAAAAACGACAAAAACACAAAATTCAGCACAATCCCAGCCCATCCATGGCGTCAATGGTGTTTAAATCCAAGAAGACACCCCACAGAAAGACTAGGCCCATGCACCACTCACTACCCCTGGGCAAAAGGCCCCACCAGCAGCCCCAAAAAAACAACAAAAAAAACAAAAATCAGCACAATCCCAGCCCATCCATGGCCTCAATGGTGTTTAAATCAAAGAAGACACCCCACAGAAAGACTAGGCCCATGCACCACTCACTACCCCTGAGTAAAAGGCCCCACCAGCAGCCCCAAAAAAACGACAAAAAACACAAAATTCAGCACAATCCCAGCCCATCCATGGCCTCAATGGTGTTTAAATCCAAGAAGACACCCCACAGAAAGACTAGGCCCATGCACCACTCACTATCCCTGGGCAAAAGGCCCCACCAGCAGCCCCAAAAAAACGACAAAAAAACACAAAATTCAGAACAATCCCAGCCCATCCATGGCCTCAATGGTGTTTAAATCCAAGAAGACACCCCACAGAAAGACTAGGCCCATGCACCACTCACTACCCCTGGGCATAATGGATGAAAGCTAGGCAAAATAAGTGCAGGCCTCAGACACTGCCTCCCTTCAAAATGGCCCCTTGCACTCCAAGCACATGTTGCCTGTACCAGCACTCAAGATGGCCACCACCACCACCCACATGGCCAGTCCAAATCAACAGTAGCACCCCAAAAAAAACGAAAAACACACAAAAATCACCACAATCCAATGCCATCCAGGATGTTTACATTAAAGAGAGTGAGACCCCACAGGCAGACTCAGTCCATGCACCACTCACTACCCCTGGGCAAAAGGCCCCACCAGCAGCCCCAAAAAAACGACAAAAACACAAAATTCAGCACAATCCCAGCCCATCCATGGCGTCAATGGTGTTTAAATCCAAGAAGACACCCCACAGAAAGACTAGGCACATGCACCACTCACTACCCCTGGGCAAAAGGCCCCACCAGCAGCCCCAAAAAAACAACAAAAAACACAAAATTCAGCACAATCCCAGCCCATCCATGGCCTCAATGGTGTTTAAATCCAAGAAGACACCCCACAGAAAGACTAGGCCCATGCACCACTCACTACCCCTGGGCAAAAGGCCACACCAGCAGCCCCAAAAAAGCACAAAATTCAGCACAATCCCAGCCCATCCACAGCCTCAATGGTGTTTAAATCCAAGAAGACACCCCACAGAAAGACTAGGCCCATGCACCACTCACTACCCCTGGGCAAAAGGCCCCACCAGCAGCCCCAAAAAAACAACAAAAAACACAATATTCAGCACAATCCCAGCCCATCCATGGCCTCAATGGTGTTTAAATCCAAGAAGACACCCCACAGAAAGACTAGGCCCATGCACCACTCACTACCCCTGGGCAAAAGGCCCCACCAGCAGCCCCCAAAAAACGACAAAAAACATAAAATTCAGCACAATCCCAGCCCATCCATGGCCTCAATGGTGTTTAAATCCAAGAAGACACCCCACAGAAAGACTAGGCCTATGCACCACTCACTACCCCTGGGCATAATGGATGAAAGCTAGGCAAAATAAGTGCAGGCCTCAGACACTGCCTCTCTTCAAAATGGCCCCTTGCACCCCAAGCACATGTTGCCTGTACCAGCACTCAAGATGGCCACCACCACCACCCACATGGCCAGTCCAAATTAACAGTAGCACCCCAAAAAAAACGAAAAACACACAAAAATCACCACAATCCAATGCCATCCAGGATGTTTACATTAAAGAGAGTGAGACCCCACAGGCAGACTCAGTCCATGCACCACTCACTACCCCTGGGCAAAAGGCCCCACCAGCAGCCCCAAAAAAAACGACAAAAACACAAAATTCAGCACAATCCCAGCCCATCCATGGCGTCAATGGTGTTTAAATCCAAGAAGACACCCCACAGAAAGACTAGGCCCATGCACCACTCACTACCCCTGGGCAAAAGGCCCCACCAGCAGCCCCAAAAAAACGACAAAAAACACAAAATTCAGCACAATCCCAGCCCATCCATGGCACCAATGGTGTTTAAATCCAAGAAGACACCCCACAGAAAGACTAGGCCCATGCACCACTCACTACCCCTGGGCATAATGGATGAAAGCTAGGCAAAATAAGTGCAGGCCTCAGACACTGCCTCTCTTCAAAATGGCCCCTTGCACCCCAAGCACATGTTGCCTGTACCAGCACTCAAGATGGCCACCACCACCACCCACATGGCCAGTCCAAATCAACAGTAGCACCCCAAAAAAAACGAAAAACACACAAAAATCACCACAATCCAATGCCATCCAGGATGTTTACATTAAAGAGAGTGAGACCCCACAGGCAGACTCAGTCCATGCACCACTCACTACCCCAGGGCAAAAGACCCCACCAGCAGCCCCAAAAAAACGACAAAAACACAAAATTCAGCACAATCCCAGCCCATCCATGGCGTCAATGGTGTTTAAATCCAAGAAGACACCCCACAGAAAGACTAGGCCCATGCACCACTCACCTCCCCTGGGCAAAAGGCCCCACCAGCAGCCCCAAA
The DNA here is from genome assembly GCF_964261635.1 of Lissotriton helveticus. NCBI lineage: Eukaryota > Metazoa > Chordata > Amphibia > Caudata > Salamandridae > Lissotriton > Lissotriton helveticus. The sequence continues at coordinate 312,627,269 of NC_136072.1, read as the reverse complement.
AAAACAACAAAAAACACAAAAATCAGCACAATCCCAGCCCATCCATGGCCTCAATGGTGTTTAAATCAAAGAAGACACCCCACAGAAAGACTAGGCCCATGCACCACTCACTACCCCTGGGTAAAAGGCCCCACCAGCAGCCCCAAAAAAACGACAAAAAACACAAAATTCAGCACAATCCCAGCCCATCCATGGCCTCAATGGTGTTTAAATCCAAGAAGACACCCCACAGAAAGACTAGGCCCATGCACCACTCACTATCCCTGGGCAAAAGGCCCCACCAGCAGCCCCAAAAAAAACGACAAAAAAACACAAAATTCAGAACAATCCCAGCCCATCCATGGCCTCAATGGTGTTTAAATCCAAGAAGACACCCCACAGAAAGACTAGGCCCATGCACCACTCACTACCCCTGGGCATAATGGATGAAAGCTAGGCAAAATAAGTGCAGGCCTCAGACACTGCCTCCCTTCAAAATGGCCCCTTGCACTCCAAGCACATGTTGCCTGTACCAGCACTCAAGATGGCCACCACCACCACCCACATGGTCAGTCCAAATCAACAGTAGCACCCCAAAAAAAACGAAAAACACACAAAAATCACCACAATCCAATGCCATCCAGGATGTTTACATTAAAGAGAGTGAGACCCCACAGGCAGACTCAGTCCATGCACCACTCACTACCCCTGGGCAAAAGGCCCCACCAGCAGCCCCCAAAAAAACGACAAAAACACAAAATTCAGCACAATCCCAGCCCATCCATGGCGTCAATGGTGTTTAAATCCAAGAAGACACCCCACAGAAAGACTAGGCACATGCACCACTCACTACCCCTGGGCAAAAGGCCCCACCGGCAGCCCCAAAAAAACAACAAAAAACACAAAATTCAGCACAATCCCAGCCCATCCATGGCCTCAATGGTGTTTAAATCCAAGAAGACACCCCACAGAAAGACTAGGCCCATGCACCACTCACTACCCCTGGGCAAAAGGCCCCACCAGCAGCCCCAAAAAAGCACAAAATTCAGCACAATCCCAGCCCATCCACAGCCTCAATGGTGTTTAAATCCAAGAAGACACCCCACAGAAAGACTAGGCCCATGCACCACTCACTACCCCTGGGCAAAAGGCCCCACCAGCAGCCCCAAAAAAACGACAAAAAACACAAAATTCAGCACAATTCCAGCCCATCCATGGCCTCAATGGTGTTTAAATCCAAGAAGACACCCCACAGAAAGACTAGGCCCATGCACCACTCACTACCCCTGGGCAAAAGGCCCCACCAGCAGCCCCAAAAAAACAACAAAAAACACAATATTCAGCACAATCCCAGCCCATCCATGGCCTCAATGGTGTTTAAATCCAAGAAGACACCCCACAGAAAGACTAGGCCCATGCACCACTCACTACCCCTGGGCAAAAGGCCCCACCAGCAGCCCCCAAAAAACGACAAAAAACATAAAATTCAGCACAATCCCAGCCCATCCATGGCCTCAATGGTGTTTAAATCCAAGAAGACACCCCACAGAAAGACTAGGCCTATGCACCACTCACTACCCCTGGGCATAATGGATGAAAGCTAGGCAAAATAAGTGCAGGCCTCAGACACTGCCTCTCTTCAAAATGGCCCCTTGCACCCCAAGCACATGTTGCCTGTACCAGCACTCAAGATGGCCACCACCACCACCCACATGGCCAGTCCAAATTAACAGTAGCACCCCAAACAAAACGAAAAACACACAAAAATCACCACAATCCAATGCCATCCAGGATGTTTACATTAAAGAGAGTGAGACCCCACAGGCAGACTCAGTCCATGCACCACTCACTACCCCTGGGCAAAAGGCCCCACCAGCAGCCCCACAAAAAACGACAAAAACACAAAATTCAGCACAATCCCAGCCCATCCATGGCGTCAATGGTGTTTAAATCCAAGAAGACACCCCACAGAAAGACTAGGCCCATGCACCACTCACTACCCCTGGGCAAAAGGCCCCACCAGCAGCCCCAAAAAAACAACAAAAAACACAAAATTCAGCACAATCCCAGCCCATCCATGGCCTCAATGGTGTTTAAATCCAAGAAGACACCCCACAGAAAGACTAGGCCCATGCACCACTCACTATCCCTGGGCAAAAGGCCCCACCAGCAGCCCCAAAAAACGACAAAAAACACAAAATTCAGCACAATCCCAGCCCATCCATGGCCTCAATGGTGTTTAAATCCAAGAAGACACCCCACAGAAAGACTAGGCCAATGCACCACTCACTACCCCTGGGCATAATGGATGAAAGCTAGGCAAAATAAGTGCAGGCCTTAGACACTGCCTCTCTTCAAAATGGCCCCTTGCACCCCAAGCACATGTTGCCTGTACCAGCACTCAAGATGGCCACCACCACCACCCACATGGCCAGTCCAAATCAACAGTAGCACCCCAAAAAAAACGAAAAACACACAAAAATCACCACAATCCAATGCCATCCAGGATGTTTACATTAAAGAGAGTGAGACCCCACAGGCAGACTCAGTCCATGCACCACTCACTACCCCTGGGCAAAAGGCCCCACCAGCAGCCCCAAAAAAAACGACAAAAACACAAAATTCAGCACAATCCCAGCCCATCCATGTAGTCAATGGTGTTTAAATCCAAGAAGACACCCCACAGAAAGATTAGGCCCATGCACCACTCACTACCCCTGGGCAAAAGGCCCCACCAGCAGCCCCAAAAAAACAACAAAAAACACAAACTTCAGCACAATCCCAGCCCATCCATGGCCTCAATGGTGTTTAAATCCAAGAAGACACCCCACAGAAAGACTAGGCCCATGCACCACTCACTACCCCTGGGCAAAAGGCCCCACCAGCAGCCCCAAAAAAACGACAAAAAACACAAAATTCAGCACAATCCCAGCCCATCCACGGCCTCAATGGTGTTTAAATCCAAGAAGACACCCCACAGAAAGACTAGGCCCATGCACCACTCACTACCCCTGGGCAAAAGGCCCCACCAGCAGCCCCAAGAAAACGACAAAAAACACAAAATTCAGCACAATCCCAGCCCATCCATGGCCTCAATGGTGTTTAAATCCAAGAAGACACCCCACAGAAAGACTAGGCCCATGCACCGCTCACTACCCCTGGGCATAATGGATGAAAGCTAGGCAAAATAAGTGCAGGCCTCAGACACTGCCTCTCTTCAAAATGGCCCCTTGCACCCCAAGCACATGTTGCCTGTACCAGCACTCAAGATGGCCACCACCACCACCCACATGGTCAGTCCAAATCAACAGTAGCACCCCAAAAAAAAACGAAAAACACACAAACATCACCACAATCCAATGCCATCCAGGATGTTTACATTAAAGAGAGTGAGACCCCACAGGCAGACTCAGTCCATGCACCACTCACTACCCCTGGGCAAAAGGCCCCACCAGCAGCCCCAAAAAAAACGACAAAAACACAAAATTCAGCACAATCCCAGCCCATCCATGGCGTCAATGGTGTTTAAATCCAAGAAGACACCCCACAGAAAGACTAGGCCCATGCACCACTCACTACCCCTGGGCAAAAGGCCCCACCAGCAGCCCCAAAAAAACAACAAAAAACACAAACTTCAGCACAATCCCAGCCCATCCATGGCCTCAATGGTGTTTAAATCCAAGAAGACACCCCACAGAAAGACTAGGCCCATGCACCACTCACTACCCCTGGGCAAAAGGCCCCACCAGCAGCCCCAAAAAAACGACAAAAAACACAAAATTCAGCACAATCCCAGCCCATCCACGGCCTCAATGGTGTTTAAATCCAAGAAGACACCCCACAGAAAGACTAGGCCCATGCACCACTCACTACCCCTGGGCAAAAGGCCCCACCAGCAGCCCCAAAAAAACAACAAAAAACACAAACTTCAGCACAATCCCAGCCCATCCATGGCCTCAATGGTGTTTAAATCCAAGAAGACACCCCACAGAAAGACTAGGCCCATGCACCACTCACTACCCCTGGGCAAAAGGCCCCACCAGCAGCCCCAAAAAAACGACAAAAAACACAAAATTCAGCACAATCCCAGCCCATCCACGGCCTCAATGGTGTTTAAATCCAAGAAGACACCCCACAGAAAGACTAGGCCCATGCACCGCTCACTACCCCTGGGCATAATGGATGAAAGCTAGGCAAAATAAGTGCAGGCCTCAGACACTGCCTCTCTTCAAAATGGCCCCTTGCACCCCAAGCACATGTTGCCTGTACCAGCACTCAAGATGGCCACCACCACCACCCACATGGTCAGTCCAAATCAACAGTAGCACCCCAAAAAAAAACGAAAAACACACAAACATCACCACAATCCAATGCCATCCAGGATGTTTACATTAAAGAGAGTGAGACCCCACAGGCAGACTCAGTCCATGCACCACTCACTACCCCTGGGCAAAAGGCCCCACCAGCAGCCCCAAAAAAAACGACAAAAACACAAAATTCAGCACAATCCCAGCCCATCCATGGCGTCAATGGTGTTTAAATCCAAGAAGACACCCCACAGAAAGACTAGGCCCATGCACCACTCACTACCCCTGGGCAAAAGGCCCCACCAGCAGCCCCAAAAAAACAACAAAAAACACAAACTTCAGCACAATCCCAGCCCATCCATGGGCTCAATGGTGTTTAAATCCAAGAAGACACCCCACAGAAAGACTAGGCCCATGCACCACTCACTACCCCTGGGCAAAAGGCCCCACCAGCAGCCCAAAAAAAACGACAAAAAACACAAAATTCAGCACAATCCCAGCCCATCCACGGCCTCAATGGTGTTTAAATCCAAGAAGACACCCCACAGAAAGACTAGGCCCATGCACCACTCACTACCCCTGGGCAAAAGGCCCCACCAGCAGCCCCAAGAAAACGACAAAAAACACAAAATTCAGCACAATCCCAGCCCATCCATGGCCTCAACGGTGTTTAAATCCAAGAAGACACCCCACAGAAAGACTAGGCCCATGCACCGCTCACTACCCCTGGGCATAATGGATGAAAGCTAGGCAAAATAAGTGCAGGCCTCAGACACTGCCTCTCTTCAAAATGGCCCCTTGCACCCCAAGCACATGTTGCCTGTACCAGCACTCAAGATGGCCACCACCACCACCCACATGGTCAGTCCAAATCAACAGTAGCACCCCAAAAAAAAACGAAAAACACACAAAAATCACCACAATCCAATGCCATCCAGGATGTTTACATTAAAGAGAGTGAGACCCCACAGGCAGACTCAGTCCATGCACCACTCACTACCCCTGGGCAAAAGGCCCCACCAGCAGCCCCAAAAAAACCGACAAAAACACAAAATTCAGCACAATCCCAGCCCATCCATGGCGTCAATGGTGTTTAAATCCAAGAAGACACCCCACAGAAAGACTAGGCCCATGCACCACTCACTACCCCTGGGCAAAAGGCCCCACCAGCAGCCCCAAAAAAATGACAAAAAACACAAAATTCAGCACAATCCCAGCCCATCCATGGCCTCAATGGTGTTTAAATCCAAGAAGACAACCCACAGAAAGACTAGGCCCATGCACCACTCACTACCCCTGGGCATAATGGATGAAAGCTAGGCAAAATAAGTGCAGGCCTCAGACACTGCCTCTCTTCAAAATGGCCCCTTGCACCCCAAGCGCATGTTGCCTGTACCAGCACTCAAGAAGGCCACCACCACCACCCACATGGCCAGTCCAAATCAACTGTAACACCCCAAAAAAACGAAAAACACACAAAAATCACCACAATCCAATGCCATCCAGGATATTTACATTAAAGAGAGTGGGACCCCACAGGCAGACTCAGTCCATGCACCACTCACTACCCCTGGGCAAAAGGCCCCACCAGCAGCCCCAAAAAAACGACAAAAAACACAAAATTCAGCACAATCCCAGCCCATCCATGGCCTCAATGATGTTTAAATTCAACAAAACAGTTGTATAATGCATGCACCCATAACCAACCCTGGTCCTACTGGATACTGTGGCTACCCACAATATATTTTATTTAATGTTCTGAAAAAGTTCCAAAATTGTAGTTGCAGCAACTGTAATGCCCCAACAAACTTACTTGTGAAAGTTGATTTCTAATCCAAAAGTGATCCAAAGAAAGTCAAAAAGGCCTCAAATCCAAATATCCAGCAGCACCCACAAAAAGTAATCCTTCCAGGTCAAGGTCCAAATGAAAGTGACCAGCACATGAAGAAAGCACTGGGAGGAGCCTGCTGGACAGGAACAGGAAGTTGGAGACTGTGGGGCACTTCCTTCCTCCCCCCCCCCCAAAAAAATGGACTCCTTGCAACAAAAAAGTGCAGGCAAATGTCAACCTGAGGAGTGATTCTGATAAAAATCATCATTTTATGAAGGTTTATGCTGTTTGCTGGTGGATTTCTTGTGCAGAATTGAAAAATCTCTATTTTGCGAGTGCGAGATTGTTCCTGCCCGCCGCACCTACGTGTTCGCAATTGCGAACTCTCGCGATGCGTGCTGTGCAAGGTAAGGTGGCAAGCCGCGATGACGTATTCGCGGGTGCCAACTCCCGCGGGAACCCGCAGCAAGATCCAAAATGGCGCAGCACTAGCAAAATATCGAGAAAAACAACTCGGCAAACGCTGAATGACGGAAAGTGAACGCCGTGCGCCACGCCGCGCGGCGCAATATTGTATCACCAAGCAAAAAAATCCGCTGCGTGCAAATTGACGGATTTTCGGCAAATTCGCTAGAGTTCGCGCATTGCGAATTTGCCGAAAATCCGCAAATTCCGCGAGCGGAACGGATTTTACGCCCATGCTTAGAAACCATCAATGGCTTCATATTGGTCTACTAGTCCCTTGATGGCAACAGCTATATTTCCGGCAGTCATGAGTCGTGATAGGTATTTGCTTCTGCTTCGGATGATGCATTTTGTTGACAATGGTTTAGCTTTGCCACGAGATCACCCTGATTGAGACCGTCTTTTCAAGATTCGGGCTGTCATTGATCATTTTGTTGATCGATTTCCTGAGATCTTTGCTCCTGGGAAAGAAATTTTAGTGGATGAGTCTTAAGTGTTGTTCAAGGGCCGCTTGGTATTTAGGCAATACATTCCTAGTAAGTGGGCACGCTATGGAATTAAGCTTTATATGCTGTGTGACAGTCGTACTGGATATGTCTCTAATTTCAGGGTGTACACCGGTAAGGAATCCAGGATTAACCCCCCTGGTTATCCGTCGACTTTTGGAGTAACTGAGAAAATTGTGTGGGAACTTGGTCGAGGATTTTTTAACAAAGGCCATCATTTATATGTAGATAACTTCTACACTGGTGTGCGGTTGTTCAGGGAATTGGCCAAAGTGGACACTGTTGCTTGTGGCACAATCCGCTCTAACCGTAAAGGTTTCCCAAAAGAACTTGTTTGTCAAGAGCTTGCTCGGGGACAGTGCAGTGCATTGCGTTGTGAGGAGCTTCTAGCTGTGAAGTTTTCAGACAGGAGAGATGTCTACATGTTGACTTCCATACATGATGAAAGCACTGAACCGGTGACTATTTGGGGTCAGGTTGCAGAAGCGTGCAAACCTGTGTGCATTTTAGACTATAATAGGCACAAGGGTGGTGTTGACAGAGTAGATCAGAGATTGGAACCATATGCTGCTCTTCGTAAGGCTTACATTTGGTACAAGAAGTTGGCTATCCATCTTTTCCACTTGGCAACCTTTAATGCTTTTGTTGTTTTCCAGCAATCTTGTCCTCAGTCAAAGATGACTTTTGTAAAGTTTCAGGAGTCTGTAATAGGCAGCCTTGTTTTAGTGGAACAGGCAAGTGTTCCTAGAGTTGGAGTGGTGGAGGAGGTTGCCAGATTGAAAGATCGCCACTTTCCTGATCAAATTCCTCCTACAACCTCAAAAGACTTTCCCAGTCGGAGATGTAGAGTCTGTTGGCGAAGAGGTTTGCGGAAGGAGGTTCGTATGTACTGCCCCGACTGTCCTTCTAACCCTGGGCTGTGTGTACCTGCTTGTTTTAGAATGTACCACACGCAAAGAATTTTTGGGAGCATCCATGAGTGGTAAAGTGAACTGCCTGGTCTCTATTCTTTAAAACTTATTGTTCAGTTTCAAAGTTGGCATTTGTGTAGTGTATTTAGATTTAGTTGTTGTGTTAGTAGATTTGTATCAATTTGCAATTTGTTTTTGTTTTTTATTTATATTGAAAAAAAACTAAAGTATGATGTTGGTTTGCGTGTAGTGTCCATTGTCTGACGGTGTGCATGGTTTGGCGCTTGGCTGGCGGTGTCTGTTGGCTGGTGCTTGGCTGGCGGTGTCTGTGGACTGGTGCTTGGTCTGGTGCTTGGTTGGCGGTGTGCGTGGTCTTGCGCTTGCCTGGTGGTGTGTTGAGATTGGTGCTTGGCTGGTGGTGTGCCTGGGCTGGTGCTTGGCTGGCGGTGTGTGTGGAGTGGCGCTTGCCTGGTGGTGTGTGTGGACTGGTGCTTGGCTGGTGGTGTGTGTGGTCTGGTGTTTGGTTGGCGGTGTGCGTGGTCTTGCGCTTGCCTGGTGGAGTGTTTGGATTGGTGATTGGCTGGTCATGTGCCTGGACTGGTGCTTGGCTGGCGGTGTGTGTGGAGTGGTGCTGTCCTGGTGGTGTGTGTGGACTGGTGCTTGGCTGGTGGTGTGCGTGGTCTGGTGTTTGGTTGGCGGTGTGCGTGGTCTTGCGCTTGCCTGGTGGTGTGTTTGGATTGGTGCTTAGCTGGTGGTGTGCCTGGACTGGTGCTTAGCTAGCGGTGTCTGTGGACTGGTGTTTTCCTGACGGTGTGTGTGTGGACTGGTGCTTGGCTGGCGGTGTGCGTGGTCTGGTGCTTGATAGGCGGTGTGTGTGGTCTGGTGCTTGGCTGGTGGTGTGCGTGGACTGGTACTCGGCTGGCGGTGTGTGGGAAGTGACTTAATGCTGGTTACTACACACAGTGCTAGCTGAGTGCCAATCCATGAGTTTGTGTAGTTGCTGTGTCAGGAATGTGGACGTGTGAAAATGATGGGCCCTTGATTGGCATTGTCTGCTGGTGGAAGTGTAGTAATGTGATGGGTCCGCGGCTGGCGGTGTGAATGTTTTGTAGGTGTCACATGTATGAAAGGTGTATGAATGGCCTGTAAAGAGGTTGGTGCCTTGTCGTGGCTTTACAGCTCACGAGCTGTGAGTCAATGGTTCAGTTTCTCCTCCTTTCCATTATTAACAGTGTATTTCATTTTTTGTGAAATCACTCGCTAATACAATGGTATATACTGAACCATCACTCACCCTCGTGCCAAATCCAACCAGTATGTGTGTGTGTTTGAGAACTTGATGTCCGTGTAGTTTTTATTTTTATTTTTTTTAAGCAGGACGCACCTTGTCACTTTTTTTGTAAATGTTGTGATGTGTTGCTTTTGTGCCTGGTGGTGTGAATTGTCTTCTGTGTTTCAGGTATGAAGGCGTGTGAATGGCCTGTAAAGCGGTTGGTGCCTTGAAGTGGCTTTACAGCTCACGAGATGCGAGTCATTGGTTCAGTTTTTTTGTCCATGTAATTGACAGTGCATTTCATTTTTGTGAAATCTCTTGTTAAAAAAATTATATATACTGAACCATCACTCGCCCTCGTGCCAAATCCAACCAGTATGTGTGTGTGTTTGAGGAATAGATGGCTGTGCAGGGATCTTGTTTTTTTTTTTAGTCTCTCTGCCAAGGTGTACATTCCGCCTACGAATAACCTGCCAATTGTAGATATTGTTGAAAACCCATGGGACTACATGGTGATGTCTCTCTGGTGAAATCTAACAATTAATTTTATCCACAATATCCTGCAAAACTCACAATGTCCGTCATATTTTCCTTGCAATATTGCACCCAAATTGTCACGCTGCACAAGTAAACAACTAATTTTGTCAAAACTAATTGGTTTATCTAGGGGGGTAACATGGGTTTTTCACTCCTTCATCGGTTGCTATCTAGGGAAACCTAGCAAACCCACACATTTTGTCACACATTTCTATGTGGGAAAGCATGGCATCACTGGGCTCACACAAATTTCCTCCCACCCAGCATTCCCCCAGGTCTCCCAATAATAATGGTACCTCACTTGCGTGGGTAGGCATAGTGGCTGCAACAGGAAAAGGCCCAAATCGTATGGTGGAGACTTAAAAATTACCTTTAGCAAAACTACCTTATTTTTGGGGGGGGCCCTGAGTTTTTGGCCTGGGGCTCGGCGGCCATCTTGGGAAAGTACCAAACCCAAACAGTTCTGAAAACTAGACACCCGGGGGAGTCCAGGGAGGTATGGCATGCGTGGGTCGCCCAACGTTTTCCTGCCCAGAATTCCCTGCAAACCTTAAAATTCGCAGACATACACAACAGCTTCAGCACTCAACCGACGCACGCCACGACCGAACCACCGCCCCCCACCACCACCCTCCGCACCTGGACCCCAATCAGCACCGAAGACACCGTCCGCACGATGAACTCCATCCACTCCGGATCTCCGACCGACCCCTGCCCCCACCACGTCTTCAACAAGGCCGACGCTGTCATCGCACCCCACCTGCGGGACATCATCAACACCTCCTTCGACACCGCTACCTTCCCGGAGAGCTGGAAGCACGCCGAACTCAGCGCCCTACTTAAGAAGTCATCAGCCGACCCCACCGACCTCAAGAACTACCGCCCCATCTCGCTGCTCCCGTTTCCTGCAAAAGTCATCGAGAAGACCGTCAACAAGCAGCTGGCCGCCTTCCTCGAGATGAACGGATCCCTCGACCTCTCGCAGTCTGGCTTCCGGGCCAACCACAGCACCGAGACCGCCCTGATCGCAGCCACCGACGACATCCGAGCCCTGCTCGACAACGGAGAAACAGCGGCCCTCATCCTCCTAGACCTCTCCGCGGCTTTCGACACTGTCTGCCACCGTACCCTAGTGCAGCGCCTCAGCAACGTCGGAATCCAGGAGAAGGCACTGGAGTGGATCATCTCCTTCCTCGCCGGAAGGACACAGAGAGTCCGCCTCCCCCCGTTCAGATCAGAAGCCACCGAAGTCATCTGCGGCGTTCCTCAAGGCTCCTCACTCAGCCCAACCCTCTTCAACGTCTACATGAGCCCCCTCGCAGCCATCGCACGCCAACACAACCTCAACATCATCTCCTACGCCGACGACACCCAGCTGATCCTCTCCCTCACCAACGACCCCGACACTGCCACAGCCAACCTACACGAAGGGATGACAGACGTAGCCAAGTGGATGATGAACATCCGCCTGAAACTGAACTCGGACAAGATGGAAGTCCTCATCCTGGGATCTTCACCCTCCGCCTGGGACGACTCCTGGTGGCCCCCCGCCCTGGGCAGCGCACCCAAACCAACAGACCACGCACGCAACCTGGGCTTCATCCTGGACTCCTCCCTCTCCATGACCAGACAAATCAACGCCGTCTCCTCGTCGTGCTTCAACATCCTGCGCATGCTACGCAAGATCTTCCGTTGGATCCCCACCGAGACCAGGAAGACGGTCACCCAGGCCCTCGTCACCAGCCGTCTGGACTACGGCAATTCCCTCTACGCCGGTACCACCGCCAAACTCCAGAAGAGACTCCAGCGGATCCAGAACGCCTCAGCACGTCTCATCCTGGACATCCCCCGGCGCAGCCACATCTCCGGACACCTGAGAGACCTGCACTGGCTGCCGGTCAACAAGAGAATCACCTTCCGTCTCCTCACCCACGCACACAAAGCCCTGCACAACCAAGGCCCAAGATACCTCAACAGCCGCCTCAACTTCTACACTCCCACACGCCAGCTTCGATCGACCAGCCACGCCCTCGCCGCCATCCCCCGCATCCGAAGAGCTACCAGAGGGGGGAAGGTCCTTCTCCTACCTGGCCGCCAAGACTTGGAACTCCCTCCAGACCCACCTCCGCCTGACCCATGACCACCTCGCCTTCAGGAAGCAGCTCAAGACCTGGCTGTTCGAGCAGTAGTGGACCCCCCCCTTCCCTAGCGCCTTGAGACCCTCCGGGTGAGTAGTGCGCTTTATAAATGCTTTGATTGATTGAAAATTAGGTTAAAAAAACACTTTTCCATACATTTGTGCGTGGGATCTCCGTGCTGGCACAAATGTCCTACCACCCAGAGTTCCTCTTGTTCTCCCGAGTAAAATGATACCTCACTTGTGTGGGTGGGCCAAAGCAAAACAGGCCAAAAATTTATTTTTAAGAAATTGTAGCGTTCAGGATTGACAAAAAAAGCACAGAGAATTCTACTGTTTTGGGGTCATCCTAGTCACAGGCCTTTGGCCCACCCACACATGTGAGGTATCATTTTACTCGGGAGAACAAGGGGAACGCTGGGTGGTAGGACATTTGTGCCGGCACGGATATCCCACGCAAAACTGTATGGAAAAGTGTTTTTTTACCTAATTTTAAGGTTTGCAGGGAATTCTGGGTAGGAAATTGTTGGGGGACCCACGCATGCCATACCTCCCTGGACTCCCCCGGGTGTCTAGTTTTCATAACTGTTTGGGTTTGGTAGTTTCCAAAGATGGCTGCCGAGCCAAAAACTTTAGGTGCCCCCCCAAAAAATAAGGTGGTTTTGCTAAAGGTCATTTTTAAGTCTCCACCATATGATTTGGGCCTTTTCCTGATGCAGCCACTATGCCTACCCATGCAAGTGAGGTACCATTTTTATCGGAAGACCTGAGGGAACGCAGGGTGGGAGGAAATTTGTGTGAGCCCAGTGATGCCACGCTTTCCCACACAGAAATGTGTGAAAAATCTGATTTTTTCAGCTAAAATTGAGGTTTGCAAGGGATTCTGGGTAAAGGAACGTTGGAGGATCCACGCAAGCCATACCTCCTTGGAAGCCCCCGGGTGTCTACTTTGCAGAAATGAGTGGGTTTGGTAGGTTTCCCTAGATGGCCGTCTAGTACGGGGCCAAAAATCCAGGTAACCCCCCTTGCAAAAGCTGGTGGTTTTGACATAGGCAATTTTGAAGTACGGTGGAGACTTAAAAATAACCTATAGCAAAACAACCTTATTTTGGGGGGGGCACCTGAGCTTTTGGACCAGGGCTTGGCGGCAAACTTGGGAAACTACCTAACCCAAACAGTTCTGAAAACTAGACACCCGGGGGAGTCCAGAGAGGTATGGCATGCGTGGGTCCCCCAATGTTTTCCTACCTAGAATTCCCTAAAAACCTTAAAATTAGGTAAAAAAAAAACTTTTCCTTATATTTTTGCGTGGGATCTCCGTGCCGGCACAAATGTCCTACCACCCAGCGTTCTCCTTGTTCTCCCGAGTAAAACGATACCTCACTTTTGTGGATGTCCAAAGCAGAACAGGCTAAAAATTTATTTTTAACAAATTGTAGCGTTCGGGATTGATAAATAAAGCACAGAGAATTCTACAGTTTTGGGGTCATCCTAGTCACAGGCCTTTGGCCCACCCACACAAGTGAGGTATCATTTTACTCGGGAGAACAAGGGGAACGCTTGGTGGTAGGACATTTGTGCCGGCGCGGAGATCCCACGCAAAAAAGTATGGAAACGTGTTTTTTTAACCTAAATTTAAGGTTTGCAGGGAATTCTGGGTAGGAAAACGTTGGGGGACCCACGCATGCCATACCTCCCTGGACTCCCCCGGGTGTCTAGTTTTCAGAACTGTTTGGGTTTGGTAGTTTCCAAAGATGGCCACTGAGCCCCGGGCCAAAAACTCAAGGGCCCCCCCCAAAAATAAAGTGGTTTTGCTAAAGGTAATTTTTAAGTCTCCACCATACGATTTGGGCCTTTTCCTGTTGCAGCCACTATGCCTACCCACGCAAGTGAGGTACCATTTTTATTGGGAGACCTGGGGGAATGCTGGGTGGGAGGAAATTTGTGTGAGCCCAGTGATGCCATGCTTTCCCACATAGAGATGTGTGAAAAAATGTGTGGGTTTGCTAGGTTTCCCTAGATGGCAACCGAGGAAGGAGTGAAAAACCCATGTTACCCCCTAGATAAACCAATTAGTGGTACGCTGGGTGTGAGAAAATTTGAGGATCCACGCAGATTCCAGAAGTTTCCACCACAGAAATGTGCGGAAAATGCATTTATTTGTCAATTTTTTAGGTTTGCAAGGGATTCTGGGTAACAGAACCTGGTGGGAGGCAGTTGAGTCACCCCATCCTGAATTCCCTTGGGTGTCTAGTTTTCAAAAATGTATAGGTTTGCTAGGTTTCCCTAGGTGCCGGCAGAGCTAGGGTTAAAAAACTACAGGTAGGCACTTTGCAAAAAAGGGCCCGTTTTCACTGCGAAATTGAGGTGCGACCACGTTGCGTTTTGCGCCGTTTCCTGTCGCAGGCACAAGGCAGACCCAGGCAAGTGAGCTACCATTTTTCTCATAAGACTTTGGGGAATGCGGGGTGGGTGGAAATTTGTTGATCAACGCAGATTCCAGAACTTTCCACCACAGAAATGTGAGGAAAATGTGTTTTTTTCTCCAATTCTTAAGGTTTGCAAGGGATTCTGGGAACCAGAACCTGGTGGAAGGCAGTCGACTCACCCTATCCTGAATTCCCCTGGGTGTCTAGTTTTAAAAAAAGTATAGGTTTGCTAGGTTTCCCTAGGTGCCGGCAGAGCTAGGGTTAAAAAACGACAGGTAGGCACTTTGCCAAAAAAGGGCCAGTTTTCACTGCGAAATTGAGGTGCGACCATGTTGCGTTTTGCGCCGTTTCCTGTCGCAGGCACTAAGCAGACCCAGGCAAGTGAGGTACCATTTTTCTCATAAGACTTAGGGGAACGCGGGGTGGGTGGAAATTTGTTGATCCACGCAGATTCCAGAACTTTCCACCACAGAAATGTGAGGAAAATGCGTTTTTCCCCCCAATTTGTTAGGTTTGCAAGGAATTCTGGGTAACAGAACCTGGTGGGAGGCAGTTGAGTCACCCCATCCTGAATTCCCCTGGGTGTCTAGTTTTCAAAAATGTATAGGTTTGCTAGGTTTCCCTAGGTGCTGGCAGAGCTAGGGTTAAAAAACTACAGGTAGGCACTTTGCAAAAAAAGGGCCAGTTTTCACTGCGAAATTGAGGTGCGACCACGTTGCGTTTTGCATCGTTTCCTGTCGCAGGCACTAAGCAGACCCAGGCAAGTGAGCTACCATATTTCTCATAAGACTTAGGGGAATGCGGGGTGGGTGGAAATTTGTTGATCAACACAGATTCCAGAACTTTCCACCACAGAAATGTGAGGAAAATTTGGTTTTTTCTCCAATTCTTAAGGTTTGCAAGGGATTCTGGGTACCAGAACCTGGTGGGAGGCAGTCGACTCACCCTATCCTGAATTCCCCTGGGTGTCTAGTTTTAAAAAAAGTATAGGTTTGCTAGGTTTCCCTAGGTGCCGGCAGAGCTAGGGTTAAAAAACGACAGGTAGGCACTTTGCCAAAAAAGGGCCAGTTTTCACTGCGAAATTGAGGTGCGACTATGTTGCATTTTGCACCGTTTCCTGTTGCAGGCACTAGGCAGACCCAGGCAAGTGAGGTACCATTTTTCTCATAAGACTTAGGGGAACGCGAGGTGGGTGGAAATTTGTTGATCCACGCAGATTCCAGAACTTTCCACCACAGAAATGTGAGGAAAATGCGTTCCCCCCCCAATTTTTTAGGTTTGCAAGGGATTCTGGGTAACAGAACCTGGTGAGAGGCAGTCAAGTCACCCCATCCTGAATTCCCCTGGGAGTCTAGATTTAAAAAATGTATAGGTTTGCTAGGTTTCCCTAGGTGCCGGCAGAGCTAGGGTTCAAAAACTACAGGTAGGCACTTTGCCAAAAAAGGGCAAGTTTTCATTGCGAAATTGAGGTGCGACCACCTTGCGTTTTGCGCCGTTTCCTGTCGCAGGCACTATACAGACCCAGGCAAATGAGGTACCATTTTTCTCATAAGACTTTGGTGAACGTGGGGTGGGTGGAAATTTGTTGATCCACGCAGATTCCAGAACTTTCCACCACAGAAATGTGAGGAAAATGTGGTTTGCTAGGTTTCCCTAGGTGCCGGCAAAGCTAGGGTTCAAAAACTACAGGTAGGCACTTTGCCAAAAAAGGGCACGTTTTCACTGCGAAATTGAGGTGCGACCATGTTGCGTTTTGCGCCGTTTCCTGTCGCAGGCACTAGGCAGACCCAGTTAAGTGAGGTACCATTTTTCTCATAAGACTTTGGGGAACGCAGGGTGGGTGGAAATTCGTTGATCCACACAGATTCCAGAACTTTCCACCACAGAAATGTGAGGAAAATGCTTTTTTCCCCAATTATTTAGGTTTGCCAAAAAAGTTCAATTTCTAACTGCAAAATTGAGGTGTGACCACATTGCATTTTGCGCCGTTTCCTGTCGCAAGCAGAAGGCCGACCCACACAAGTGAGGTACCGTTTTTATCGGGAGACTTAGGGTAATTCAGATATGTAAATCAACTGTTATTACCTATTGAGGTGTTATGCATTTCTCCCTTCCCAATGAAAGACATTGTGTAAAAAAAAAATCATTTTGAAAAATGACCAATAATTCTCATGCTAGTATGAGTATTCCTAATTTTGAAAATGCGCAAATATATACTGTTTCTAAACTCTATAATTTGTATACAATTCAGAAATACATAGGTGTCTTTAATACCGATTTTTCCATGTATACATTTTCCAAGAATAAGTGCTCTATACCCGGTAAATAATAAAATATCATTGCAAGTGGCTGCTCAGTTTTTGGCTCTGGGTTCGTCGGGTTCTTGGTGAAACTACAAGTCCTATATATCCCCACAACCAGGAAGGTCAAATGGGTGTAACGGTATATTGCTTTCAAAGAGCTATCAAAATTACAAGAAGTTACAGGTGAAAACGTTGAGACAAAAGGCTGTTTTGTTCAACTAATTTTCAATTATTCCAATATTTAACTGTTAGTTTCTATAAAGAAACCTTCATGGATTTAGACACATGACCCCTTTCTGAATTCAGAATTTTGTCTACTTTTCGATAATTTATAGCTTTCCAGGATCCATTATTGCTTTCAAACTCATTTTGACCATTAACTGGAAGGAGGTTGAAAGCTCTAAAAATAGCAAAAATAGGCTATGTCCCAGAAAAATGCAAAAAATGTGTGAAAAATGTTGGTTCTCTGACAAGAGACTGTCATTCCCTAAAAGCTGAGAAAATGGTGATTTCAGCCCCACAAACCCTTTTTTGATAACATTTGCAGGGAAAAACCCAGAGGCTTTCATTTGCAGCCCGTTTTTCCCATTTTTCAGAAAAAAACAAACATTTTACTGTATTTTGCTTAATTTCTGGGACCCCTCCAAGGGAATCCACAAACCCTGGGCACCTTTAGAATTCACAAGATGTGTGAAGAAAAGGATGCAAATTTGGCGTGGATACCTTATGTGGTCAAAAAGTTACAGAGGCCTAAGCACGCACTACCCCAAATCGCCCAAAAAGGCTTAGTACAGGAGGGGAAAAGGCCTAGCAGCGAAGGGGTTAACGGCCATACTTCACAAACTTTCAGTATAAAGAGGGGGACTCCAGAGGGGTGTCCTCTTTCACCATTATTGTTTGCCATTGCTGTAGAACTGCTTGCAGTGAAACTACGCCAACATCACAAAGATAGGGCCCTTAGGTGTTATCAGCGTCAGATACGAATATCTCTCTATGCAGATGATATTACCATATATGTACGTGATCCTCAGCACAACCTTAACCCGGTGCTGTGGGAGTTCATAGTGTTTGGAAGACTCCAGGGAGTCCAAATAAATTGGGGGAAGTCCAGTTGTTTTCCGCTTACTGAGGCTACGGGGCGCTTCTCGATTGACTATCCATTGGAGTGGTGTGATGATGACCTGAAATATCTAGGGATTAGAATCACTAGAGATAGGGATGCGCTCCTGAGGCTGAACTATGGGACGGCTGTGACTCGTATTACAGAGACCGTTACACGATGGGTGGCATTACCTCTATCCATAGCGGGGCGAGCATCATTGATAAAAATGGTGGTACTCCCTCAACTGCTTTATTTATTTTTGAACATACCCTATTATCCGGGCGGACATTTCTTTACGACGATTAAGTCGGAGATGATTCGCTTAGTGTGGGGGGTAAACAAGCTAGATTACAGTGGGAGGTGATGACGCGCCCGTACGCAAAAGGTGGATTTGGAATACCAGATTTTGAGTTGTATTTTGCTGCGGCGCAAGCCCACTATGCATGGTTTTGGGTGAAGCAACCAAAATATATGCCGCAAGTAGCAGCTGAACATTGGCTGGCACACCCTGTACCATTGGAGTGGGCGCTCTTCCTCCCGATAGGGGACAAAGATAGATGGCCTGATGCCTTGGCGTGCACGATAACAGCCTGGCGCAGAATCAGGCGCATGCTGGATGTGCCTTTTCTATATTCGCCATTGCTACCCCTAGTCTATCATCTGGCTATGCTGCTGCTGCAGGACACGGTCTTTCATAAATTTAAAAGCCGGGCCCAAATTGTTCATTGGGGGGACTTGTATGTAGAAAACCACTTTCGTACCCTGCCTTGACCAGATGTTATCAGACACACAGAGGACGGTGCTGGACGTGTTTTTGTACACCATATTAAGGCAGGGCATAAGGTCGATCACTCCTGGATTCCCAGAGGAACCCAGGGCTCTAGCCCCCATGCAGCACATACTAGGCACAGATACGGCAAGTAAACTGGTATCCCGGATATATAATATGATACATACACAGAGGGAGCTTCCGGCTACACAGTCGCGTGTACGGTGGGAGGAGGAACTAGGAATTGCCATGACAGATGAACAATGGGAGGACTGTTGCCTACAAACTGAGAGAGTATCCACGAGTAGTAGACTACGTATCATACATTACAAGTTCTTACACAGACTTTACTACACCCCGGCCAAAATGTACAAATATAAACTTAGAGATAATGACAGCTGTGACAGATGGTATGGGAATGTCCAGGAGTTAGAGATTATTGGACACAGGTTTTAATGCTTTACAGACTATGATTGCCACCCCATTGGCACTGGCTCCTCTGTTGGCCCTGCTGGGTTATGTGAAGCCACTCGGTGCCGAACATCGCAAATTTATGGCCATAGCATTATTGTTGGCTAAACGGAGAGTTGCCTGTAGATGGGGCAGGGGGCGTGCTCCTAAATTCAAGGTGTGGCTGGAGGGCTTGATAACATGTCAAGAGAACCTGTCAACGTATGCGGAATTGCTACCTCTGGCATCTCGTCCTGGGCCCCACTGACATGCTACCTGATTACAAACCCCAGAGGGGAGACATAAAGGTTATTTGCGTCAATATGTAACAGTATACACAGGGCTAAGATAACTAGAAATGTGGGAGAGATGGAGAAGGAGGGCTAATATTTGGATATCTGTATAGAGAACTCATGGTGTAGGAGGCTAAGCCCGATTAGACTGGATATACTACCTGAGAGAACTTAGAACTTAGAATAATAATTTGAAGATGGGCGCTGCACTGTATAGAATTGTATATGATCTTTTTATTATATGGCACCTTGTAAGTACTGTGGTAAATATGCTGATGCTGTTATACATCTGCCGCTTATAGCCGATTATAATGTATGCAAATGCTGGAACTAGGGATTTGAGCAAGCTATGTCACGGTATACCTGTAGTTGTTGCATTGTTGTGTAACTTGAAACTAATAAACAAAAAAAAACAACAAAAAAAAACTACTGTCAGGAAGCGCTCCATCACTTTCCCTAGGTGCTCCTGGTTTTCTGCCATTTTTGCTAAGGCAGCCTCCATGTTGCCTTTCAATCCAACTTCTGACACCACCTGTGGGAGGGCGGGTTTGATAAACAGGCGAGGAAGCTGTATGAATTTACAAAAAGGTCGTTTTTTATTGTCAGAAGTGGTAGGTTGTTCAAGTTGTGTTCCTTTCTGTACTTCTACCGATGTATCTTGGGTTGAGCTTGATGGGGATCCCAAGGTTGGTGTTCCCGGCTCCTCCTCCTCGTTCTCAAGATGATCTCCCCGGAGGCTCATAGGATGGAAAAAGAGGGAGCCGTCAGATAGGGGGTTTGATTATGTACATTTGTTTTTATACCCATCACCACACCTTCTAGTGTTGGGGCTTGCTTCTCTTGTGCTGGTTGGGGTAGGGGAAGGGGCTGTTATCAAGTGCCTAGGGATTTTGGTAGTGCTCGGTTCAAAAACGTATTGCTGTGCAAATGCCACAAAAAAATAACAGGAAGCAGTTCAGCTGGGGAAAATACAAAGGGTGCCACTTATTTGGGATATCACAGGGCTCACCACACACAGGCGCTGAAAAGCAAGACTTCCCGCCCCTTACCCATAACCCACCCCGTTTTCACCACCCGCTTCCCTTAACCCCAATCCCTGGTCCCTCTAGATCACGGGTACTCTTAGTACGGACCGCGGGCCACCAGCGGCCCGGCAAGCCTTTCCTGGCGGCCCGCGGACCTTGCAGACATCGTACCTGTGTTTTTGAATTTTTTTTTAAGAGTGTCTGTAAACACTGAGGGTTTCAGCAGTGCAAGTCTGAGAGACTCTGCTGCGGGGCTGGGCCGATTCCAGTGTTAGAGCGGAGCTGCAGGGGCCTAAGAAGAGGTGAAACGCAACACAGCCCCATTAACATGATAATGGTCTTTTAAAGACCTGTGAAGTGCTCGGGTGCGGCTGTGTGTGTGTGTGTGTGCCCGGAAGCGGTCTCAGCCCAGGCACACACCATGCAGGGCGGCCGCAAATGAACTGGGCGGAGCTGCTGCAATTGCGGAAGGCAATGCCCGGCAGGCACTCAGGATCATGTGGAGCCCAGTGGGAGTCCGGCCCAGGAGCGGCTGGTAGGAGGGGTCCTTCGGGAGAAGATCGCCCCGAGAAGTCTGAGGGCTGTACGATGCAGATCCAGACCCCCTGCTGGCTGGTGAGGTTGCCCAGTCCTCTATGCTGCTCCGTGATGCTGTCTAAGAAGCGAGGGTCGGGGGAGAATATGGAGCTCTACGGGTGCCCCCCCCGCCAATACCAGTGAGCGCGGAGGATAGTGCAGGGAGGAGGGTGGTTCCGAAGCAATTCCTGGCCAGAGAGCTCAGCTCGCGGCTGCATTCCGGGGATCTGGACGGCACAGTGTGATCTGTGCAAGTGCAGCGGGATCCCTCCTTGTCGTGCAACAGAAGAAGGCATAAAATACGGGGGATGTCCTGAGTGCTACCTGCATCTGTGTGGCGTGTCCTCCTGTAAAGCACCATTGACCGCATACATTGTGCCAAGCTTAGCTGTACAAAAGACCACAGGAACCGCTCAAACATTACCGTGAGCTAGGAAATAACGCTGCCTTGCACGTAAAAGGCCAAGGGGCCCTGGAAAGACTTATACACATCGCAACCTTGCCAATCCTTGTCCGGCTGCACATCGTCAAGATAGCAATAGCCTGAGAATAGGTGGTGTGGGGGCATAAAGGCAGTGATTCATCGTTGTTCGTACCTGTGAAACATGGGAAGGGGCCACACCAGCAACCTGAGGAGTGAGGAGGAGGGGGTTGCTACCTACCCCCACTAGACCAACAAGCAAACAGGCGGGACCAGGGTGCGCAGTGGACACAAGCCCATTCAGCTGAGACCCAGAGCCGTGCAACCCCCCGCCTGGTGCTCAGTGACATCACAACCCTTGGAACCAACATAGAGCACAGGAGGACGACAGGGAAGGCGTTTTGAGGCGGCGTGTCCCAGACAGAGGGGGACAGAGGGAGGGAGGGAGACAGAGGGAGGGAGGGTGACAGAGGGAGGGAGGGTGACAGCGGGAGGGAGACAGAGGGAGGGAGACATAGGGATGGAGATGGAGGGAGGGAGACAGAGAAAGGGAGAGGGATGGAGACAGAGGGAGACAGAGGGAGGGTGACAGAGGGAGGTTGACAGAGGGAGCATGACAGAGGGAGCGTGACAGAGGGAGGATGACAGAGGGAGGGTGACAGAGGGAGGGAGACACAGGGACAGAGATGGAAAGAGGGAGACAGAGGGAGACGGAGGGAGGGAAACAGAGGGATGGAGATAGAGGGAGACAGAAGGAGACAGACAGATGGAGGGCGACAGACAAAGGGAGGGCGACAGACAGAGGGAGGGCGACAGACAGAGGGAGGGCGACAGACAGAGGGAGGGAGGGAGACAGACAGAGGGAGGGCGACAGACAGAGGGAGAGAGACAGAGAGAGGGAGACAGAGGGAGGGAGACAGAGGGAGGGAGACAGAGGGAGGGTGATGGAGGGAGGGTGATAGAAGGAGGGTGATGGAGGGAGGGTGACGGAGGGAGGGTGATGGAGGAAGACAGAGGGAGGGAGACAGAGGGAGGAAGGCAGAGGGAGGGAGACAGAGGGAGGGAGACAGAGGGAAGGAGACAGAGATTAAAGGGAGCGAGACAGAGAGAGAGAGGGAGGGAGACAGAGAGAGAGAGAGGGAGAGAGTGAACGAGAGAGAAAGAAAGAAAGCAAGAGAGAGAAAGGAAGAAAGAGAGATGTGTGTATGCCGGGTCTGGTAGCTCAGTGGACGAAGGCGTCCACTGCAGGAACCTGTGTTCAACCTCATGGTCACAGTTTTTTTGTTGCTCTTGCCCCGCCCCCTTCCCCACTGACCCCGCCCTCACTGGTGCGGCCCTCGGACACAAACCACACTGTTTATTTGGCCCCAGAGAGAAAGTTTGTGAGTACCCATGCTCTAGATGCTCTTACTCAGTTGCGGCCGCTCCCCAGCATCCTCCGGAGGGCACCACCAATCCTCGCACCACCACTCGTCCAGTTGCGCCTCTTCTCCTTTCGGTCCCGCAACTTCTTCTTTCGGTCCCGCGTCTTTTCCGTCCACGTCGTCCTCGTTCCTGAGTTCTCCTTCAGTTCTCTGCGCACAGGGTCGGTCTTCGTTCTTCCGCTCTTCTGACTTTCTTCCTGTTACCAGCGCACCACCGGTCTGAGACGCCTCCCTTTGAATACCGCCTGATTTAATTGGATCGCGGTAAATACATCTGGAGTCGTTCCCTCCCACTTCCGGGTCTCCGTCGGCGTCTCACTGTGGAGAGACAAGAGAGGGGTATGGTTTTTGTGGTCCTCTGACATAGTCCTGGCCGTTGAAAGAATCCTGTTTTGTAAAGTACACCCACAGCGACACCCCGGTGAGTCCTTCCTGCGTTTTCTTACAATGATATATGCATGACTTGTGTTTTGTTCCAGCTCCATTCATACTACGGTGGCAAAGGTCCATCTCACCTGTCAATTGTAATCTGGATTTACGAAAAGTCAAAATCTGTAAGTCTGGGTGTTTAGTCCTAAATACCATTTAGCCAATCCCTTAGGTACTAGCAGTTGTATCAGTTCCTGTGCTAGTGTACCAGGTTCTTAGCATTCTAACTAACATGAGTTGCTATTGCAAATTGGTGGTATGCATTATTATCACCTTTCAGAGCATAAAAGTCTAATTCAGTCCGATCGAATTCAAACCTGTTTGTTGCACAAGGGTTAACTAAAGGGCCTACCTCACATTTCAAATGCATACACTATTTCACTTTAATATCTGTTTGTTTTCACATACAAATGTAAAAGAACTGGGCTAATATGGTGGCAACACCATTCAGTGCATCACATGCATTAACCCGCTGAGTGTCCTAAGTGAACATGTTGAAAGGTGTCTGCCACCAGGCTTGACATTTTAAAGATCCATATGCATTTTAACAACAAACTTCCTGATAGTATGCTTTCAAAACATTAAAGAACTTGTGGGAGGCTGGCTTAGAATATGGTGCACACTTATTTAAGTGAAGCACCTTGCACTAATCCAGATAACCATTATGGTGATTATAGTGGTCTTCAATAACCTTTGAAAGCTCTCAAAGTGCTAGCTGTGAAGAGCATCCTTCAGGCTTATCTTGAAGGAGTGCTAAGCAGCTTGTTTTACCAGGTTTATCATGTTGTGTAGGTTAAACGAAAAGTAACCACACAATGTATATATAAAAATATGTCTATTTATTATACAACACTGACTAACACATTTGTATATCTCCTACCCGGAGATATAAACACAAATGCTTCAATTGTAAACAGGTATGTATGCACAAAAGACAGTGGTCTCCAGGGGGGATACCAAACCATATACTGAGAAAGTACCAAAGTCGGGACTTGGACCAGGAGACTCAGAAGATCTGGGGACACAAGGAACTACCTAAGGTAACTACCCAGGAACCCCAAGGAGACAGTGTGCAGAGTGAAAACACAGCCGCGTGTCCACAGAAGTCTACGGGAACGTCGGGGTTACAGTTTTGGAGAGAAAGGACCCTTCTCAGTAGACCCTGAAGAAACCTCATGGAAGACAGAAGGTTGGGAAGTCACCCCACCCGTGGATACCCCATGAACTAGGATACCTACACCAGGGCAGCAGGGTGCATAGGTGTAAAGTGATGTCGGAAACCACTGTAGTCTACAATGGAGGACTTCAAGAAAGATGCCGCTGGAGAAGACTGTTGTTTAAAAAGACATGAGGACCCAATAAGGTAAGCAAGGACCTTGGGTATCAGTTTTTTAAAAGAACAGTGGTCCTTGATGAGGAACTAATGTAAATAAATAATTTATATAGACTTGAATCAGTGCTATATTATTACGGTCCAGCCGGACAGTAAAATTTAATGACTAACAAAATTGAAGATCTAACGAGAAACAATAAAGTGGGACACACTACTGCATCCTACATCAAAACATATACAGTCAAGAAAATATTCATGCAGGGCAAGAAGGGCTTCTTTGCAATGTGGACAGTTAAACAAGCAAGATAAAAACGACAACCGTTACACTACAATATCGATTAGGATTGTGTGCACGGTGTTCCTGCAAGTCGACGATGTTTCGATCCTACTACAACAATATTAGGATCATCATCAGGACAATTTTATACAAGCCTGAAGAGCATGGAGCCTGCAAAACAATTGAGAGAATGCGGGAATGTTGTCGACAATGTTCAGCATAGCGGTTTCGGTACTACAGCCTTTCCTGAAACTAGATTGAAATGAGTCAAGTAAGTTGCATTTTCCCATGTGGCTGTCGAGTTGATGTAAGACACATTTCTCCATGGTTTTGGCTAGGAGTGGGAAGTTAGAGATGCGACGGAGGTTATTAGGATCATTAGGGTCGGCCATTATGTTTTTAAGAATGGGAGTGATTTGCCCAAGTTGAAGGGAGTCAGCGTCACACCCAGAGGTAAAGGAGGTGTTAATAATCAATGGAGGCGGAGCTCAAAAAAGCAGCTGAAGACCCTTGTATTACTAAGAGCACTCCAGTTCTGGAAAAGCCCAAAAATAATGTGGGATGGTCAGAATTCAAGGCTATCAGTGATCTAGACATTGCAAAGATCACCCTGATCATTAAACCAAACAATCACTACAATGATCCTTTACCTGCAAAGTGTTGGTCTTCAATAAATCAATTGCTCATTCCCTCATGGACAAAGATCATCAATGTGTGACTGGCACAAGGCTCAATGCCGGACTGCCTAAAAACAGGGCAAGTCACACCAATCTTAAAAAAAACAACAGAGAACTCTTCTGACCCCAACAATTTTAGACCAGTAACAAACATCCCCATGCTAGCCAAAGTTCTGGAAAAATGCGTACAACAACAATTGAGCCATCATATCGCTGAATTCAACTGCTGAATGACTGCCAATCAGGTTTTAGACCAAACCATAGTACTGAAACAGCGATTCTGCACATCGTGGATGATGCTCTACTAGCCCTTGACCGCAACGAAACCTGTCTCTTAATTCTGCTCGACCTCTCTTCAGCATTCGACACAGTGAATCATGCCAAAATACTTGATCGCATGAAAAATAGGATGGGTTTAGAAGGTACAGTCCTGAAATGGTTTAGATCTTTCCTAGAGAATAGAACCCAAACATTTACAGTTAACCAAACACTATCAGCTTCATCCAGAAATGCGATCGGGGTGCCCCCAGGCTCAACACTATCACCCGCACTATTCAATTTGTACGTAGAGCCACTCACAGAAACCTTACAATGAGCTAACATCTCTTTCCACATGTACACAGATGACACACAGCTGTACCTCAAGATTACATTGACAGAAGAGATAGATATCATGAATCAAGCTCCAAAGAGTACCATCCATTGGCTAACCAGTAATCACTTAAAGCTTAACCCTCATAAAAACGAATTCCTGATGATTCACCCACAGAAAAGCGCCACGAATGACTTAGAGTGGACCAAGCTGATCACAGCACTAAACTGTATGCCGAGGATTGTTGATTCTACCGAATCCTTGGGAATTATACTAGACAAAAATCTGAATATGCTGTTGCATATCAACACAATGGCAAAAAATGCTCAGTTCCACCTAAGCTACCTTAGAAAACTGAAACCCTTCCTAAATAAGACAGACTTTAAAACTGCAGTCCAGGCACTAGTAATTTCAAGGATCGAGTACGGTTGCACAACCCTAGCTGGTCCCCCCAAGATTTCAACAGCCCCACTGAAAGCCTGTCTCAAGGTGGCCGCAAGACTTATAACAGGCTCCCGGAAATTCAACCACATCACCCCCTTATCTGAAATTGCTTAACTGGTTGCCTTACGAAGCAAGAATACAACTGAAAATGGCATGTATTACCCATAAAGCGATTCATGGCAAAACACCAGCATACCTTGCCCAGAAAATAACATTATCAGGAGGATTTCGATATGGCATTTTGTATGCTTTCATTGTAGGCTTTTTCGGTGGAAGAGATTCTCTTTAGTCTCAACATGTACCGCTTTGAACTAGACAACATTCTTGCAAATCATGAGTGGTCCGAACATCTTTTACTCTATAAAAGGTATATTGATGACATTTTCCTACTTTGGAAAGGTACGGAACTTGAGCTAACTACAGCTATTTCCAAACTCAATCAGATAAATGAACGGATTGAATTCACGCATACAATAAATACCAGATGTGTAACATTCTTGGATGTCATGATACACCATTCCAATGGAAAACTAGAAACCACGGTATACACTAAAAGTACAGATAGAAACAATCTATTACACTTCCAAAGCTTTCCCAACCATCCCTCAAAAAGCATCTCCATTACTCTCAAATGTTGAGACTAAAGAGAATCTTTTCCACCGAAAAAGCCTACAATGAAAGCATACAAAATGCTATATCGAAATTCAGAGAACGTGGGTATCCAACAGGTATCCTCAATGAGGCAGCACAGAAAGCACAAAAAACTGATCGTATCAAGTTATTGAAAACACAGGACAAGTCCAAAGGAGAACAGCAAATTGTTTTCAGTTCAAAGTTTTCCACTGAAAGCCAACAAATCAAAAGAATTATTTTAAAACATTGGCCACTGTTAACACTAGAAGAGGATTTTAATGCGATATTCTCAAGCCCACCTAGGTTCGCGTATCAACCCAGCAAAAACATCAAGGAATTACTAAACCAAAAGGAAGACTTGAAACATCACTCGTATAAAGGCACATCACCATGCCACAACTGTTCAAATTGCAATGCCATCATAAAAGGAAAAGAAGTTCAACATCCAAGCCAAGGAACAAAAATAAAATTGAGAGTCAATGCCACGTGCGACAGTAAGAATGTAATTTATATGATCAAATGCCCATGTGGATGGGCCTATGTGGGCAAGACTGAACGAAAAATGAAAACCAGATTCACAGAACATAAAAGCAACATTCGCACAAAAAACAGCAAATCACCTTTGGCAGTACATTGCAACACGCACAGTCATACACCCAGCCACATCATATTTCTGGTATTAGAGCAACCGCAAATTCTCCCAGGAAGGGATAATTCACAATATTTATTGAGGCGAGAAATTTTTTAGATCCACTTTCTTAACACAGTGCACCCGAAGGGACTAAATGATCGGATGTTTCTGAATTGCTTCTTATCAATGGATACCTCTTAAGATTACTGTTAACATGAAAATTATTTTGTGTTCATTATGCATTTGATTATACTCTTCTTTGATTTATGGCTCTTACTTGATATTACCCTTGAGTGTCATGTTCGACAATTGTTGTTTCTAAGCACTTTGCTCCTGATTTATTCGAACACCATTATTTAATTATTTATTGTATCACACACCAGAACACATTGACATCCATCACCTACTCATTGAATTGACCTTTTTTTCCTTTACGGAATTTATTTTGTATACATCAATCAATCAATCAATCATGGCATTTGTATCGCGCGCTACTCACCCGGAAGGGTCTCAAGGCGCTGGGGGAGGGGGTTGCTACTGCTCGAACAGCCAGGTCTTGAGTTGTTTCCTGAAGGCGAGGTGGTCCTGTGTCAGTCGGAGGTGGATGGGGAGGGAGTTCCATGTCCTGGCTGCCAGGTAGGAGAAGCATCTTCCTCCGGCGGTGGCTCTTCGGATGCGTGGTATGGCGGCGAGGGCGAGGCTTGTAGAGCGTAGCTGGCGGGTGGGTGTGTAGAAGGTCAGGTGGTCGTTGAGGTACTTGGGGCCCAGGTATGGCAGCGAGGGAGAGACTTGTGTGCGTGGGTGAGAAGCCTGAACGTGATCCTTTTGCTGACGGGGAGCCAGTGCAGGTCCCTCAGGTGTCCGGAGATGTGGCTGCGTCGGGGATGTCCAGGATGAGTCGGGCGGAGGCGTTCTGTATGCGCTGGAGTTTTTTCTGTAGTTTGGCTGTGGTTCCCGCGTAGAGGGTGTTCCTGTAGTCCAGTCGGCTGGTGACAAGTGCCTGGGTGACGGTCTTCCTGGTCTCGGTGGGGATCCATCGGAAGTTCTTACGGAGCATACACAGGGTGTTAAAGCGCGATGAGGAGACGGCGTTGACTTGTCTGGTCATCGAGAGGGAGGAGTCCAGGATGAAGCCCAGGTTGCGTGCATGGTCTGTGGGCTTGGGAGCGGTGCCTAGGGTGGGAGGCCACCAGGAGTCGTCCCAGGCGGTGGGCGATGGTCCCAGGATGAGGACTTCCGTCCTGTCTGAGTTCAGTTTCAGGCGGCTGTTCTTCATCCATTCGGCGACGTCTTTCATCCCTTCGTGTAGGCTCGTTCTGGCGGTGTCGGGGTCTCGGGTGAGAGAGAGGATCAGCTGTGTGTCGTCAGCGTAGGAGATGATGTTGAGGTTGTGTTGGCGTGCGATGGTTGCAAGAGGTCTCATGTAGATGTTGAAGAGGGTTGGGCTGAGCGAAGATCCTTGGGGTACGCCACAGATGACTTTGGTGGCCTCGGATCGGAACGGGGGGAGGCGGACTCTTTGTGTTCTTCCGGCGAGGAATGAGATGATCCACTCTAGTGCCTTTTGTTGGATCCCGATGTTGCTGAGGCGTTGCACTAGGGTGCGGTGGCAGACGGTGTCGAACGCTGTAGAGAGGTCCAGGATTCGCATCTCACACGTGATTGTAGTCGTAGAGAAGACTTTCAATCATTCAGAGTATTTCTTCCCTATCTATTACCAGTCGCACTTCTTAATGTGTCAACCATACGCGTGCTATCTTAAACCCGGAAATTGAGGAATACAAGGTACACGCGGAAAGAAACGCCGAGCTCATTCTTGGGGTAAGAAACTCATTTACGCACCCCGTCCGGTTTAATATTTCACTCCTTGTTATAGTTCATGTGGAGTCTATCCACTTACCACCGCTGTTGTTCTCGTTTAGATCGGGAAACCGGCACTTTGACGATACGGATATTCTCTTAACCCGTAAGTGTTTTCACTGCTATCTAGGTCTTTGTACCTTTTGTAAATCTGTAATATCTCTAATACCCTTGCTTTTAACCTCCATATTATGCTCACTTACAGATATTATGAATAAAGGCAGTCACTCTCTGTATTTCATCTATTTTAAAAGTTGGCTATAAACGCCACTTTATATCGCAAGGTACGACTGAGTATTAATATTGGTACTTTTTTTGGGTAACAGCACGTTTCACTCCGTTCACCTCGAAATGACGTTCCTACTTCACCTGATTTCACGTCACAACACGGGGCTCGCATGTCTTGTCTCCCGCCATTCACTTTAGTATAAACCTGGCGTACACCTAAAACACTCGATTCTATCCCATCACGATACTTTCAAAGTTACTTTCCACAGGAGTACCTTGTTCACAAGTTAAACAACCTTGGTTACAAACGTATACTTTAATATTATTGAGTTACATTTATGTTATGTATCTGAACATTCTACTATTGCATATTCCTTAATGAAGTGTACATTTTCGTTATCAGATTGTGTAGCCCCTGAAGAAGGGCTAAGGGCCCGAAATGCATTGGGCAATCAATTGAAATGGAATGAAGCATGATGAGAATCTAACATCAATATGAAAACCTAATTGGAAAAGAAATAAAATATCTTATGGACCTTTACCAAAAGAACAGTAAATTATTTTGATTAAACGAATTGACTGAATTGTCATCCTGAGTGCATTTGGGGACGTTCTTCAGGATCAGGATAACGCTAATCTATGTACTAGCTCTGTCAGGAGTGGGTCTTTGGTATGCGAGGTCGGCTTTCATATTGCAATGATGTGAAAGACTTCGAGCTCAATCATGGGTTTGAGATTAGTCCAGGTGGGGTTATTTTTCAATTGTGTGTTGGAAAGGATAATCCCAGAACCAGTTGGAGTAGAACGGTGAAGGACAGGATTAGGAGGATGGGTAGATGTGGAGAATGGGGGGATGTCCAAAGAAATTTGGGGGCTGGGCAAGGCCAATATTTGCGGGAAGGATTGATCAATATCTGCATTTTTTCCGTAAAGAAGTTGGCAATTTCCTCACATCTTTCGTTAGAGGTTGTTCAGGAGGGGCAGATGAAGTTTGTCTTCTGACAATGTTAAAGAGTTCTCTGGGCATATTTTTAGCACAACAAAAATTAAAGAGCTCCCTTTCCCTGCAGGGAAAGGGAGCTCTTTAATTTTTGTAGTATTATACATCCCCTCCCTTTTCCAGTTGAAAAAGGGTACCTCCTTCTTGTTTTTAATCATATTTTTAGCACAAACCAGTTGGAAATGAAAGAAAGATGCTTTTTCCATGAAAATGTGCTTCTTGTATATTGATCTGAGGAGGGCTAAATGAGAAGGCGAGGGGTATTGTCTCCATGTTCTTTCTGCTAGTCTAAGTTGTCTTCTTTCATTATTGAGTTCAGGATTGAACCAGGATCTAGAATGGATTGCTCTTGTCACTGCAGCTTTGCGGAACAGGTGATGCTGAGGAAGACCAGAACACATGCGCGAGCTGTCCCACAGCGGAAGTCGAGAACCAGGGTTCGGTGTCCAGCGGGAACACCAACAAGCCTTAGCAGCTGCAGCATGTGTGGAAACTGAATCCAGAGCAACATTGGGACGAGTAAGGTCCAAGGGACTCACCACAAGCAGGAGAGTCAGAGCAGGCCAGAGGAAGCAGGGGAGCCCACTGGAGCAGAAGACCCTCAAGAGGACCCACAGGCTGGAGGCACAGGAGTCGTAAGAGGACCTTGTGCAGCTCACCAAGAAGGAAGGCCCATGGTGCAGAGGATGCGCTTAGGGCGCTGTACTTGGCAGGAAGAGATGCTGGAGGCTGGAGCTTCTTGTAGCCTGAAGATCTCTAGAGTGCAGAGCAAGCAAGCCTTGGCAATGGTAAGTTGATACAGTATACAGGGATTTGGTCCCAGTGGTTCAGATGAGGGATACTGGTCTCCAAATTGCAGAGAGGACAGGTCAGGCCTCGAGGGAGTTACAGAACCACCACCTGTGTAACTGAGCCTTTCGAAGTCCATGGGTTGTCTGGAGCAGCAGACCAGTCAGCTTCAATGTGGTACCTGCAGGTCTGTTGAAGATCCTGGAAGAAGTACAGACAATGAAGAAGACTTGCAGAACAGGGAGACCAAGAGCAGCAGGACTCTTCCTTGATGCAGTCTTGGTTCCAGGCGAAGTTCAAGTGTCCAGAAGGTCGAAGAGTGACATGGTTTCAAGCTTGAGTCTTGTCCCATTACAAATCTGAGGAGCCATCCACAGGTAAGTCTTTAAATACCCTAAGGAGGGGGTTAGGATGACTATGGGGTCCTTCCCAGTGGTGGGGCTGGACAGCGGGGAGGATACTCCCCTTTAAAGCAGTCTGGTGGTGCTGGCAAGCGCCCCTACCCAAGCCCAATACACTCAAGCCTGTCTGGGAGGTAGTCACACCTCCATGTGACAGGAAACCCATTGTTCTACCTTTCCCTGTTCGAGTTCAGCTCAGCAGCAGGAGGGCAGAATCATGTATGGGGTCGGCAGCAGCACTAGCTTGCTGGCAGACCCTGATAGGCTGTTACCGGGAGTATTGGGGGCTTCCTGAAGGAGCCCCCAAACCCAGTGCATGGAATCAAACCTCCAACACTGGTAATGGTGCTGAAGCACGATTCCAACATGTTTGATACCGAACATGCCCAGGTTCGGCACTGCCACTACATAGTTAACCATCGCATAGTGATGCATGGCCACTATATGTATCAAAATGGCTGGCAGCACTTATAAAGCCTGGAGAATCAACTCTGGGGTTTGTAGGGGTGTCCTGCTCATGCAGGGGCGCCCACACACTTATAACCAAGCATCCTGATTTCAGGCCTGAAATGCCTGCTATAAGGGTGACTTATAGGTTTAAGTGTAGTGACCTCAGATATAAGAAAACTTAGATCAGTAGTGGGAGGTACGAGAACCAACTCTCACAGGCTGCAGTGGCAGGACTGTAGTCACAGTTTGAATGGTCTCTCGTGGGTGGCATAATACATGCTGCAGCCCATGAGAGACCCCTGGTGTACCTATGCCCATATACTAGGGACTGACAAGGGTACAGCAAAACACACAAGATGATGGACGGAATGTTGCAAAATGGCAAAGCATTCACCCCCAGTCACAGATCTGGGTTTAATCCATCGTTATTTTGCTCACCAAGCCACCCCAGTTCAGACATGGCCACATGCAAATCAGTCTTGACCCTGTGCCTCAAGGGAACAGCGGATGAGAATATACATTTTACTCATACCATCAGTCAGGAACAAGTGGAATATTTGGACATACGTATTAAGTGCACTGACGGGTTCCTCTCAGTGGACTTGTTTGTCAAGCCCACTGCGAGGAACACGCTTTTGCACTACGAGAGTTTTCACCCAGAGGTGCAGAGGAATAGCATACCCTTTGGTGAGTTCTTGCGCCTTAGGCGTAATTGCACTGACATCAGTGACTATGATCTTAGGTCAACAGACATGAAGCGGAAGTTCCTGGCTAGGGGCTATCCGAATAAAATTGTACAGGACTTATACAAGAGAGCCCGGTTTTTTGATAGGCAACATTTGTTGGAACAAACAAAGAAAAAAGAGAACAACGTCAGGCCAATCTTCATTGCACGCCATTCTATGGTGAACAAAATAGTCAAGCAAGCAGTGTTTTCAAGCTGGCATATCTTAATTGTTGGAACCCAAAATATCCCAAAACCCATGTTTGCCTACAAACGTAACACAAACTTGAAAGATTACGTGGTTTGCTCCCGTATGAGCACTAAATGTCAACCTAAACAAATGAGCATTACAGGCCTCACGACAGTAACAGGCAATTTCAGGTGTACCAGATGTAAGTCATGCGAAACTGCTATAGAAGCCCCTATTTTAACCTTCAACAACCACACAATAGTGCCCTCAGAATTAAACAACTGCAGAACATCTAGTATGGTATACTTATTGATTTGCCCCTGTAATTTAGGCTATGTAGGAGAGACAGGGAGGCCTTTAAACATGAGCCTAACAGAACACAGATATGCGGTGAGGACCAACAAGACAACTGCACCAACAGTCAATCATTATATGACAGAAGAGATACGGTGGTACATCTTAGAACGTATACGTGCAAAGGAGGGCAAGTCACAAGAAGCCACACGCAAAATTAGAGATGTCTATTGGATTTTCCTGTTGGACACTGCTACAAATGGTCTAAATATGGAAATTCCTTGGGAACAGGCACTTAAATACAATTAAGCAGTTGTGTCTGGATTATACTCCCTTTTCAAACTTCTTACTGTATTCATTCCAGAATTATTTGTCATTTACATTAGCATCTGTAGTCTCAATGATCATTTTTTATTTTACAGTGTTTATTTGACCAACTTAATTGTCTAGGCTCGCTTTGTCTCCTTCTTGAGGATAGTATGCACGTCTCTAATTATGCTAAGTATTCGATTAAGAAGTGATATCTACTATAATTTATATAAAGAGTTGTCTAATAATAAGGTTTTTTGCACATATATCTGCTACATAACCCACCACTTGCTTGGCTGATTGTTCAGTCTTCTTATAATCTGACTCTTAAGTCATGTGTTATTAAATACAACTCCATATCATCTTCTGGAGACGAGATATCTTTCTGTCATCTTAGATTGTTTACATTGACACAATTGTTCATATCTCTCCATTGGTTTACACCACTTTGTAAGCGGAATATCTCACAGCAGAGCTGTCTTGTTAATTGATTATGCCTGAGAATTGGATATGACCTTACTTGCAATAATATGCCCGTATAGGTGACATTGATCCCTTAAATAATTATGAACTTTTAAATTACTTCTCTATATTGACTTTGATAGCTATTCTCTTTTTTTATATATATATATATTTAAAGACCTTTATTGCTCAAGACAGTTTGTTTTGTTTACATACAGCGCATAGCCTACAACCCTCAGGGGCCAGCGGCATAAATTGGCAATCAGAGGAAGTACGGGTGAGATGACACAGCCATTTAGCCGACAACCCTGGGGTCCGGCAGCATAATATAGATAGAGCACTTAGACACATTATAATACCTAGCATGGTAAACAAGTAGGTCTGTGGATTTTCCATTTACTTCGTCCGTTAGTGTAAGTACATCTATGTGTCTCCGGCATCCATATCATATGAGCAACAGTCCATATCCACAATGAGTATCAAATAGCAGTGATGTTTGTTAGGTGCTGTGTGGACAGTCAACAGAGGGATTGAAAATCCTACGGTGGAGATGCCGCTATGACGTGAACAGGTGCTTAATGGTATAGCTCACTAATGCATGGTAGCGGGCTCGTATAGGCGGTAACGTCAGGTTATGACTGTCGCAGCCTAGACCGAGACGTCTGGTGACCTAATGCGTCTGGAACCCCTCAGTGGCGGCCATTTAAGTGTGTACGTCAGAGTGAAGAGGCAGCGCTCAGGTTCGGTTTTCCGGTGTCGGGGGGCACCCGCCCCAGCTGTGATCTGTAGCCCAGATGTGTAAGAGATTATGGCATGTCATTGTATCGGGAGTGTATTGTGTCAGCAGGCACGTGATGTCCCGTGGCATTGTCACGGCACGTAAAATGCCGTCGTCTGCAGCAATAAAAGGCCTGGTCGGGGAACGTGACCAGTGAATGAACAAATACGTGAACTAATACAATGATGGAACAACAAAGGGTGGGAAGTACAAGAGCAATAGCGCCTGTCAGTGTGGTATGTGGTGGGGGGTTTCTGCAGTCGCAGCAAGGAGGTCAGTGGTCTCGGGGCGGGACGCGGCTACCCCGCGAGTGCAAAAGGGGGTTCAAGTAGGGGCCCTCGAACGATACATCCAGTGTGCAGCCAGGACAGTTGTCATGTGTCGAGGGGTATGGGCAGGGTCTGGTGTGCGGGAAGCTCGTCAGGGTGTAATTTATAGCTATTCTCTATACTGTGGATAATATACTATATTTGAGCATTTAAGTTCAAGCGCCTATATATATTTACAATTACGCTGCTTTATCTCCACTGAGCACATTGGAATCGGCTACGCTTAAGATGGCCGCCGTAGATTCTATCTCATCTTTAGCAAATTAGAAGATGTTTCCTTCTATTTGTTAAGCATGTCGCAGAGATGAGAGAATTCCATTTGTTAAGTAAACCGTAGAGTGGAGATAACACTAGCAGATGCGGCACAAGTTGACTCGCTGGCAGATTGACCTTGTTAGAATATTGCTCTGCTCTAGAACTTTTCAATTCACATTACATTCATATTTATAATGAATGGAGATTAAGCGTTTACACATTGACATATGGCCGCTAGCACAAACTATCTCGAACCTCTAGAGTCGCATTGTGATGAGGTCATCACGCACCGTGTGAGTCGAAGTCACGTACCGTAATCGTTCTTTAAATGGTATAAATACTGAGCCTGCAACCTAGCGCAGTTAACAGGCTTCACGAATACCGTCACCAGGTCTCTTTGCAGTTCCCTCTATTTCTCAATCATAGGCTGCATGTAGCTATATCAGAGCGGCTTTTTCTATTGCAAGCTGACAGTACAAGATCTATACTATAGCTTGTGTAAATATTTAGACTCCACAGTTTCTTTAAAGATTATTTCTTGTCACATCTGAGCGCTATTGTTGTGACCCTGGTTGGCCCCGTTTTCTTTTAGTAATGCGGGTAATGTTTATACATTCATGTATCAACCACATTCGAGATTCAAGTCCCATCACATAGGCTATGGTCTGGGCTATCTTGTAACTTTCAAAATGTATAGCATTTGTATTGTAGAGTTTGACAATCTATACCCGCATTATCGTGACTTTTCATCAATTTGACTGTTTGGCCTCTTTGAGGTCATGTCTTGGATTACCCTGTATGCCATCAATCATTTTGCCCTTTGAGTTCTTTGCGTTCATCGACAACACAGTCACTGTATATATTCATGCATTAGTCCTTAAAATTAAGCCCACAATGTTAATTTGGATGTCTATAGCATTTGAAATGGGGTCCCATTGAAATTATTTGAGGTATTTTTACTCGATAAAGAAAACCTTTTGGTATTCTACTATTATTTAGTCTTAAGATCTTTTTTACCGTTTGGTCCCATAGGTTTCAATATGGAAGGACCATGATTTTTGTGTCTCTACCATAGACTTATTAGACAGCGACATTAGCGCTTTGGAAGCATTATCATTTCAATCAATGAGCGGATTGTTATGCCCCAAAATTGTGCATTCTTAAACGCAAAGTACAAAAGGTAAGAGTAAGGCTGAGTTCCATTGATGGTTTCTCCAGCAACAAGGCTTAAGGACACCATACTCAAACTCATTTTCTTTTGTTTGCAATAGGATCCGCTCTATAGCTATATCAGGCATAATCGTAAGAGAAGAGCGAGCAACCATACTCATTCTCAGGCAAATCCTTATACTTCGATTTCAGATATCAATAGGTAAGTTAGTCCTTGCTCTACGTTTTGAATATTGAGTTCTTTTCTGCAGTAGAACCATTTAGCCAAATTTATTCCTTCGCAATTTCACAGTGAGAAGCTTTTAGAAGGATAACTGCTTTGACCAGCACATGAGATCAGCATATCATCCTTTTACTAGCAGCTGTGTGGGTAAGCAAATATACCATACAGATTGGTCTATCGCAGTATTCCCTATGTTTTGTTGTTAGATATATTATTTGATTGCAACGAATATAGGATACCTAATCTGTGACTAATAGATAATAAATACTTGGACAGTCCATTATGGACTGAGATTGGAAAAGATTAATGCACAAGAAGAATGTCTTTTAATTGTATGAATCTTGTCCGCAAGGGTGTGGGGCTGCTTTGTGATGACTATAATGTGTGCTCCTCCGCATTTGCCAAGCCTTCTTTTAATGTGGGGTGGTGGGGTTGTTATAACACATGTCTTGCATTTTTAAACATAATTAAGTGCTTTTGCATTTGTGTCACATACACATGTTTATTTTGTTTTTTTTTCCGTTTTGTAGTATGCCACTGGTATAATCACCCTGAGGAAGGTTCAACACCGAAACGCGTTGGTGATCATTGTTGTCTGACACCAGTGTTCTACCCCCCCCTGTTGTCTATACTCTGTATTGATACTTTTTTCTGTATTACTGTATGATTTTTTTTTTTTGTCCTGTATTCAATAAGCAGGTGATTAGGACCTGTAATTTGTAGTGGCCATATTCTTATGTAGGAATAACTCGTTATTGAACAGAAGGAGATCAGTTTTTATAGATTGATACGAGATTTTGTTCCTGCATACATAAAGTTTTTATATATTTGTATGATTTTCAATTGCTAATCAATTGCTCATTTCTCCCCTGAGGCGGAAGCCCGGGGCTCTTCAAATCTATCCCTGCATTATCGGTAAAGACTTATTTTAAAATCTGTAAATATTTTAATGGTCCGTTTTTATTTACCATATTAACGGGACACTCGAGTGCGAGAATCACGTTGCACCGAGGCTTACTGCACACGCCTTCCATCCCCGGCGCAGCCGATTAGGGCGCTGACGACGCGGGTCAAAGGGTGTGGGCGCCATCTTGCTGGGAGGAAGGGTTGTGGTCCAGTTGCAGGACGTCTCCCACCCTCCTCCATACTGTATAAAAAAACAATGCCTTTTCGTCCGCGCAGCGGGCGCGCCGGCGGCGTGCCAAAGGCAAGCCCGTCTGCGCCCGTCCGTGCCGGGACCGGGCCGAGGGCCACAACCCCTGGATCTCATGGCACAGCTTGCCACCTTCCCTACTCATCTTTAATGTTGACTGACCTTCGTCCATCTCCTACAGATAAATGCACCAAGTATAACCTAGAGTCTATCTCAGGTATTTCTTGTCTTGAATGCTCGTATTGTAAGGCTACTATACCTTTGGTGAATAATAAAACTCGTTGTAGTAAACAGAAGCATCCCAAAAGAACTACAATTGCGCTTACCAATGTTCGTTCACTTGGAAAGCACAGACAAGAAATATCAGATCTAGTCAGGGATAGGAATATTGACATACTGTTTATGGCTGAGACATGGATGGACAATACGTCCGACCCAGATCTCGTCATTGCGGTCCCAAGTGGATTTAAAGTCTACCGACATGACAGACAGGGCAAAAGAGGGGGTGGGATAGCTATAATCGCACGAGATACCTACAGTATACGGACCTTACCAATATCCTCGCTTACTTGCCAAGCAATGCAATTTGCTATCAATTTATCATCTTCGCACAATTTCAGAGGATTGCTGTTATATAGACGGCCAGGAGCAAGCTCCGGATTCCTTTCTTAATTAGGCACTATCCTGGAAACTTTGGCAATTGAGGAGTCATTAACGGTACTTGGTGACTTTAATTTTCATTTAGATAAAACTGATGATTGTGACACGCTCTCGCTTCTGTCTGATATGGAAATTTTGGGGCTTCCTCAATTGGTAAATCGCTCTACTCATGATGTCGGGCATACTTTGGACTGTATCTTTTCCAACTTAGAGGATGTCCATATAACCGATATCCTCCCGCTCCCCTGGTCTGACCATCATGTAGTTTTAGGTATCATTATAACTAACGAGGCTTCCACGGCTAGTGTAGCCACCCCTAGTCGTGAACCTTTTAAGGCTTGGAGAGATATTAACAACCCAAGCCTTAAACTTCTACTTGATAGTACCCAACCTATTTTTTCAATTGACCCTAATATTGCTACTAAGCAATACCAGGATTGGTTAGGTCATGCTACTAACTCACTGGTTCCTCTCAAATTAGTAACCAGAAACAGGAATGTCCCTTCAGCTCCATGGTTTTCTGAAGAACTAAGGAAGCAGAAACAACTCTGTAGGAACAGGGAGAGGCACTGGAGGAAAAGTTATGATGAAGAAAGTAAAAACCATTATAAGGAGATGTTAGCTCAGTATAAATCCATGATTACATGTGCTAAAAGGAAATATTTTAGCGAGCAAATAGAGAACGCAAAGAATTCTAATAAGAGGCTCTATGATATTACTAAGCAGTTAGCAGGAAACTCTCCTGATCTTAATCCTCCCCCTTCCCAATCCTTTTGTGATGCATTAGCACAATTCTTCTTCACAAAAGTAAATTATATTTATTTAGCATTTTCTTCTAACACTAATCATACTACACATACTGGACACTCCTATTCTCCTGACAATGTATTCACTCAGTTTAGTGATATTACAGAGGCCCAAACCAGGGATATTATAAGCTCCATCAAATCTGGATCAGCCTTGGATCCATGCCCTTTTAAAACCCTCTCCCTGATCATGGATTCCCTGATTCCCGTTATCATGCAAATTTGTAATTCCATGTTTAGATCAGGAATTTATCCAAGTATGTTAAAAAAAACCCTCTTGAAGCCCCTCTTAAAGAAACCACTCCTAGATAAAGCGGAGTTGAAAAATTATCGACCTCTTGCCAATCTCCCATTTTTGGCAAAAGTCGTAGAATAGGCAATGAATACCCAGTTAGCAGCTTTCATTGAGGAACATCACCAACTGGACGGGACCTAATTTGGGTTCCGCAAGTTCCATGGCACAGAGACCGCCCTGATCAAAGCTGCTGATGACATTAGAGTCATCCGAGATCAAGGAGGCTCAGCACTACTAGTACTGCTGGATCTCTCTGCAGCTTTCGACACGGTCGACCACTTGATTTTGGTCGACCGTGTCGAAAAAATGGGTATCCAAATGACAGCCAAGAGCCTATAGGCCTCTTTTCTGAATGATAGAACTCAGGCGGTGACCCTGGGACCGTTCCAGTCGGCTAACCTGTCTCTACCGTGTGGGGTACCTCAAGGTTTATCCCTTAGTCCGACACTCTTTAATATCTATGTGTCGGACCTAGCTAAAACCGTCAAAGCACATGGGATGAACCTTACCTCATACGCGGATGACACTCAGTTAGTCCTGGCCATCAAAAATGATGGAGAAAGAGTTGCTGAGGGGTTTAAAATAGGCATGTTGGCAATTGGACACTGGATGTCCGCAAATTGTCTAAAACTTAATTCCGAAAAGACGGAGGTGGTAACGTTTGGACAATTATCTCCAAGCTGGTCCCCTGCCTGGTGGCCAACTTCTTTTGGAACTCTACCTAAACCGGTTTCTAAGGTTAGGAACCTGGGAGTTGTCTTTGACAATGACCTCAATTTTGTTGCCCATGCCAATCAGACTGCTGCTACAGCTTTCCATAAACTACGATTGGTGAAAAAAATTCTTCCTTTCCTACCGAAGAGTGTAGGCAAAACTCTGGTAAGTTTCCTAGTTCTATCCTCGTTGGACTATTGCAACAGCTTATTTGCCAATGCCCAGATCCGTGTAATTAATAAAATGCAGACTGTACAGAATGCGGCGGCCAGGCTTCTTTCTGGAACTCCTAGGCATAAACCCATAGCTGATACAATCAGAAGCTACCATTGGCTCCCAATAAGAAACCGCATTAAGTTTAAGACATTATGCATAGTATATAAATCATTGCACGAACAAGGACCCCAGTTCCTGAGAGACCAGCTGACACCTTACTGCCCCTCAAGACCACTTCGATCTTCCAATCTTAACGAATTAGTGGTGCCACGCACAAAGTTTGTCTCGTGGGGAGATCGCCGCTTTTTGGTCGCTGCTCCAAAACTGTGGAATACATTACCCCAGTCCATCAGGACCAGCCCCTCCCTCTTGTCATTCCGAAAAAAACTGAAAACGTGGTTGTTTAATCAGTGATTGTCAGAAACTCAGTAGTGGAGATTTTTTGCAGAAGTAACAGCGCCGAGACGCCTACGGGCAATTGTTCGCGCTTTATCAAATGTTATTAATAAATAAATAAATAATCATGTGAGAAAAGAAAAGTTTAAGAAAATTATCTATTTCAGAAAAAAAATCTTTTTGATAAAAATAAAATATAATAATAAAAGATATATATTTTTATAATGAACATGTGTGGTTAATGATTAACTGAATATGCATTTGTGATACAACTGCAGCACATAGATATAAGCAGCACCTCTGCCCAGTGCTAGTTCTCTTTTTTCCAATACCTCATGGGAACAGTCCAGACCGAACTGCCAAGCCATGTCTTCCCTGGACCGGAATCAAGCATCCTAGGACCGGTTTCTGGCTATCAGCCGTCTTCAACCAGGATAGCTTGACTCCAGTGGCGTAGTCAGCACGGGACCCACGTCTGGGCATACCCTTCTCACATAGGGTGAACAGCAAAACACACAAGATGATG
Source organism: Lissotriton helveticus (assembly GCF_964261635.1). Classification (NCBI taxonomy): domain Eukaryota; kingdom Metazoa; phylum Chordata; class Amphibia; order Caudata; family Salamandridae; genus Lissotriton; species Lissotriton helveticus. Next base: position 312,585,287 of record NC_136072.1, on the reverse strand, counting down.
GATGGAATGTTGCACAATGGCAAAACATTCACCCCCAGTCACAGATCTGGGTTTAATCCATCGTTATTTTGCTCTCCAAGTCACCCCAGTGCAAATCAGCCTTGGCCCTGTGCCTCATGGGAACAGTCCAGCCCGAACTGCCAAGCCATGTCTTCCCTGGACTGGAATTTTTGCCATTTTGCCATTGTGCAACATTCCGTCCATCATCTTGTGTGTTTTACTGACAAGGGTACACCAAGAGCCAATTGTGGAGGCACAGACGTACTTACCATGGCCAATTTAGGGAGGAAGCACAGTGGCTGGAGTCCTGATTAGCCAGATCCCAGTCATACTAGTCAAAAAAACATACTGACGCCAGTAAAAAAACAAGCATTGGCATAGCCAATAGGTCTCGCTTTTGAGACCTTATAAGTGAATAGCCATGCAACACTTGATGTTGTCTATCCTAGGATATTGTGCTGGATAACTAAACATTTATAATGCCCCAAAGACAAGACCTATTGGCGATGCATTGGGGTGCCTTATAAGTGTTTAGGCAGAACTATTGACTTTGGCAATGTTTCTAAGCTGTGCTGTAGAGAAGTGTGGCTGCTGTGCAGCATGCTGAGAAGTTGTAATTAAAAAGTGAAAGAAGCACTGAGTGATGCTGTGGTGTCGTTGAGTGATGCTGTGCTGGCCCTGAGTTATGCTGTGGTGGCGTTGAGTGATGCTGTTCTGGCCCTGATTGATGCTGTTGTGGTGCTGACTGATGCTGTCGTGGTGCTGAGTGTTGCTGTGGTGGTGCTGAGTGATGCTGTGGTAGCCCTGAGTGATGCTGTGGTGGTGCTGAGTGATGATGAGGTGGTGCTGACTGATACTGTGGTGGTGCTGAGTGATGCTGTGGTGGATTTGAGTGATGCTGTGGTGTTCCTGAGTGATGTGGTGGTGCTGAGTGATGCTGTTGTGTAGGTAAGTGATGCTGTGGTGGCCCTGAGTGATGCTGTGGTGCTCCTGAGTGATGTGGTGGTGCTGAGTGATGCTGTGGTGAAGGTTAGTGATGCTGTGGTGGCCCTGAGTGATGCTATGGTAGCGCATAGTGATGCTGTGGTTGCACTGAGTGAAGCTGTGGTGTTCCTGAGTGATGTGGTGGTGCTGAGTGATGCTGTGGTGAAGGTGAGTGATGCTGTGGTGGCCCTGAGTGATGCTCTGGTGGTGCTGAGTGATGCTGTGGTAGATTTGAGTGATGCAGTGGTGGTGCTGATTTATGCTCTATCACACAGTACTGAGAAACAGGCCCGCAAATTCATTAGTCAACAAAAAGAAACGTTTTCAGAGATTTCCCGAAGCACAAGTAATTTGCAATGAGGTGAATCGAGAAAGGGGGAGATTTCAATAACCTTGCTGCTGCAACAGGAAAAAACACAGCGCCTGTTTCTGCATCATCTTCTTTATAAATGAGGTGCTGTTGCCATTTGCTTTATGACAGATACATTGGCTTTTGAATTTGATGCCTTTGTGAACAGAAAGCTAATGTAATTGATTCACGTGGCCGGTGATAGATGCCCATCTTGGTAAGCCAAGGAATACTCAGCGCACATTTAAAAAAGAAAAATTTGAATCTTGTGAATTTGGTAGTTGTATAAAACCAGATACATGTGTTTCAGTAATCAAGACACAATCCCACAATTATGATGCATGCCCCCGGTTAATCAGTATCTATGTGCTCACAGTCACACATGGCAAGCGTAACAGAAGGAATAATCGTTTTGCCGTAGTACATATGTGTATCAAACTGACTTTGGGAGCTCTTGTCCGCTGATCATGACGGATTGATACAGACCTTTCTTTAAACAAGGGCCTCTTCAGCAGAGCACACTGTGCTGCTGATCAGTGCTGGTTGCAAGCCTGGTCCAAGCAGAGAGGACACAAACTGTGCCCAGTCGTTTCCAGCTCTTTCTGCAGAGAATGGCAGAGAACGCCTGTGTCATGTGTCTTGATCATGGGTTAAGTGAAAGTGAATGCCAATACAATTCTTAAGAAAATTGATGACCATCAGCTTAGATGCAACTGAAAATTGGACCCTATGCTCCATAGACGTTGTATCATTGTATACATCAATTCCTCATGCTCTAGGACTAGAAGCAATTGAATGGGCCCTGCTGAAAGAAGACAAATCTGAAACATTGAATTGCTTTATCATGCAACTTCTGGAATTCTGTCTAGTAAACAATTATTTCATGTGGCAAGATGATTTTTATCTCCAACTGAATGGCACAGCAATGGGCTTTCCGGGAGCCTGTGTATATGCAAATATATTCATGGCCAAATTTGAAAACGACTACATCATGGCAGACCAAACGTGGCAAGAAGGCCTGGTATACTACAAAAGGTATATTGATGACATATTTCTAATTTGGAAGAACACACAAACATCACTAATTGGAAATATTCAGAGTTTAAACCAAATAGATCCAAGGATTCAATTTACTTACCACATGGATAAAAGTGTCATACCATTTCTGGATGTAATGGTCGAACTCAAAGAAAACCAAATACACACCAGTGTATTTAAGAAACCCACTGATAAGAATACTGCATTACTTCACGAGAGTTTCCACCCTATGGCTTTGATCAACAACTTACCCATTTCTCAATTCATGAGAATTAAACGGATTTCTTCTGATCAAACTACCTGCAACAAAGCATTGGAAGACCAAAAACAAAGATATATAGCACAAGGGTACCCTCCGGAACAACTTGACACGCAAATTGCAAAAGTTAATACAATGTCAAGATCTTCTCTCCTTGAAAAAGGAGCTAAAGCACCAAGTCAAAGAAAGGTATTCGTCTCGAAGTACTCATCAGCATCAAGAGACATAAAGAGGATCATTCTCAAAAGATGGGAAATACTTGAAACGGAAAGTGATTTCGGATCCCTTTTTAAGGATAAACCACTCTTTGCCTACAAACGGGCACAAAATCTCAAAGAACTTCTCACCAAACGGATTGAGAAACCAGATTCTGCGACAGCGAGAATTTTCAAAGGCACAACCAAGTGTTGGAACTGCAAAAACTGCAATAATGTTATTATGGGTAATATCCTTTTACATCCGAGGACAGGAGAAAAAATCCAGCTACGACATACAACAAATTGCGATTCAGAACATCTAGTCTACATGATAAAATGCACCTGTGGACTTATATATGTGAGCAAGACGGAGAGGAAAATTAAAACAAGACACTCTCGACACAAAAGTAGGATTCGTAACAAAAGCACAACATCACCATTGGCACTTCATTGGATAGAACATCGGCATTCGATTGCACAATTGAAGTTCCAAATAATTGAGCAAGTACCACAGAGGCTTGGTCTAGACAACTCAAAGATCCTTCTTCAACGTGAAGTATTTTGGATAAGAAAATTGCAGACCCTTGCACCGTTTGGATTGAATGACAAATTAGAGATGAACTGCTTTAAACCGAAGCGCGAGACACACATGAGATCTAAAACACACAGGTTGTTTCCACCACTAATAGAAGAGTATTTAACACCGAATACAAACCACCCGATCACATAGAACTTCACAACTGATTAATAATGTTTTTTGAGAATAACGTTAATGTATGTTCATCATTTGTACTTGCAATTTCACTGTGTTGATGATTTGTTCAAAAAATTGACACAAGTATCCATTGTGAAGATTACCACTTTGTAAGACATTTCAACGAGAGTTGTTTGTTAGTTGAAAGCATAGGGGATCTTAGTGTCCTTGACGATTTGCCAAACTAATAATTCATTTTATTCAAAACATTATGGGCCCGATGTAGGTCGGTCGGTAACGGCCGAAAATCGGTATTTTCGGCCGTTACCGACCGGTATCAGAGAAATGGTATGTAGGGACAGTCATTTTACAGAATCGGTAAATTTACCGATCGATACATTTACCGATTCTGTAAAATACAGAATTGGTATTTTTACCGATTCGGTAAATTTGAAATGTAGGTGGGACTCTTCAGGGTCCCACAAGCCTTACCGAATCGGTATTTTACCACCAAATCAATTTGATGGTAAAATACCGATTCCGGTGTGCATGCACATGTGTGCATGCACACCTGTGCCATATGACAGGCAGACCTGCCCTTAGGGCAGGTATGCCTGCCACATGGCACCCAAACCTGTTTTGGGGGTGCTAGTGGGTGTCAAAGTGACACCCCCTGCACCCTTGTGGAATTCGGTATTTACTGATTCAGTAAATACCGAATCGGTAATGCCCATTCATTCCTATGGGCTTCAATAGGAATGAATGGGCATTACTGGTCGGTATTTACCGAATCGGTAAATACAGATTTTTACCGATTCGGTAAAAAAAACATCTGGATGGTCCTACATGTCCCCCCTTCATATTTACTGATTCTTAATTACCGAATCGGTAAAATTCGGTAATTCAGAATCGGTAAATGAATCCTACCTACATCTGGCCCTATAATTTTTGTTATTCCTCTAGAGAAATATGTAAACTAACTTTCTACATATTTTCCACTTGACCAATTCCACTAATATAAATAAACAAAAGAGATTTTGTTTACATAAACCAAAAACGCTTTTCTATGACTATACTCATAGTCATCTTTTCACAATCGTGCACCCCAGTCTTTCTTCAGGTTTCATTTAGAATCGATTTCCTTAAAAGCACTTATAACTGTCGATCGATGTTTCTAAATAGTATAGATAGTTTATCTGTTTTTAAATAGCGTTGACATCTATTCTGCTATAAAGCACAAATGAACAATCTTGTTCGTACACATAAAGCTTGACTCGTAAATTCTGTCACAAGCTTGCTGAGACGCTCCCTTTAGTCCCATTTTAGTTTCAGCTATTTTTTCCCTCTAAGTCCTCGTCAGTGTTGTTCAAACACTAACCGCGTCTTAAACAACGAAAAAGGACTCTTTCTTCGTGTTTTACCACGGAGAAGATAACGCCGTCAGCCGGTGACTCCCGTGTTCGCGGGTAAATTGCTGCTAGTAAACTAGTCAATTCAGTAATCCGCCAGTTAATCTAGGCTAAAATAGCTAATTTTTGATAATCTTTTAGTCTTTTTGTTTTTTAGTTTTCGTGTCCACTGGATCATATCACACCCTTTTTTCTCAATACTTCGAGTGGTTCTCAGCTCACGCAGGTGAGTTATACAGAACGTACCTCTATCGTCAATTGGCGATTTTTCAGTAAATCGGTCACCTGAATTTATCCTATTTATATCTCCAGGTTGCCATCTCAATCTTTGAGCTTTAAAACATTGAGTTGACAGGTAAGCCCACACCAATTGGGGAACCACTTAATCAGTCTATATTTTACCCTGAGTTAAAATGCTGTATATATATTTTCTTATGCAGATTTCAACTGTGCTGGATTTAACATATGGCATTTCGCGCTCGTTCTGAATCAATCCTTTTCAGTCTGGTAAGACCCTGTTTGGAACATTCAGAATAATAACTAGGTCAATCTAAGAATCCCTATTTAACCCTTTAAAGAACTTAACTTGATGTTCATGCCAGTGATTCCGAGATACCTAAATTAACAGTGAATTCAAATAGGCTTCAATGAATAGCATATAAACAACAAGTAATCCTATGTAAATGATATATAGAATATGGCATCGTTCTAATTAGTTCCCTTTATTTTTCTCATTTTTTTCAACAGAACCCCTGACGAAGGAACACAATGTTCCGAAATGCATTGGGTCATTTATTGAAATGTATTTGAGTCGTAAAAAGCAATTGTACTACTGTATTTAAGAGAAATGTATAATAATACTGAATGTATTATGATTATGATTTTGATGATTTTGATTGTTTGAAATTTGTGCATCACATGATTAAAATGTTATAAAGGAGTACCACTTTTCGTTGATGCATGTCAGAGTCCTAGCTGCCGCCAGGGGGCTAGGCCACTTTCAATAAATACAATTAGAAAGACTAACACCCCAATTTACTTCACACATGACACCAATACACTGCCCGCAGGCTTGATATTCTGATCATTGACACTCCGGGGTAGTCCAAGGGCTCAGCCGCTGCTCGACTTAAAACTCCTGCAGCAGTTCAGGATAATCTCAGCTCTCAAATCTGAGCCAATTAATATAGGATGAATCCATGTGAGCTTCTGGCTTCGATACGTGTTGATGATCAGAGGCTGTGCATTACCTTAGAAGATCTTTTTTTATTATTTTTGGAATTTTGATCAGCATTGCTTGAAACACTGCCACTCATTCAGATGAGGACTGTCTCTTCAACACCAGCACCTAGCATAGACAGTGGTAGGACTCCTTAATTTGTGGATAGCCAGTGACACTCAATAGGACAAGCTCACCATGGCATCAACAGGTTAATGGAGTCCAGCGTCCGCAGTGCCTGCTTGGTCTTTGCTTGGCTGTTGGCGACCATCACCGTGACACCGGCCTTTAACTTGGCCTCTTGCGACAAGCGCTGCAACAGTTTAGAAAGTAACCAATGTTCACACCAGACTCAAAGAGCGAAGTCAATCAATCATCATGCACAGCCTTGCCTTACTTCATTGATCCTTACCATGTTCTTTTATAAAAAATAATGAGCCAAACTTTAGAGAGGTCAATGCTGCATGGGGCAGCAATAGAGAAGATTCACTGGTTCCATGGCAACAGTTGCTAAACCTGCCTACTTACCAGAGATACTTGAAGAGCGAACGACAAGGGCGTCATAGCTGTGGATTAGATCTTAGCCTTTCGCAATGATTTTTGGTTGACTTCAGTGTTTGCCTTCATATAAATGGTGTTTTATAGGAGCAGCAAGGACAAGGGGTTTGTGATGCGTCTTCAATATGAAGGTGGCCTCACAACTCCAAGTACACTCCCGAAAGACGAGAAAAAGGACTGCAGGAGCAACGACGCTTCTGGTCTGAGAAAAAGATGACAGGACCTGCACGAACAAGTGTTAGGGCAGGGAGAGCATTCAGTCCTCAGACTTCAGCAGGAGTTTTCACTTCTTACAGGAGGGAGTTGGTGGTGGGATCAAAGATTAAGAAGCCTCCGAAAGACTACTCCATGGGGATAGACGAGACCAAGAGACAGCTCTGCAGGTGTAGAAGGGTCTTCTCCTAGAGCATTACTCACAGTCGGGTGTTAATTAGATCTCTTACTTAACGTCAGTTCAGCTGTACGTAGTGGAGGCTTCCAGGAGGATGTTGTGTAAATGATGCTGACATTCCAACAGGGAGGGTTCTTGCATATTCCCTTAGTGTTTGGGCAATGTAGTCGAACCAGGCGATCACTTCGAGGAGTGCAGCCGAAAGACTCAATGAAGGCAGTGTCCCCTTCAAACATTCTCACCCGACAATCTTTATTCTGAAGGTTACCAAACATTCATCCACTTTAAACCAGGGAAGTTAGACTGTTCACAAGAGATGCTGAAGTGGCGGTGAGAAGTCAAAAGTCATTCATGTGTCCAAATAAACACGCTCAGCGTCCAAAGATGCGGGGTGGGGCCCCAGCTTGGGAGCTGGAATAGGGTGGACAGGAGTGGGGTAAAAGACAGCACTGGTACAATTAGAGTGATGTTGAGAAAATCAGTATACGTCATCAACAGGCAGCATGTAGACGCAAGTTACCTCAGCAAACTACAAAGAGATCTCATACGTAGGGATGAAACTTCCCTACCTAAACACCCTGCTTGTTACTGACTACACTCGCCCGCCATGCGGCACCCAGAGACTGTATTAACATAGAGGACTGACAGCCCCGGAGTGGAGCACGGAGTAACTGCGGCCCGTGGAATGTGACTGCTCAGCGCGAGGAACTTCCCAGCTCGATGCAGAAGCATCTTACCTTCAGCACATTTCTCCCTCAGTGGAAAAACCAAGACATTTCTTTCTGTAGAATCCAAGCTTGGTAAAGTGGGCAGCAGAGAAGGAAAGGGAGAAACGCATCCATCAACAGGCTGTCTACACTCGTAACGTTAACCACTGCCAATAAGCGTGAGTTGTGTGCGCACGCTAAAAGAAAAAAAAAGAACGCGAGTGGTGCGCGCGGGCGTGACAACAAAAGTGAAAGCAGGCTGGCGAGTGGTGTACGATGTGCGCTCACCATGATGAGCGAAAAAAGCCAGATGGCGCCTCTGCTCGTCATTGTGCGCGTAACCACACGCTCTATGCCAGCCAAAAAGCTGTGGTAGGACTTTTAAAAGCCCACACACTAAATGTCTCGCAGGGCAGCGCATGCGCTGGCTCAGGCGAGACCTAATGAGGATAACTATGCTAGAAGGATCCTAACACCAGCAAAAAGTGGGGGTAACCATGCTAGAACGATCTTACCTTCCTTCAGAACTACAACAGATTTTACTGTAGTTTCCTTTCTTGGCTTACTGTCAAGGCTTGTGAGCGGAAAGGAGGGAGCACTCCGTAGCTGCAAAGGGAGGCTTGGGTTTTAGCACTAATGTGTCTGTTGCAGTCCCTAATGTGTCTGTTGCAGTCCCTAATGTGTCTGTTGCAGTCCCCTCCCAAGGATTATCATATTACAGAATCAACTCTGCAACACAATGGTATCAGAGTCCAACTCTGCCAGGGAGTCTGTAGAAATCTGTGTCGTCATTGCAAAGGCTTGGGCTTCAGAAACACAACACAGGACATCAGCACTAACAAGCATTGGGAAAGGCAATCGGTTGCTGCTTAAAGAAATATTGACTTTGCTAATGGAAACTAACTCAAAATGGGTCGGGGAGGGGTGAACCATTGCGGAGGGTGTGTCATGTAGTTTCCACTAATCAGTAGGAACTGGGTGTTTGCCGACAACATAAACTTAGGATGGTGCCAGGCTGATTCTATGCACTCCCACAGGATATGTAGCCCCTTAAACCAGCTAACTCAAAGTGCCACCGTTAGCCCCCCTAAACTTAAACAGGGAGCGAATAGTTCTGGAAACTACTGAACATGACAACCTTGTCCCCTCAGGAACCGTGATGACAGGCCTAGACCTTTTTGCTCAGTTACTCGTGCTCTCTTTCGCTCAGAGAAATATACAAAGAATACACAAAGGGACATTTTTCAATACTTATTGAATCATATTGATTCTTGTATAGTAAATGTGTGCTGCAATGATTAATAGACACAAGCAGAAAAAAGTTATAATCAGTGTCAAAACAGTGAATAAAACGAAGAGTTCCACCATCTCGGTGAGACAACTTATATATGCATACATATACAGTATTTAAAGAATCTAACATACTCCTACAATGCAAACCATAACTAAAGTGTCTAGGGTGTGAATGTACGGTCTGCCTAGAAACCCCCTTCTGAATGATCTAACTCCTTTACCTGGTGGGTAAGAATGTAGAACTGTGTCTTGGTCAGGAACTGGACACCCCTCACTGAGATGTCAGTCAGCTGTTAGGCAAAAGTTTAAGTATGTAGGGACCCCTCGAAATCAGCAGGCGCGTCCCCTCTGATTGTATTTGGAAACAAAAGGCTATATATAGAAAAAAGCATCCTTGCCTTGCGCCGAGATTGTGGTCAGGCTGCCATTGGTTGTATTCCACAGATAGCTATGTTGCTTAATGTATGTAATAATAAAAACATTTGTATCACGAAAGAGAGGGCCTTGCATGTAGTGCCTAGGCAGTGCAATAGTGTTCTCACTAAGTCCTGTGTGTCAGCAAGGTAGGTGTTTCATAGAAACGAAGAAAAGTGTCGCAAGTGTGTGTCAAAAGTCGAGGTGACAAAGTGATGGCAACTTTAGGAAAGAGACCGTGTTTGTGTAAAAATAGCAATATTTCCTACCAGGCCTAACCCGGGCACATGACACTCACTCCTTGTACATAGGTCGGTGAATAGGCTATCTAAAGCAACTAATCCCACCATTAGAATACATCAGCATCTAAAAGCGTATATGATAAAAGGATGATAAAATCGGCTTAAAAACTCAGGTCACTCATGCTATTTGAATACCCAAAGCATAAAGAAATCCAATAGCTGTTTAAAATTATAAAAGTAATAAAAATGGAATTCACTTTTAAAGAAATTTAGCAGCTAAAAACAGGCTAAATAAAAGTTCCCACCATACGCAGAGCCAGATGTTCATATGTTTCGATTGATAGACAAAACATTTCTGTTCCCAGCATCCGCAGATGATGTTCCCAGAGGCATACCTCGAGGCAAATTATTAGAGCAAATATATTCCCATCCACCACCCACAGCAACCGCTGAGGGAGGAAATACAACCAATTGATGTCCCAGTGAAACTTAGCCTAGATCCAAACCACTAGGTAGGCAACCCAGGGAAGCTCCTAGAACGCAGCAAAGGTATCCCCAGAGAACAGCTGCACAGATGGGCCTTCAGTGGGTCCAGCAGTACCTGTATGTCTGTAGAGTCAACCAATTGAGACCCCAAGCACGTATTCAGGGCGCACTCCTAAGTGCCCAAGAGGCAGCGGAACACAGGCTGTATACATTGAATCCATACAGTCTGGAAAGACCATAACCAATGCTCATCCAGTTCGTGAAGCAAAGGTGTGTCAAAGATATGCACCATGCTTTCATGGTACAATAGGACGTGAGTCAGTGCTAGCTCCATTTGATCTTGAACTGGGACATCCATTGCAGAGCAAAAATAATAAAAGCAATATCCCTGCAACTAGGATCAGGACCAGTGAAAGATCGCCAAAGATGCTTCCGAGGACAGAGTGGATAAATGATGGAATAACTCCAAACACCGTCTGGAAGATTCTGACCAATCCAGAGCCAATGCTCCTGAAAAACCTTGCAATTCCAGTCATTCTAGGCATGTTACAAATATGATGGACCAGCTCCCCCAAATGTCATGGGAAGTTGGTACGGAGAAGCGCCTGGATCTCTAAATAGGAATGCGCCACCTGAAGATCAAACATCTCCTTGGCCAAAGTTAAGGCCACATCTTTGTGAAATAATAAGGCTATCAGTTTGCTCAGGGCATCAAATCGCATGTTTTTAAGATTAATTGAATGCCACTGCGTATCTTCCTTAACTACATGGGCAGGCAGAAATAGGATTTGTGTGCAACATGTTACAATGGAAGATACAGTCACCACATAGGCAACCCCTGGCTTCATCACAAAACAACCATGACTATTTAACATCAAGTAGCTTCCATTTGAGAGTAATCTGAAAGTCAGACATATCATGGCTGTCAGAGACCCTTTCAAATAGCAAGACAGGTTTGCCACAGACGCATTGCACGGCCCGTGCAACGAAACTTGCTCACATACTAGTATCCTTATTCCAACACCGGAATGTGAAAGGAAGCTCCGATTGTTCATGTATGAACCCTTCACCCAAATCTTCATATCTGCCCACTTGATGGAGTTCTGAAAGTGGAAAGTCAAGATTGGCAGTGTAATGCACCAATTAATTATCTAATCTAAAGATGTTATCTCAGCAAAGGCAAAAGGTAATTTCTCAAACCTTTCAATAAGTAACATTGTGTATTTCGCATCTTTCTGTGCCATAGCTATCTGCTGTTCTGAAAGGTAGTATGGTGAGAACAAATTAATGATGTTAATGTGTCACTATAGCACATGACCAGAACGTGATGTCTGTAGTGTCCAACTTAACAATAGAATTGACCTAAGTTGAGATGACTCATGCTGTAATGCAGACAAGTCTTGCTGAAGCCCATCTATTGTGGATGAGACAATGTTACCTAAAGAATAAAAGTTTAGATGACAAGGTAGTCATTCCGTTATCACCACTGCAAGAGCATGTTCTAAGTTGGCCCTGTCAATCTCACGCAGCCTCCCAGTCGCTTCTTGTTGGCGATATTTTCCATATCTCATTGTAGACAGCATAAAGGACGCGCTTTTTCCGTGGTTTCTGAAGAACCATTAAAAAGTCTTCTAAGTCCAGGTCATCACCTAGAAGGGACAAGTGCTGTTTTACCCGAGACAGTGTTGAGGTTGTTTGCCAATCAAGGCACAACTTCCCAACACTGTAAGTTGTTACCACCCCCAAATGTTCAATTTGTACATATCACATGTCAGGCCTGTTAGCTGTAAATCCCTTGATGTTAACTAGGAATCTATCCAGAAACTTTTTAGTGTCTAGCGGCCATGCTAACCATCCCTTCCAATTGGGATCCAATGAGTTATGTCTACTCTTACAGCATAGTATCAATAGTGTTTTCCTCATATGGTGTTAACCGCTGCCAGTTGTAAAATCATGTAAGAGTGAGAACCCTTGGTGTGTTCAAATCTTTTATCTTGGCTAAACCAAGACATGTTGTCTGGTGCACAGTTTTGTTCCCGGAAAATCATCTGTGGCGGCATTAAACAGGCTCTGAATAAAGCCTCAGTTTCCTGAACCCCGCCAATTTCTAGTCCCCCAGATATATTTTACATCTACTGTATCCCTCCAAAAGTCGAAACCTTGTACAGAGAGTTGGGAAAGGAAAGAAGAAGAGTAAATCCGCCTACTGTCAGTTAACATATTTTTCATTGCAAGTGACGATACAAGCCAATTATATAATTAGGGCGGGTCTGATGTGTTATAACCAGAAAAATAATCAAACTTCTGTGCAAATGCTTTTGAACTACCCCTTGGGTGTAGACGGCAATGTTCCCATTGTGTAAAGTTTAGGAAATGATGACAGCCATGTTGAAAACAATACATCTCATCGAAATGAGCTGTACCATTATAAAGCTCATCAGAAGAAAACACAGTGGAATGTTTTAGATTGTCTAACAATTCATATACTATATAAGTGTCCCAATCATCAGAAATAGTACTGGGGTTGATTATGTCATTCAAAGAAATGTTAAACAACTGCGAAATTTGCAAGAGTTCATTGGGACAAAACACATTAGATGATACCTGTCCCATACAATCCCATAAGGAACTGGAACAGCTAAAATGTTCACCAGGGGCAAGTTTCTTTCCTCATGGTGTAATGATGCGTGTGGTTTCAGAACCAAATTTACTGGGACAAAATGTCTATTTAGAAGAAGGAAGAACACAGGCCCAAAACCAATTCAAAGGACTAGGAAAAGCAAAGCAATTTTAATCCAAAGGTGTAACCATGGAGAAATAAAGCATGTTCTTTTCAGCCAAGGATAGAAGACACACACCTTTAGTTTGAAGGGCAGGGGTGGTGGGGAAATATTTTGAGAAGCTGGAATCTATTAAAAGAAATTGATATTTTACTACTGTTTTATGTTAGTTAAAAATTTTTATACACTGGCACTTTAAGAATTGCAAAGATATATTTGCTGCTCTATATTAGCTGTGTTCTGCTCTTTAGCGTATTAGTATCAATACCTCTACTGTTTTACATTAGCTGTTTTTGCACTTTTTGCACTTTACTCTGCTATTTTGCACGATACTGCAGCAGCACTTTAACAATTGTAACAATAGTTTTGCTGCTTTAATTTGCGGGTTTTGTATTTTATTATACTAGCATTTTATGAACCATTCAGTATCACCGATGTATGTTATTGCACTGGCACTTTAGAATGGTATCTCTACTATATTGGCTGCTTCTGTACTTTAATCTAGTAGGGCTATAGGAACTATAATAGAAATCTGGATGTTTTATATTAGTCTTCCTTGTACATTGCCAATTTTGCACGATATTGCAGCAGCACTTCAGTTTTGCTATAGTATTTTGCAGTTTCAAATCAGCAGCTTATTGCACTTTATTGCACTTGTATTTGATGAATCATACAGTAATCTCGTTGCTTTTTATCAGTTTTTCATCAGTTGTTTTTATATCGGTTAACCTTCTATGTCTCTGCACCAGCACTTTAAAGAAGGGTAAAGATATCCTCGCTGTGTTAATTTGTTTTGTTTTCTGCATAAAACATAACAGGAATCTTGATGTATTGGATTAACTGTTCTCCTTGCACTATTTTGCACTAGCACTTTAAGATTGGTTTACTTAGTCGTACGCTACTGCGTTTTTCGAATTTTTACTGTAGTAATGTATATTCCTGGCCTGTCTCTTGTATATTGTTTGGAAATTTTGTCTAATGTCGAAGAATTAAATGTACCAATGTCTTCCTACTGTCTTGTTCAATAAAAAAAGTTTAAAAAAAAAAAGAAATAGTACTGGGGTTGATTATGTCATTCAAATAAATTTTAAACAACTGCGAAATTTGCAAGAGTTCATTGGGACAAAACACATTAGATGATACCTGTCCCATACGGAACTGGAACAGCTAAAATGTTCACCAGGGACAAGTTTCTTTCCTCATGGTGTAATGATGCGTGTGGTTTCAGAACCAAATTTACAGTGTGTATTGCAGAGCATTCTGGGACAAAATGTCTATTTAGAAGAAGGAAGAACACAGGCCCAAAACCAATTCAAAGGACTAGGAAAAGCAAAGCAATTTTAATCCAAAGGTGTAACCATGGAGAAATAAAGCATGTTCTTTTCAGCCAAGGATAGAAGAAACACACCTTTAGTTTGAAGGGCAGAGGTGGTGGGGGGCGGTGGAGGCGTTGATGCGTCATAAGAGAAGTCATCAAGGTCGATGAAGTATCCAGATGCCATCCGGTCTATTTCAGGTAGCTCAGCAGGCTGGTTCGAATTAGATGAAGACCCCATCTGTGGTACATTGACGTAGAACTTCTTCTTCTTGTGAATCTGAATTGAAATCTGTGTTTCTGTACTGACTGCACAGTTATTGTTGTTTTTGAAATAGGTAGAAGGCATACTTCATTGTTGTTTATCGTTGTATCATGTTGAAGAGAGCAGGCTTCATTTGTAATCATATCTTCCATCTGAACCGACTGTATGGCATTGAGAGGAGATTGGTACATGCCCAAGAGTCCACGCGGCTTACTGTTGAGAATTGGCCACATGATGTGCTTTAATCAGATCACTGGAGACAAACCTTTTGTCTCGGTGTCCAGTAAGCTATGGGAGAAATACATTACGTATACCATGAACAGCTAGGACAGGCACAGGCAAGCTGTAAGATGGCCAAAACTATTTCTTGTCCACAATCTTTTATCAGAGCAGATCCCTAATCTATGGGTTCCAGCCTGTTTTTACCAGAACAACCTTCACTTCTCCAGTGGTGCTACGTTTTACTCAGACATTGCCTTCTTCATTCCGGAAATCATTAAATTCCTGTAAAATAGCCAAACGTTCGTTGATATCAAACGGTGATTCTGCCACCACTATGCTAGCATTATCACGGTGTGGGACCTCCATCTTAACTCCAACAGGATCCCATAAGGAGTCTGACCACCCAGGGATTTTCTTGGCATATTGTTCAAAGCCCTCTGGAGCCCATATAGGTGCTGGACCCAACTGTTACGAGAGCTGAATACCCTTTCTGTTAAAGACTACTTTAAGTCACTGTTTTTCCTCTCCATGACCACGTTTCCCTTGGGATGGTATGGAGACAAGAAATGCAGGGTCACACACTAACTTCCCATAGTCCCTTTGTAAGCCTGAGAGCCAATGCCTGACCCTGATCAGAATGTAGTGTGCCAACATGCGTATGTCCTAATAAAAATGTGAAGATCCTTTATAATATTTCGGATGTCAGCTGATCGCTGTGGCCTTACCCAAAGAAATCAAGAGCAGTAAGTTTTAAAAAGTGTATGTACATTGTGTTCTTTTAAAAACTGATTATTGTACTGATTATTGTACTGTTTCTACCTCAGCTTCGCTCCACGCACAGCCGATCTGGTGCTGAGACGAGTGTAGGGTGGACGCCATTTTGGGTGTAGGCAGGGGTAGCGCTCTAGTTGCGGCTGTCTCCCGCCCTCCTGGACTATTTAAATCACTTCAGAACACTGCCACACAGATTACTTGTGTGTTACCCCTGAGGCGGAAGCCGGGGGCTGCTAGTGTGAAGGACGCTTTTATTTTATTAGCGCTTCGTTTTTTTAGTCCTGTAATAATTTGTACACGATCGCTTTTAATTTTTTAAAAAGTGTATGTACATTTTGTTCTTTAAAAAAATTATTATTATACTGTTCCTACCTCAGCTTTGCTCCACGCACAGCCGATCTGGTGCTGGGACGAGTGTAGGGTGGATGCCATTTTGGGTGTAGGCACGGGTAGCGCTCTAGTTGCGGCTGCCTCATGCCCTCCTCTCCTCCTATAAATGAACATCATTCCCCGACGGCGCAGCGGGTGGGCGCAGCGGGCGCGCCGCGGCGTGCCGAAGGCACGCCAAAGGCAAGCCCGTCTGCGCCCGTCATCGCCAGGACATCGCCTCTTGCCTGTACCCCTGGTCGAGGAGGGCGGAAAGTCCGAATTTATGATAAAGAGACCCTACTTGCACTAAACGCAGAGCATACATGTAGTGAGTTACAGGGTCAGCTCGGGCTCACACGCCTACAGTGTCACTCATGTCATTTTGCTGTCCCTAGACCCTGTTTGGCCAGTCAGAGATCCGGGTCTGCCAAACATGTCTTTCTCACGATCCTTCAGTTGAATGTTAGATCACTCGCTAAGCACTACGTAGAAGTACGGACACTCATCTTAGAAGAATCTCCTGACGTTCTCTTCTTGTGTGAAACATGGATGCGTGATGATATGACCTCTTTACCTAATCTGACGCTTCCGGAGGGTTACTTGATTAGGTTTGTAAATAGGGAGGCTAGAGGCGGCGGCATAGCTGTCATTTTTAAAGAACAATACGCCTGCTCCTTCATCAAGGAAGATATTCTGGGCTGTGAAGGTGCCCGTTTTAATATTACCATTAGTCCCCGCTTCTCGCTGTCAGGACTTTATATTTATCGACCCCCAGGACCTGCATCCAAGTTGATCGACTCTCTACTGGAGGTGGCTTGCTCCTTGGTGGTGGGAGCGGCTAACTTTACGATTCTAGGAGATTTGAATCTCCATTTCGACCAGGTTCACGATCCTACCCACTTTGCCCCAATGTTTTGAGTTTTTATATAATTTGTATATTGCATAATTTTAACAATAGCACTGAAAGAATTACAGAATTATTTGCTGTTCTCTCTCTTAGCTCCATGAGATATTTCTATTACGAGATCACAGGTTTTTTTTCTTTGTTTGTTATTTACCCCCTTCCCTGTCAATAAGTATAGGGGTACCTTCCTAATTTTTGCACGTTTGAAACTAGGATCGCCTTATCTTTCATTAGGTTTAATTTGTATGGGTTACTTAAGTATGTTTCCCATCCAGTTGGGGGAACTGGAGAGGCTTGTAGCTGCTTTTTTGTACCTGTTTCTTTAGATATTAGACTCCAGTAATCACATTTATTTTTTTTGTTTGGCTGCAATCTGAATATCCACCCATTTTTGGTCCTGCGTAGTTTTCAGTTTTTTTCTTTTTCCCTCCTGCGGTGGTTTTTTAGAATATTAATTTTGTGTTGTCTTGTTTCTATGAATTGCACCCTTATTAGTTTATTTAATTCAATTGCTCTTTTATCTAAGTACCTTCTTTTATGTTTTCCTGCATATAAGTTCAAGTTCAGGCATTTATAAAGCGCACTACTCACCCAGAGGGTCTCAAGGCGCTAGAGGGAGGGGTTCATTGTTTGTCGAATAGCCATGTTTTCAGTTCTTTTCTGAAGGAGATGTAATTCTGAGTAAGGCGGAGGTGGGTGGGGAGTGAGTTCCAGGTCTTGGCAGTCAGGAAGGAGAAGGATCTGCCACCCATGGTGGTTTTTTCGGATGCGCGGGACTGCGGCGAGGGCTTGATTGGATGATCTTAGTTGGCGGGTGGGATAGTAGAAGGACAGTCGAGTGTTGAGGCATTCGGGTCCTAGCTTATAAAGGGCCTTGTGTGCGTGGGTAAGAAGGCGGAAAGTAATTCTTTTGTTGACGCGAAGCCAGTGGAGGTTTTTTAGGTGACCGGTGATGTGCTCTTGGCGCGGGAGGTCTAATATGAGTCTCGCTGATGCGTTTTGGATGCGCTGGAGCTTTTTCTGCAATTTTGTTGTAATTCCGGCGTAGAGTGTGTTGCCATAGTCAAGTCGACTCGTGACCAGTGCATGGGTGACAGTTTTCCTTGTTTCGAGGGGGATCCAGCGGAAGATCTTTTTGAGAATGCAAAGGACGTTGAAGCAGGAGGACGATACGGCGTTGACTTGTCTGGACATTGATAGAGAGGAGTCTAGAATGAAGCCAAGGTTACGTGCATGGTTTGTGGGTGTGGGCGCTGATCCCAAAGCGGAAGGCCACCAGGAGTCATCCCAAGCTGAGGGGGAGGATCCTAGGATGAGCACCTCCGTTTTGTCTGAGTTGAGTTTTAAGCGGCTCTGTTTCATCCATTCGGCTACTTCTTTCATACCTTCGTGAAGGTTGTTTTTGGCGGTGTTGGGGTCTTTGGTGAGGGAAAGGATTAGCTGGGTGTCGTCGGCGTAGGAGATGATGTTGAGGTTGTGTTGACGTGCGATGGAGGCGAGGGGACTCATGTAGACGTTGAAGAGGGTGGGACTGAGTGAGGAGCCTTGAGGTACGCCGCAGATGACTTCGGTGGGCTCTGAGTAGAAAGGGGGGAGTCGGACTCTCTGGGTTCTTCCGGCTAGGAACGAGATGATCCAGTCCAAGGCTTTACCTTGAATGCCGATGTTGTTGAGGCGTTGTATGAGGGTGTTATGACAGACAGTGTCGAAGGCGGCGGAGAGGTCGAGTAGAATGAGGGCCACTGTTTCACCGTTGTCTAGGAGTGCTCGGATGTCGTCGGTCGCCGCAATGAGGGCGGTTTCGGTGCTGTGTTTGGCTCGAAAGCCGTGCTGTGAGGGATCCAGGGAGTTGTTGGATTCAAGGAAGGCTGCGAGTTGGCTATTGACGGCTTTCTCGATGACTTTGGCCGGGAAAGGGAGGAGGGAAATGGGTCGGTAGTTTTTCAGTTCTGAGGGGTCTGCTGTTGGTTTTTTCAGAAGGGCGCTGAGTTCGGCGTGTTTCCATATTTCTGGAAAGGTGGCGGAGTTGAAGGAGTCAGCTTTGTTGAAGATGTAGTGGGGACAGGGGTCAGAAGGTGAGCCAGAGTGGATTGAGTTCATGAGGTGAATGGTGTCTTCAATGGTGACTGGGTTCCAGGAGTTAAGGTAGTTAGTTGGAGGGGTAGGATCTGAAGGGGGTGGGGTGAGTTGTTCATTGGGAGTATTCTTGAAGCTGTTGTGGATGTCGGCAATTTTGTTGTAGAAGAAGGAGGATAACGCATCGCAGAGGTCTTGGGAGTTAGTGATGTCGTTGGATGCTGCGGGAGGGTTGGTGAATTCTTTGACGATATTGAAGAGTTCCTTGCTGTTATGGGAGTTGTTGTCGAGACGGTCCTTAAATGCTGATTTCTTGGCGGATCGAATCAGTTGGTGGTGTTTGCGGGTGGCTGTCTTGAGGGAGGTCATGTTGTCTGAGGTTGGTTCTTTTCTCCAATTCTTCTCCAGGGTGCGGCATGTCTTCTTGGATTTTTTAAGGTCAACATTGAACCAGGGAGCCTTTTTGCTGGATGATTTCAACTGGTGTTTTTTCAGGGGTGCTAGTTCGTCTGCACTGTGGGTAATCCATTGCCTGAGGTTGGTGGCCGCTTGGTCTGGGTCCGTTGCTAGGGTGGGAGTATTTTGGCTGAGTGATGTGAGGAGTTGGTCAGTGGTGATTTTGTTCCATTTTCTTCGGGGAATGGGTTGTGGACGGTTGTGGGTCAGGGTTGTTTTGTAGCTGAAGTGGACACAGCTGTGATCCGTCCAGTGGAGAGCTGTAGTGAGATCGAAGGAGATGTGTTTGCTGGAGGTGAAAATAGGGTCGAGCGTATGTCTGGCTGTGTGAGTGGGGGTGTTAACAAGTTGTTTGAGTCCGAGATTGGCCATGTTGTCCAGGAGGGTGGTGGTGTTGTTGTCGAGAATGTTGTCAAGGTGGTAGTTGAGGTCTCCTAGAAGAATGTAGTTCTCTGAGGCGAGGGCGTGCGGGGTGATGAAGTCAGTGATGATGTCGCTGAATTGAGATCGGGAGCCTGGGGGTCTGTAAATGACGGTTCCTCTAAGTGTGGTCCTGGGGTCGGTGTGGATCTGAAAGTGGAGGTGTTCGGCGGATGCAAGATTGTCGTCAGAGCAGGTTGTAATTTTGATGGTGTTTCTATGGACGATGGCGATGCCTCCTCCAGTTTGATCGGTGCGGTCTTTCCGAATGATCTTGTAAGAGTCCGGTATGGCTATGGCGATGTCAGGGGCAGAGGATGCATTCATCCATGTTTCAGTGAGGAAAGCGATGTCAGGTGACGCGGTGTCCATTAGGTCCCAGAGTTCGGTTGCATGTCTGTGGACCGAGCGGGTGTTCAGTAGGATGCATTTCAAGTCGTTGGGTTCGGAGCTGAGTGTGGAGGAAGTGTGTTTGGTGAGGGTCCTGAGGCAGTTGAACTTACAGGAGAGGCAAGAGAATGGGCCGTGGGTACGTCCTGGGGTTGCTGCGCAGCAAAGTGGGGTGCGTCCGGGGTTGAGAGCGAGGAGAGTAGCGGCATCATAAGTTACTCTGGGGGGTTGGGAGCGGCATAGAGCAGGGGGACGGGCGCTGGGCGCGGTCCAGGCGCAGACGGGCGCAGACGGGCTTACCTTTGGCGCACCTTCGGCGCAACTGGGGCGTGTTCGCTGCGCGTGAACGCTGCGCGTATTGGCATCGGTCATATATGGATAGTGGAGGGGGAGGGGCGGGGGTGGAGCAGCTGGGAGGCGGGAGGCGGGGTGGATATCCGGGGAGGGAAGGCTTCACAACAACAACAACAAGAGACTAAACAAGATGGCAGTCGGCCAAAAACCAATGCAGAGATGGGGGCACACAGTATAAATGGCACGCACAGACTGATCAACAAAATCGGGCACAGACAGTCAAATAAATGGAAGGCAAGGCAAGCAGACAGAGCTCAGCGTTACAGCACGTTATGGAGGCTAGCGCTGTGTGATTATGCTAATTGGTGCAAGTGGCAAAAAGCGCTACGCTGCGAGACAGACAGTGCAACTATGGAGGACTTGGAGCGCTATGGGGATGAGTAGTTAACTATTGAAACCAGGCGCTATGGGAGTAAGTGGTTGAGGTCCGGTGCAGCTTAGCTCTAATCAAGGCAGGGAATGAAAATATTTAGTATCGGCCGTTATGCAATTCTAGAGTTACGGTCGGGCGCTGGGGGAGTGGATAATTCAGTCGAGTGAAGCTCAGGTCAGGTAACAATACCGCACTTGGGTCGGGCCGGCAGCTTCAGGTGGAGCGGCCGCGTCTGACGAGTCAGGGCGGTCATATGAACTTCGGTGTTTTAAGGTATCCTGCAAAGTGTACACCAATTTATTTAAAACAACTTCAAAGTTTATTATTGGGTCTGTGGAATGAGTAATCTGTAATGCTTGTGCGATAACAATTACCAAAATTACTTTGTTGAGTGTTCTCGAGGTCCAGGTCAGTCGCGCTTTGGCCAGGTTCACCATAACTGTACTGTACAAATGCATGATATACCCTGGAGATGTTGGTTACAGTCTAAGACCAGTTGTAAGATGTAATATTGCGTGGTCGCTTCCCTGTGTAAATTTGATGTTTAAATGTAAAGCTTTCCAAAACAGGTCCTGGCTGCATATCATATAGTCTAATATTGAAGTATGGAAGTTTCCTATTCTTGTACCCGTTGCCGGTATATCTCCTTCTATGCTTCTGTTTAAAATAATTCCATTCATTACTGGAAGTGAGGATAGTAGTTTTTTCCCTCTTTTGTCTGCTTTGATCCCCGAAGGAAATATTTGTGTTGGGATTGACAAGGCTTCCTCTTGTTCGCCATACTCCCATTTTTCTATACTTCAGGAGAAATGTTCCCATTTTAGGAAAACGGAGGGGAATCCCAGACCTTTGACCACCTTTTCCATTTTCTCAAATAATTTGATCGCAAGTGCATCCATTTTAGAGCCAGGTGGAATATAGACGTTGAAAATCAGTAGATCATTTGAGGTTTCCATGGGATTGTTCCAGCACTTGACCGTAATACATTGTATGTTCGTTGGGCGCATTGGGATGATTTCCTGATCCCAGAAGAAATCTTGGTTTAGGAGTATTGCTATTCCTCCTTTCGCATGACCCCGACCAACGGGTTCTGCTTGTTTATCATATACGAAGTAATTGATTTGGTCAAAGGTTGTTATTGACCAGGTTTCCTGTAAAGCCATGATCCTCAGACGATCTTCTGTGATCCGTGCAAGTTTCCCCTGACCTTTCGCTGCTATATTCCAGGAGGAAATACTCAAACTGCTGTTAAAAAGGTAGTTTGATTTCCCTTCCCTGTTTGTTGCAGTTTAAATTCTCCGCGATTCCTTCTTGGGTATGTTAGTGTTCCAGATCCTTCTCCCTCCATTCATAATCTGGATGGTTAGATTTTCGTTGGGGATATCAGCAAGATCATTTTTGCCTTTATTTATTTGGAGATGTTGCTGCTTTTTCATTTTATTATTTTCCTTGGGTTTATCAAATATTTGGCTACCGTTGTTGTTTACTGCTACCACGTCGTATCCGTTTTTATGAAGTCTCACTTTCTTTTAGAATTATTCCCGGTATCACCTGTGACCAAAATTCAATGATGGCCAACGTGGATTTAGACCTTATCAGGAAAACTACTAGTTTGATTTCTGAGCTTGTTATTGACTGTAGCGGGTGGATCTTTCATATGAGATTTGTTGTATGGATCATTGCCTGAGGGAAATAGATCAGTAATTTCTAGGAAACATGATTGAATCTTTTGATCCAGTGGAGTCAAGGCACCCCAAGAACTGCTCCCTCAGTTGGGCTGCAATTATGTCATACAACTCATTAGCGTTTACTGCTGTGGAGAAGCTTGGGGCCCGAGGATTTAAATGCATGCATTTCTCAATTGGTTTTGCAATTAACTGGATCTGACCCTTGTCGATAGAGTTTGATGCTGTTTTTAAAGTTTGCTCTTTTTCTGGAGTTCTGATTTCAGAAGGTTGAAGCTTCGGAAACTTTACCTTCTGAGATTTTTGTTTCTTGAATCTTCTTATTACTCCTTTCTTTGCCTTTTCCACTTGTTCTTATTGGCTCTCCTCTCCTTATTTGGCGATGTTGTATTGGGAGAGGCTAAAGTTGAGATTTCGGTGGTTTTTGTTTCTCTTTTACTCATCGAGGAGTTATTATGTGGTTGAGGTAGCATTAGGTTTGTGCTGATTGAATATTGGGAAGTAAGTAGCGGCCTCATGTTGGTCTTTAAGTTCAAGCTAGCCTGGCTGATGAGGGCTGTTAGCCTGAAACCGGTCTCAGGATGTTTGTATCCGGTCCAGGGAAGACATGGCATGGCAGTTCGGGCTGGACTGTTCCCATGAGGCACAGGGTTAAGACTGATTTGCATATAGCTGTGTCTGAACTGGGGTGGCGAAGTGAGCTAAAGGATGATTATGGATTCAACCCAGATCTGTGACTGGGGGTGAGTGTTTGAAAAGTTTCAGCACTCAGTCTATCATCTTTGTGTCTGCTTTCTTACGTTGATCTTTGGCATTGTTTGGTTCCTTGAATAACTTTCTTAGCGAGAAGGTTTGGATATTCTCAGCCTTTTTCTGATTTTCTTTATGTGCAAATCGACCCGCTTGAGTCACCATTTCTTCCTTCAACGAGGGTGGATCACCAGTTGATGTGGAGACTTTGGGTTTAAGAGGCATTTCTTCAGGTGATTCTTCTCCTTTCGTGAGTAGTAGTAGCAATTTTAGTCGCTGTTTTATTTTTTTTCTCTACTAACTATTGAAGCATACCTATTTGCGTATCCAGCATCTGATCTGAGCTTTCCAGTATATTTTCTAAATGGGTGAGAACTGCTTCCAAAATTCTTTGTGGGGTAAATAAAGAATTGGCCACCGGAGTATATCCGTTGTAAGATTCCGTATTTATTTTATAGATAGAAAATCCGGTGATTGAAAAAGAGACCTTTCTAAGGTAGGTGTTTTTTCAGGGGTACTATTATACATTTTTGGCGCCCTATTTGGAGCCTTGGAACCCTGGCGAAAGACAATATCATTGATGTTTATGTCTGGTAAAGTAAAATTTGCTTCAGAAATCTGATGTATTTTGTTATCAACTTGACCTAGAGATAGCTTAGGGCATTCTTGATGTATTTCTGTTTTTACTGATTCTGAACATGTGATCTAGTTAGTTAACTCTCCCACAAGGCCTTTCAGACTTTGATTTAAAGTGCTGGAATCCAGTACTTTTTTCCTTCTGAGTTCTGTGGGTTTTTCTTTTCAATTTGTGACTTCAGACGTTCTGTTATAAAAAAAACGTTGTTATTTCTGTATTCCCTGCAGAGTTCCTGACGCAGGGCGTCTTACCAGCGCTTTTTCGAATTACTTGTCATGTTCTGAGTCTTTTCATAAAGTTTGTACATGATCATAATTTTTTGTATGCCATTATGAAGTACAGGATTTCTTGTTTGTTCTATTATGCGTCTAGTGATCTTTTAGTTGTTGTTATTCGTGGTTACTTTTGAAATATTGGTGTTCTGTCTAGTACCAACTGCTAAGATGACATTAAAAACATTAAAAACTTTATAGATGAGGCAACAGTAAAGATTTTATTCCTCAGTCTGATTTGTGGCTTCTGTAATTCCCCGTGGGTGGCTGAGATATCCAGCGGCATGAAAATACAGTGATAAAATGTAGCCGCTCCAAAACTGCGGTAATAGCAGGTGTTGACCGAGGCTGAGGCTGGGATAGAGGCCGCAGCGGCAGCAACAGCTGGGCCCAGTCAAGCCATGGGAACGGCACGACTTGTGTAGAGAGAGTCACACCCGGAATGTGAGGGGCGGTAATCACAGCTATCATATAATATTTAGTACCCCTGAGTAAAGCGAGTAAGGCAGGTAAAGCCCGGGAGATGGGTAAAGCGGGTGAAGGGGTAAAGCCCTGGTGATGACGGGGAACTGGTGGCTGGGGGCGGGAGGATCTGAGAAGACCTGAGAGCAGGGCACACTAGGCGCACCGCAAGGCGCGGCCAACCAAGTTGGGCCACTTCCGCAGACTTGCTTGGGCTCTTCACTCTGCGGCCGCAGCTAAAGGCGGCCGCGCTCTCGGTCTCTGATCTTCCTCTCCTACCTCAGATTGCAGAACTGATCGAGCCGGGCCACCAACACCTTTGCTTCGTGGACTCCACGCTGATACTAACTGCTGCAGACTGCCACGGACGCAGCTCCTGGCTCCTCGGCCTGCTCTCTCACAGCTAAAGATGGCTATAGGATTTCACTTCTTTAAGCAGTGAAGGTTGCAATCTGTTTTCGAAGGCTGCACTACTCTGCCTTTGAAGGAATGCCTTCAGTGCTAGATGAATCGCCCAGAGCTCCTGACGGCTGATGTGGAGCCCGGATCCCCGCCGTGACCAGAGGCCTCTGATCTCTGCCTCTCCCACGTGGCTTCCCCATCCCAGGATTGACGCACCGGTCACCACTGTGAACTCTGTTTGGGGACGGGTAAGAGATCTGCTGTTGACCCAATGCTGGTTTGTGAGCCACCACTGCAACTCACGTGCAGTCCCCTCCGAGATCTGGATGACATCGGAAAGATTGCCGTGATGTTGCGCACACTGGAACTTCAGGTCCCACTGCAGAGCACGCATATGCCACCTGGCATGATCCAGCAGCAGGTTGCAGGAGGCCATGAGGCCCAGCAGCCTCAGGGTCCTGCTCACCGAAATGGGGGATAGAGGTTGAAACATCGGTATCATAGCCTGAATATTCCAAACTTGCTGCTTGGGAGGATAAGCCAGAAACTTCGCTGAATCCAGAACTGCTACAATGAAAAGGAGCTTCTGCGAGGGAATCAGGTGTGACTTCGGCACGTTGATAGTGAACCCCAGCGAGTGCAAGAGGTCCGCCGAAGTCTGGAGGTGGGAGACAACAGCCTAGGGCGAGCTCGCCTTCAACAGCCAGTCATCGAGATAGGGAAAGCCTGGAAAGCCTGACCTGCGCAGATGAGCTGCGACCACCGGCATCACTTTTGTAAACACCTGAGGGGCGCTGGTAAGGCCTAAGGAAGCATGGTAAACTGAAAATGCTGCTCCCCTACCGTGAACTGTAGGCAACGCCCGTGGGCCAGCAGGACGGGGATGTGGAAATAAGCATCCTGCAAGTCCAACGCTACCATCCATTCTCCAGGGTCAAGGGCAGACTAGACCTGAGCTAATGTCAACATTTTGAACTTCTCCTTCCAGAGGAAGCGTTGACATACCTGAGATCCAAGATAGGTCGCAGGCCTTTGTCCTTCTTGGGTACCAGGAAGTAGTGAGAATAACAACCATGACCTACCTCTGGCACAGGGACTCGTTCAATAGCTCCCTTGGCCAAGAGAGCCGTAACTTCCTGACGGAGAAGGGCCAAGTGATCTTCCAACATGTGATGGAGTGTTGGTGGCATGGAGGGAGGGATAGTCTTGAAGGAGAAGGAGTAGCCCCTTCGGATTATCTGCAAAATCCACTTGTCCGAAGTGATGTAGTTCCAGTGGGGGAGGTGATGGTGGATCCTGCTGCCCATTGGTGGCCCTGAAAGGTCAGACTAGGAAGGTTTGGAGGCTGCTTCAGAGGGGGCACTGGTGGACTGGCCCGCCCGCTGGTCCCCAGACCTACCCTGGGTCCCACATCCCCAGCCGCGCAAAGGCTGTTGTAGCTGCGCCGTACTGTGGCCCTGGGTGGAACGCGGTGGGGCAACCCTTCCGTAGCCACAAAAGGGGTGAAAGGCAGACTGAACAGAGTGAGAGGTGGCAGCGAGGCCCAAGGATCTGGCTGTAGCTCTAGAGTCCTTGAAGCGCTGGAGAGCGTTGTCCTCATTGTTGCCAAACAGGCGACGGCCATCAAAGGGCATGTCTAAAAGGGTCAATTGGACATCCCCAGAGAAGCCAGTAGACTTCAGCCAGGCATAGCGCCTCAAGGCTACCAACGTAGAAATCATTCTACCCAGCGAGTCGGCGGTATCCAGCCCACATCGGAAGACAAACTTTTCTGCATCTCTACTGTCTGCATCTGCATGGGAGAGTATGGTCCGGGCCTCCTACGGGCACTGTGGCAGCACTTGCGCAGCTGTATCCCACACAAAGTGGGTGTACTGGCCCAAGAGACATGTGGTGTTCTCTGACCGCAGTCCTAAGCTGGCGGAAGAAAACATCTTCTTCCCAAGATGGTCCAGCTTCTTGGATGCCCTATCTGGGGGAGCAGTAGGGAATGCGCCTTTCAGGTTGAGGCTTGGACAACCAAGCTCTCGGGAGTAAGATGTTAGGAGAGTAAGTGTGGGTCACCCGGAGCCAGGCGGTGGCATCGGGCAATCATCCTATCTACAGAAGTACCTGTGGTAGGCTTGAACCAAGTGCCTAGATGGATGTCTGTGAGGGCCTCATTCAACAGCAGCAGGGGCTCCTAAGAGGCTGCTGCCGGTTGAAGCACCTCAGTCAGTAGATTAGTCCTGACTGCCACAGTAGGAATCTCAAGGCCTCAGGCCTCCGGCGCCCTACGCAACACCACAGCGTAGGAAGCTCCCTCCTCCGCGGCCACGGTAGGGGGATTAAAGCATACCAGGGTCTGCGAAAGTATTCAGACCACTGGACTCACCCACCTCCTGTCTCCAGTCCGGCTCTTCTAGCTGGTCTGCCAGAGGGTCAACAGACCCCTCTCAGTCCTCCTCGTCCTCCTCAACTTCCCCTGCCTGCCACATGGGGCGAAAAGGAATGCCAGGGTAGAACAATGGTACACAACTGGCGTCAGAGGTGGTGGAGGCGTTGTCAGAGGAATCCTGGGGATCCCTGGGGTTCTGCAGTGCTGAGGCCGGAGCCGCGGGCATCGAAGGCCTAGAGCCCCCAGCCGTGTCGGCAGAGCCCAAAGGAATGTCGGCAGAGTCAGGATGCCAAAAAATGGAGTGGAGGGCTTCGTAAAATGCACGAAGCTGGGAAGGGGACGCTCCGGCTCTCGGGAAGGGAGGGAAGCTCGGAGTCGTCCCAGAAAGCTCCGCGGGCAGAGCCGAAATACGACGACCTTCCAAGTCCCGCGTCGGCCGGGCAGAAGGCTTAGAGTGATGGTGCTTCTACGCCTTCTTCTTGTGCTACGACTTACCTGATGAGGAAGACTTCGAGGAGGAATGATGGTGATGACTCTGACCGGTCCCGCAACCTCCCTCTCGACAGGGACATTGAGCGGTGCGGAGCTGACTGCCGGGCCTCCTGAAGCTTTCGGGACTGCTCCCGCAAAGACTTCGGGTTCATGTCCTACAGTCTGAGCTCAACCTTGGGTCGTGGTCACGCTCAAGGCACCAGAGGCACATGAGGTGCGGGTCCGTGACCGACATCAACTTGTGACAGGAGTCACAAGGCTTGAAGCTGGATCGAGGACGGGACATCCCTACGTGCACCAAGAGTCAAACGAATCAAAAAAAGAAGTGGACAAAAGTCGAAAAAGAGCTAGTCAAAAATTGACTAAGGGTACCACTCTCTCCGGACCTGCACTGGCTGGCACGGAAAAAGAAATAACTGACGTCAGCGCCCAGGGTCAGCGTCTAAGTAGATAACATGACATCACCACGGCGATCACGCCGCCGATGAACGCGGAGTCAACCAACGCTACCTATCGATGCGCAGGGGTAGTGCTGAGAAAAAATTCAACATCCAGTCTGACACCCGGGGTAATTCTAAGTTAAGGAATCTATAACTAATAGTCTCTTTCAGATATATACATTTTAAACATCTTAATTGGGTATACCATACCCCTGCTCATTTGTTTCTGTACGGCTTGCACAAGGATTCTAAAAGCTTGCGCTGTGGATTAGACAATGCTTGCTTTGCACATTTAACATGGATTTGTCCTGCAGTACACAAAATTGTGCTTGAGATATTTAAGACCCAGGAGGAGATTACTGGTGCGTCCTTGATGTTCACTCCATTACTGGCCGAACTGGTCAATGATGGCAATGATAACTATGTCCTAAAAACATTTAGGCACTTGGTGGCCTTGGGTTTACACCTGGCATGTTGCAGAGTGGCAATGCACTGGATGAAGGGTCCAATTCCCACAGTGAAGGAGTGGCACACTGATATGGTATACTGCAATACTCAATCAGACGCGTATCATGACCTTATGGCTCACTGTAGTCGCCTGAAAGACATATGGGGCCCGTACCAAAAGTATTTGGCATTCGGGGGGAGTGATGTGGGTAGGAAGGAGGAGTCAAGTGCTGTTGATTAATATGTTCTATATGAGCCACTATTTGTATGAATGATTGGAGAATACCCACCTGTATAATGTGCATACAGATCAATGCAACTGCGGCTGTAGTCCCTTTTCACTGTAATTTAACTTTCATTTATAAGTGAGGCATTATATGACTGCTACCTGAGGAACCACGATGATCTGCATGTTTCTCATGTCATAATACCATCTATGACTGCTAACATATGCCCCCCCTCTATAATGTTTTACCTGTCCTTTGAACTGTACTTACTATGTACCTAAGTTACAACGGTATATGTGTATTGTTTGTTGGAGCCAGCAATGCTATACCTTGTTGTCTTGCTGTTTATGATAAAATGAAAATAAATATCTGTGGGCCTTCATAATTTCATTAAAAACTCGAGCGTACGAATCCAACTTGCAGACTCAGCTGGAGGGACTTGCATGAGTAGTGAAATTCTGGTCCACTTTACCACTGTCCTTGTTGTGCCGCTTGGCCATTTTCAAGATGGTCTCCCTACTGAGAATGCTTTACTAACTCCGGAATTACCTGTTGCCGGTGCATTGCACTTTCTTCAGTAGGGTCAATGCGCTGATTCGTACTCTGTTATGGGGTGGTGGACTGACATGTATTTCCCTCTGGAAGTGCTGCTGCTCAGTCTTCGAAGGCCGGTTAGCTACAGCAGATATGCCCCTTTATTACCATGCAACACACCTCCTGGTGGTTTGAGGGGTTCAACGATATGGAGTATGGTTTCGAGGGATTGGTCATAGTCTGCAACAATCTTCTCAGTTAAATTTTTCTGTGCACTCTGGGATCACTGTTCATCCAAATGATTATTACCAAATTCGTAGTGTGCTACTCCATCCAGCACTGAGTCTTGCAGTGCTCTTAAATAATGAAAGCTAATTGGGTCAGACGCATCAGTCCCTAGGATGTGTGCACTTTTTCATAAAACAAAAACATTTCTTCACAAGATTTGTACGTATTTTCGAAAAGACTTTCAGTCAGTCAGTCAGTCAATCACTTTTATTCGATTTTTAAAAAAATCACAAAAAGACACAGGATACGGAACATGAAATAGACAATAAAATACAACAGTAAAAATA
Organism: Lissotriton helveticus; assembly: GCF_964261635.1. NCBI lineage: Eukaryota > Metazoa > Chordata > Amphibia > Caudata > Salamandridae > Lissotriton > Lissotriton helveticus. Next base: position 312,555,049 of record NC_136072.1, on the reverse strand, counting down.
TCTACATAATATATCACACATCAGGCCAACAGATTTCATATTTCATTAGTTCATAAAAAGGTATATATACACAAGTTATGCATCGTGCTAAATTAGCCTGAGAGAAAGGTCAATTCACGTAGAAAATTTAAAACATCACAGTTTGTTAAATATATTAAAATATTTCGTTTAAAATTTGTCCTAGTCTCCCTTTGCAACGCCTTTTGTTTATACGGACTCCGGCTACTAGAAAATTTGCAACATGAAAAGTTATTCGTGCATTGTGCAAGAGTTGCAAAAATAAGAGTGCTGGTCTGACCTGTAAAAAGCCAGCCTCTCGAAGAATTGGTAAGAGATATTTTCTCCTGATTTGTGCATAATGATCACAGAACATAATGAAATGTAAAGTGTCCTGAGATGAAAAGTGATCACAGTCACAAGGACTTGCGTTGTCAGGTGTATCCCATCTAGTATAAGTGCCTAACAAAAAGTGTATCAAATTTAAACGAAATCTAGTTAAAAGAAAACGATGGAATGGTTTATTAACAAAGACCAGGTAGGGTTCTGGGCCTGGGACAGTAATGAGGGCATAATTTCTTCTAACAGTCGTTTTTTTAAGCTCAGCTTCTTCCCGCTCTACTATAAAGGGGTTTATCAATGATGTTTTTATCGTCATGACGTCTTCCTTTTGGATGCTATCAGGGGAGTAGAAGAGATCAATTCGTCCCACACGAGATAACATAGTTTTTACATAGTTCAGCCATGGGATTGTTAGGGCTCCATCCATGGCCAGGCAATCTTTGAGGACTTGATGGTTTAAAGAGATTTCCTCATTTAGCCAAGTTTTTAGCCAGGAAATGACAGGGGAAGTTTTTATGTGGTCTGAAACAAACCCAGTGCCTAATTCTGAATGGATGGTAAAAGTGGGTGTGGACTGGGGGACGGAAAGTAGTGATCTAAAAAATCTATTTTCCGCCCTCTGTATATTAACTGGGTTTGTGTATCCCCATATTGAGGCTCCATAGGTAGCGATTGCTAAGCATTTGGCATTATATACCTTAAGAATGGCTTCCATTGGGCGTGACCCCAATCTTTTGGCAAAGTTCAAAAGGGCTCCAGCGGATCTGGTAACTGCATTTGATTTGGACTTGTGTTGAGCGCCCCAGGTTCCTTTATCATCAAAAATCATGCCCAGGTAGGTAAAGGAAGAAACCCTTTGTACTTCCTTTCCTGTACTACTAAAAGTTATGGGTTTCTTTTTCCTGCCCTTAAGTCCCGTGATCATGACGTGGGATTTTTGTGTGTTTATTTTCAGGTCTAACGAAGTCATAAAATCCCCAAAGGAAACCAATAACTTGTTAAGGGCCACGCCCGTACGGGCCAATAGGACTGCGTCATCCACGTACAGGAGGACCGGGATGTTAATCTCTCCTACACGCGGGAGGTCGGCCCCCAGGGTGGAGAGCGCGGGCTCGAGTGCATTTATGTATAAAGTGAAGACGAGAGGTGCAAGGATGCATCCCTGCCTCACCCCTCTCTGTGATTTAAAAAGTCCAGTGCATCTTCCACCTTGAGTGACTCTAACAGAGGCCTCTAGTCCTTGGTGAAGATCCGCTAAAAATCCCACCAATCATCTGTCCATGCCCATTTCCAAGAGGACTCCCCACAGCCTTGACCTGTTAACCAGGTCGAAGGCTGAGGAGAGATCCATAAATGCCATGTACAGAGCCCCTTCTTTCACTGTTGTGTATTTACTAATGATCAGATGCAAATTTAGGCACTGATCCAGTGTGCTTCTTTTGGGCCTAAATCCGTATTGGGCATTTGATAGAATTCCCCTACCTTCTAGCCAAGATGTTATCCTACCCAAAATGACTCTGCCCAAGATCTTAACGGCAGAGTCTATTAGGGAAATAGGTCTATAGCAAGCAGGGTCGCCCTTTAGGCCCTTTTTAAAGATTGGTATAATTATTGATCTTGCCCAAGATTGAGGAAACATGTTTTGTCTGGCACAGTTAAACACATTTGACAAAATCTTTGCCCAAAATTTGGGTGCAGTTTTATATAGGTCCGCGGGGACCCCATCAGGTCCCGGTGCCTTGTTCTTAAGTGTATTATTTATGGCTTTTTCTACATCCTCAGGTTCGAACGCTTGAATTAGCTCCGTGTGAGAATGGGTAGGGCAATCCTGCATGTGGCCAGTTGTAGGCTGACTATAGATATTGCCAAATGGGATAGCCACTGCTCATCGGGTATGACCCATTCCGAGGCATGGTTCTCCACCCCTGAAAAATAGGGGTGGTTAATCACCTCCCAGAATTTAGAGCTATCCCGGAGGACCTCTGCTGATTGGAGATCATTCCATGCTTGTTCTTTAATCTGCTTCTTCCGGGCATAAATGGCCTGTTTATATGCCTTCCTCAGTTGGACTATATTTGTTTTATTTCTCGGTGTCTCTTTTAGTCCCTTTAAAAGGGCGGAATGAGCCCTGGAGCAGTTGGTGTCAAACCACCGTTTACCTCTCTGCCCTCCGGGCTTAGCTTTAAGCGTTAGGTCGTAGTTTACTTGCTGGCATATTAAGTTAAAAGCCTCTACTGTGCTATTATTAGAAGCAAGAGGATCTAAGCAAATGCCAACCTCCTCTTCGACCTTTGCTAATACCTCTTTTAGGAAGGTAATCGGGGTCACATTAGACCATTTCAACCTTCTGCCCTGGTCTTTGATTATCAGATCAGTCACACAGCGTGTGACAGATTCTTTTGGGGTTTTAAAATCTAATATCCCCCCCTGTGTGACCTCTAATACCACAGGGTTATGGTCACTAAAAATAGTCTACTACCCTATAACTTAAAATACAAGCCAAAATAAAAGATGATATAAAAATATTATCTATGACCGAGCCTGTGTCTTTCCCTTTAAATGTTAGGGATTCATATCTTTGACTTCATAGCTCTATTTCAACACACCCAATGCATTTCGGGTCCTTCACTGACCCTTCATCAGGGGTCTATGAGATAAATACAGAAAAAAACAGATAAGCAAGTCTCAAACAAAATCATACTGCGTTAAACATACATACTACACATTAGGCTGAAACAATCATGTGTAAAAACATAACAACATTAAAGCTGGGAGTCAGCTCAGCAATCCTGCGCTGCTCTCCTGATGGATGAGGCTCACCAGATCTTGCTGGCGACGCGTAGCAGGATATGCCAATGGGGGGACAAGTCAGGTAGGAGGATTCACAGACTTTGCCAGGGCACTCTCCACTCCCAGGCCCACCCGGGCCTCTTGGACCTCACGGGTACACCGATTACGGATCCAACTGCAATAGCGGACAGCTTTGCTACATACTTTGCGGATCTTTATGCCCCCATGAATGTTTATCGGCGTCCACTGTAGACAAATTCATAGCTGATCTACCGCCCAAAACGGTTTCGGATGAAGTGCGCGATCAGCTGGAGGCGCTTCTGACAGTCGAGGAGTTGGGTTTGGCCCTGGGTGAGCTTAACACTGGGAAGGCACCAGGACCCAACGGGTTCCTGAGCAAATTTTTCCGACGCTATTATTTACAATTGGCTCCATACTATCGGGAGGTGGTGGAGGAGGCCAGGGAAAAGGGTTTGCTCCCCCGGACTGGAGGCATGCGGAAGTGGTGGTGTTTCACAAGCCTGGGCGGCCCCCGGAACAACATGCATCACACCGCCCCATCTCTCTCTTGAATGTGGAGGCCAAAGTCCTGGCCAAAGAGCTGGCCAACCGACTCTTGCCCCACATCTCAGCGCTTGTCCACCATGACCAGGCTGAGTTCATGCCCCAAAGGGCTACCAGGCACAACATTCGGCGGACCCAAGTGGCAGTAGAAGCTATCTGGCAAACCGGGGAATCTGCGGCGTTGCTCTTAGCAGGTATGGACAGGGCGTTTGATTCCCTGAGTTGGGTATATTTATTTGCATTGTTGCACAGACTTAATTTGGTCCCACGCTTCCTCTCGTATCTGCAACTTCTGTACACAGACCGGACGGCTTCGGTGTGAGTGGCAGGGGCGGTGTCTTCCCCCTTCATTATAAGTCAGGGCACGCGACAGGGGTGCCCCCTGTCTCTCTACTTATTCGCCCTAGATATGGAGCCGTTGGCGGTGTGGGTGCGTATTGATGCACAGGTCCGGGGATTTGAGTGGGCACCTGGACTGTCCGACAGGATAGCACTTTACGCGGGCAATGTCCTCTTTTTCCTCACAGCGGTGGATAGGACGGGCCGCGAGTCCTGCGGATCATGCAGATATTTGGGGAGTCCTCGGGTCTGTATATGAACCCCCGCAAGTCCACGCTCTAGCCCCTTGGGGACCGGACGAGGTTTGGCACATGGGCATCCTCGGTTAAGTTGGCGGCGGGAGGCCTGAAATATTTGGGGGTGTTTATGTCAGAGGTACCGTCCATTGCCTGGGAGAGGAACCTGGTCCCTGTATGGGAGCTAGTTTGGACTGATATCAAGTCATGGTCGCGCATGCCCTTGACATTATATGGCAGATCGGCAATATTCAAGATGGTGGCGCTTCCTCGGCTGCTCTATCAGCTTCAGAACCACCAGTACCCGATCCAGGCCAGGTGGTTCCGGTTGGTTAACTCTGTGCTTGGGCAATTTCTATGGGAGGGGGGTAAGGTGCATGTGGCCCTGCAGACGTGCTTTCTATCCACTTACGGTGGAGGACTGGCGTCCCCAGACATGCTCTCGTACTACCAAGCCTCGCATCTACTGGTTCTTAACGAGTGGTGGTATGGTGACAGGGGAGATCCGGCATATGCGCTGGAGCGGTGCCTGATGGGGTAGCATACACTCTACACAATTCTTTATTTGGCGCCACTGCGAAAGGGCATTGCCATCTGTCACACGAGTGATATTTCTGGCTTTGAGGCAGGCGCTACGACGCATAGGGTGGTGTAACATTCTGACTCGGGAGACTCCTCTATGGCACTATGGACGTTTGCCCCAATTGGCTGCCCTACAGGGCTTCCGGGGATGGGATGATATCGGGATTTCGACTCTGGGAGATGTTATGAGGGGCACAGCACTCAAGTCTTTCCATGATATGTGGAGGGAATTTTGCATGCCACAGGCACAATTCTATCGATACTTGCAATTTCGTCATGCTCTAAACCCTAGCCTAGAGGGGCTGAAGTCTCTGCCGGACTTCAGCCCGTTGGAAGCGAAGGTGTTTATGGGCGATCTGGAGACGAAGAAAATCTCACGGATATACCAATCACTCGTTACACATAGCTCCACCACGCTTCAGAAGCTTCGGGGGGGGGGGGCTGGGAGGAAGATGTGGGCGAGTTGGAGGAGGAGAACTGGAGGGAGGTCCTGGCGGCGCCGCGAGGAGCAGCCATAGCGTCTTCGCCTTATCCAGTTTAAGTACATGCTCAGGGTTTATTTTACCCAGTCAGTCAGTCAGTCAAATACTTTTATTCGATAAGTTAATATCATAAAAAGAAATAGTACAGTACAGACAATTAATTATACACAGAAACATCATAGGCAAAGAAGTTCATTGTGCTAGTATAAATATTATAAAATATAAATATGTCTTAAAAGTGAGATAAAAAATTACAAGAACTCATGTTCGATAAAACCATGAAGTAAAAAACAACAAACAATCTGGTTCATAAAATATCGACAGAGATAGGTATAGCCTTGACAATCTTGTTCCTAATCCGAGTGGCAGCAACTAGAAAACTAGCAACATGGAATATTATTCTTGGGGAATTTAATTGTTGTAAGTACAGGAGGGCTGGCCTAACCTGTATAAAACCCGCCTCCCTCAGAATAGGGCACAAGAATTTCCTTCGGATTTCTCCGTAGTATTCGTGAACATAATAAAATGTAATGTGTCCTGGGTCGAGAAATCATCACACTGGCAGGGCTCAGCCCGTTCTGGGGGGCACCAATTTTTAAAACAGCCAAGGGAAAAATGAATTAAGTTAAAACGAAATCTTGTTAGGAGGTGCCGATGAAAGGGGTGATTCACTATTGTGAGATATGGTTCAGGGGCTAGAGAGCTAATTAGGGAATAATTTATTCTAACTGTTGGTTTCATCAGCTCTACCTCCTCCCGCTCTAAGGAGAGTAAATTCATCATGGCGTTTTTGATCAGTCCGATGTCCTTCCTCACTATGGAATCTGGGGACAAAAAAAGTTCGGAACGTCCTAGGTTATGAAAACCCGTTTTTATGTAGGTCAACCAAGGAATTTTATTAGACTTATCCAACTTCAGGCAGTCTAGCAGTATTAGGTGGTTCAAACAAATTTCTTGGTTCAGCCAGGTTTTCAACCAGCATATTAGCGGGGCTAGTTTAATTTGATCAGAAACATATCCTAGTCCCAGCTCAGTATGAATGGAAAAGGTTGGAGAGGACTGAGGGACCGTCAAGATTGATCTGAGGAATGTATTCTCAATAGTCTGGATTTTAACTTGAGACGAGTAACCCCATATCTGGGAACCATATGTGGCTACCGCTAGGCATTTGGCTTTGTAGACCTTGATGAGGGCTTCTATCGGCCTAGCCCCTAGCTTTTTGGAGAAACCCATAAGTGCAGATGCGGTTCTTGCGAAAGCCGTACTGCGACTATTTTTTTCGGGGCCCCAGTTACCACATTCATCAAAAAGAACTCCCAAATATGGGAATGTGGGTACCCTACAAACTTCTTCCCCGCAGCAGTAGAAGGTTTTCACCTTTTTATCCCTGCGTGCTTTTTCTGCAATCATGACTTGGGATTTTTTAGTATTCATTTTCAGGTCTAATTCCTCCATAAAGTTTCCAAAGGCATCCAACAATTTTTGCAGACCCACCCCTGTACGGGCCAGGAGGACGGCGTCATCCGCGTAAAGGAGAACTGGGATAACCAGTTCCCCAATACGCGGTACATCATGTGACACGTCCTTCAGAGCAGGCTCCAAGGCATTTATATATAATGTGAACAGGAGAGGGGCCAGAATACACCCCTGTCTGACCCCCCTCTCTGACCTAAAGTGGCTTGTGCATCACCCCTCAGAATTTACTCTGATTGCAGCTAAAAGACTAGAATGCAAGTCCGCTAAAAAGTGCACTAATGGGGGGTCAATACCCAAGTTTAATAAAATGTGCCACAGCTTTGACCTATTTACTAGGTCAAATGCTGAGGAGAGGTCCATAAACCCCAGATAAAATGACCCCTCCTTAGCTATAGTGTACTTACTGATTAAAAGTTGGAGGTTAAGACATTGGTCAAGGGTACTCCTTTTGGCTCTAAAACCATATTGTGCATTCAACAGGACCCCTCTCTCAGTCAGCCAATCTGATACTTTACGTAGGACCACACGGCCTAAACTTTTTACAGACGAATCAATTAAAGAAATTGGCCTGTAGCAGGACGGATCCTTTCTGTTCCCCTTTTTAAAAACTGGGATTATAATTGAGGTGGCCCAGGTAACTGGTGAGCTGTTCGGTCCCAAGGAATTAAACACATTTGACAGAATTTTGGACCAGAAATGTGGGGCAGCTTTAAATAAGTCAGCAGGGACCCCGTCGGGGCCCGGGGCCTTGTTCTGTGACATTTCACCAATGGCCCTTTCCACTTCAGAGACATCAAAGACCACCGCAGGAGAAGCATTCTCCCAGGGACTATTGTCTGTCCTATAGTTGTCTCCTGGTAGCCTGTACATTTTTTCAAAATGAGCAATCCAGTCACTGTCAGGGATATTACAGCTCAAGGGAGAATTCTCATCAGCTGAGAACAGGGGTTGATTTATGGTGGCCCAGAATTTCCCGCTGTCTCGCAAGACTTCGGGAGATAAAAGTTTAATCCAGGCCTCCTCCTTCAGTTCCCGTTTTCGGGCTAATAAAGCCTGTTTGTAGGCTGATCTAAGACTGGCTATAATCCCCCTATCCTTTGGAGACGCTTTTAGAGCTTTGACAAGTACAGCATGGGCTCTGGTACAACTACTATTAAACCACCTCTTACCAGTATGAATTTTCTGAGTACGCTCTACCTGTAGACTGAGATTAATTTGTCGACAGATGATACCAAAAGCATCTATCGTATGGGTGCCCAGTGACTCAGTATCCTGACATATGTTAACTTCCCTTTCTACCTTAGGTAAAACCTCTCCTAAAAAACTTTCAGGGACCAGTTTGGACCACCTCAGTCTTCTACCTTGATGTATCAGGGTCATGTCTTTCCCTCCCATTTGCACCGCATCCTTAAAACAAAGGAGGTCCCCCGTCTCCATCTCTAATATCACAGGATTGTCATCGCTATAGACGGAGACCTCCGTGAAATAACTTAAAACCCTACACAACATAAAAGATGTTAAGAAATTGTAATCTATGATTGTCCCTATGTCTCTCCCCTTAAACGTTGGGGTCCTAGTACCAGCCTTCGGACAGCTGGACTCAAAGATTCCAGCTGGCTAAAAATAATTCCAGTTCCTCACCCTGTTTTGAGTGTTCAAAATGAGACGTGGCTGAAAGCGGGGGACCCTCATAGCCTTCAATTCCACATAATTTATCACAAGGGTGAGTATTAAGGTCTCCCATAATTATACTCTCGAATGTATTTGACTTTAGACAGTATGATAAAAGAAACTTCTCTAATAGCACTAAGTTATTGTCTTTGCTATCCATGGAATTATAAAAATGTATAAATAATATTTTGTTTCTCCCGGGGACTGACAGTTCCACTATTAGGCTGTTTTCGGAGCCTATTTCGAGTTGAGTGAACGTGCCCTTTAATTCTAAGGAGAACAGGCTTATCAAGCCCCCTTTAGCTCTGCCTGCCCTACTGCGTTGAGCTGGGGTAAAAAAGGGCTGGTAGCCATCTAGGGAAAAGCAATTTGTTGGGTCCCAGGTCTCCTGGAGTGAGATAATATCAAACATTTTCAGGAAGCTTACCCATTTTTCATCCCCCATCTTTACCCTAACACCTGCTACATTCCAACTTACAGTTCTGAGAGTAGGGACTTGCTTCAGCGTATGGGTGGGGGTCTCTATGTTACCATTTAGTCAGTCGTTTTCATCCATTCCCGATAATGGAGAAAAACGATTAGATAAAGGTATTCCCAGGTTACTGGGGGTGTCTAAGATCCGCTGGATTGTGCTGAGATAAACCTGGGGCATTAAGGGGGAGTTTGGGAAGTATGGGGGGTCTAATTGGCTGAGAAACCAAGTTACGCCCCGTTTGCTTAGATGGTGGGTAAAAGAATCCCAGGAGAAGCGGCCTGATACCTGAATTAGTCAGTTCTGACCCATCCCAAAAGAGTCGATTTGCCATGGCCTGGGCCTTAAAATTAATAATAACACAATCCCCTTTTATTGTTTTTTCTCTAGGACCCACCCACCCCACTCGCCTGACCATGCTTATATAGCCCGCTATATCAGCTTCACCGCTAGAATACTGAGTACACCAGTTCTTAGTTCAAGTTCAAGTTCAGGAATTTGTATAGCGCACTACTAACCAGAGGGTCTCAAGGCGCTTGAGTGAGGGTGGGTGCATTACTTATCGAATAGCCAGGTTTTTAGTTGTTTTCTGAAGGAGAGGTGGTTCTGTGTAAGTCGGAGGTGAGTGGGGAGAGAATTCCAGGTCTTGGCCGCTAAGTAGGAAAAGGATCTTCCCCCCATGGTGTATCTGTGGATGCGCGGAATTGCGGCGAGGGCTTGATTGGATGATCGTAGTTGGCGGGTGGGTGAGTAGGACAGTCGTGTGTTGAGGCATTCGGGTCCTAGGTCGTAGAGGGCCTTGTGTGCGTGGGTGAGGAGGCGGAACGTTATTCTTTTGTTGACGGGGAGCCAGTGGAGATCCTTCAGGTGATCGGAAATGTGAGCATGACGGGGAATGTCCAGTATGAGTCTGGCTGAGGCGTTTTGGATGCGTTGGAGTTTTTTCTGTAGTTTGGCTGTGGTCCCGGCGTAAAGGGTATTTCCATAGTCCAATCGGCTGGTGACCAGTGCGTGGGTGACTGTCTTTCTTGTTTCGGTGGGGATCCAGCTGAAGATTTTTTTGAGCATGCGTAGGATGTTGAAGCAAGAAGATGAGACGGCGTTGGCTTGTCTGGTCATCGAGAGGGAGGAGTCTAGGATGAAGCCCAAGTTACGTGCGTGGTCTGTAGGTATGGGTGCAGTACCCAGGGCCGGTGGCCACCATGAGTCGTCCCAGGCAGAGGGGGATGATCCTAAGATGAGGACTTCCGTTTTGTCCGAGTTAAGTTTTAAACGGCTGTTCTTCATCCATTCGGCTACTTCTTTCATTCCTTCGTGTAGATTGGTTTTGGCGGTGTTTGGGTCTTTGGTGAGGGAGAGGATCAGTTGGGTGTCGTCTGCGTAGGAGATGATGTTGAGGTTGTGTTGGCGTGCGATGGATGCGAGGGGACTCATGTATACGTTGAAGAGGGTGGGGCTGAGTGAAGATCCTTGTGGTACACCACAGATGACTTCGGTGGCCTCTGATTTGAATGGGGGGAGGCGGACTCTCTGGGTTCTTCCGGCAAGGAACGAGATGATCCAATTCAAAGCTTTTCCTTGTATTCCAACGTTGTTGAGGCGTTGTATGAGTGTGCTATGACATACTGTGTCGAAGGCGGCGGAGAGGTCGAGTAGGATGAGGGCCACTGTTTCTCCGTTGTCCAGTATTCGGATGTCGTCTATTGCTGCGATGAGGGCGGTCTCGGTGCTGTGTTTGGCTCGAAAGCCGGACTGTGAGGGATCGAGGGAGTTGTTGGATTCGAGGAAGGCGGCGAGTTGGCTATTGACAGCTTTCTCAATGACTTTGGCCGGGAATGGGAGGAGGGATATGGGGCGGTAGTTTTTAAGTTCAGATGGGTCTGCTGTGGGTTTTTTCAGGAGGGCGCTGACTTCGGCGTGTTTCCAGCTTTCTGGGAAGGTGGCAGAGATGAAGGAGCAGTTAATGATATCACGGAGATGGGGTGCGATGATGGAGTCTGCTTTATTGAAGATGTGGTGGGGGCATGGGTCGGTTGGCGATCCAGAGTGGATAGAGTTCATGAGGCGGATGGTGTCTTCAGTAGTCATTGGGTTCCAGGCGCTGAGGTAGTTGGAGGTCGGTTTATGTTCTGAGGGGGGTGGAGAGGGTTGTCTGTTGGAGCTGATTTCGAAGCTGATAGTAATACCCATAAGCTCTTGTGTACTTTCTACTGCGTTCAACTTAAGAGGGGGTACCCCTGTTAGGACCGCCACTAAGGGGGCGGCCTGTGGTGGAAGAAGCAACTTGAATTGACAGGGGACAGTCGGGGACTCCTTAGCAGGCTGGTGTGGGACTACTGCACTATGCCTAGTGGCCTTTTCTAATGTCGAAGCCCTAGGGAGGTAGATGTTATTACCTGTTGTGGTGGGTACCATATCTACTACCGGGGTATTGACATTTAAAGGGAGGTTACCCGAAACACTGGTCGCGTCAGTATTTATCCGATTTGAATTGGTAACAACTGGGATCACCAGAGTGGGTGCTGGACTCCGCGAACTGCAATGTTCTTGAATAAACGTATCTATTGCATTACATCTCTTCAATAGTCCCGCTACACATGTATTTAAAGTGTCCACTATATCTTTCGCGATGTTTGTCAAGACAGGCTCCAGGTGTGAGTCAATTAGACCTTCAATTTTCAGGCTAAGTCTGTTTATTATCTTTTCATCTATGTCTATGAGACAATTATTAGTATGCTTAGTCTTCTTTTGGCACTTCTTTGCGGCCCTGCCCCCATTTCCTTGATGCCCCAATACACTCTGGGTGTCCTCCTTATGGGGCGACGGGACCTGGGTGCATACACTCGTTTCTGGGGCAAGAATTAGAGAAGAGCCGGAATTAGCCTCGGGGCCCAACTGCGGGGGCACAGTATCTTGTGTAACTACATCTACACCAGGGTCAGGCTCGCCCCCTGCTTATGGTGACAGGCCTACCTCTTTTTCAGCGTTAGCAATTTCCTTAGTAATCACTCCCACAGCTGACGTCAGGTAGGAAATTATTGTCTCGCCCTTCCTGGGCACCTTGGCTTTCTGACCCCCGGCCCCCTCGTTGCACACTTGTTTCCGCTTACCCATTTGTACTTCTTAAGGAGGTTGCCCAGCCTGGCCTCTTCTGGCCCCTGATGGCCACAGAGGGCCCACCCTTTGCCCGGGCTTCGCCCGGCGCGTCCCGCGGTGCGCGGGTCCCGTGGTGATTAAATACACCTGGTCCACTGTGTGCTGGGCGTGTCTGGAGGCCCCACTGCCTTGTGGGCACTGTAGTTTCCCCGCAGGCTTCTCCCTTGATGTTAATGAAGGCGAGCGTTTCCCGCGAAGCGGGAAACGCGAGAGGTTGCCGAAAAGTCTTGTAGATGGGATATTTGCTCAGCCCCTGTCCGCTTTTCCTGCTGCTGCTACTCCAAGAATGCCCACAAACCGCAAGCCGACAACAAAGTTACCCGATATCCATTGTGGCGGGCGGGGTTGATTGCCTCCCCGGAGTGTATTCGGTGTAGACGGGAGGAGGGCACGTTCATTCACACTGTCTGGCAGTGCCTTTCCCTTGATCGCTTTTGGAGAGGAGTATTTTCCTGTCTCTCTGAAGTTCTAGGGTGGGAGCTCCCCCGTACACCGCGATTAGCCCTGCTGCACATGATGGAGGGAATAGGGGGTAACATATACAAGCGACATCTCATGCAGCTGGACTTCACGTTAGCGAAGCAAGATATTGCTAGGGAATGGAAGGCGCCATAGGCTCCCTCAGTGGCGGCATGGAAGAACAGCCTGGACTTTTGTATGGGGCTGGAACAGCCAATTGTTGTTGCCAGGGGATGCCCACGCAAACATTACAAGATATGGAAAAGGTGGGCGGAGTACCGGGTCCTGTGGCTGGAGCCCCCAGCAGAAGTGGAGGAGCCAGCATTGGGATAATTGGACTATGTGGACGTGGTGCGACCTTGGGGGAGGATTGTGTATTGGTTGTTACGCATGTTATGCTATATAGGAAAGTCGATTGCTTTTAGTGTATTTGGTCCTATCTGGCTTGATTCTGCAGGAGCCTTTGGTGTGCAGAGCACTGCGATATATATGCAATTTGACAAAATAAAATGTTTTTTTTAAAAAAGCTGGGAGTCAGCACGTTTATAATGCTAACAGCAGCATCATCGAAACATTGACATGCTATCGTGGGGTTATCGCTTTATGAACGTATTGCGTAACCTAAATCTTAACACTTCATACTATGTTCACTTGTTTAACAAGCGTTTTTCCAAAAACCGAGACCTAATGAGTGAGGTATCAACCACATTTCCAGAAAACAACTGAGTCAGAATACAAATATAAAGGCTAACATAACGAGCATGTTCAATGTAGAAAATGATCTAAAATGGGAGTTTATTGTGCTAATAAAGCACACAGGTTATATGGTAGCTTACTTTTCAAACGCGTCTCAAACGCTGCCGCGTAGCGTAGTGCTCAGAGTGAAGGAACTTCCTCAATCGAGTTGCGTAGGTGAAATTGACCGATCGATGCAATTCAAAATGAACCCGGCACGTGGGGCGCACCAGCCTATCAGCTGTCACTCACTCACTCACCATGTGACTAAGCACACTGCCATATTATTATTCAACACGCGAATATGTGTAAAGTGGGTGGACGAGAGTTACAGTGACCTATGCTATAGTTAAAATGTAATGCGAACTAACTTTGAGCGTATTAGAACACTGGAGCTTCTTATATTACTCCCGAATGAAACAAACGGCATGATGGAGTCACATGCTTGCTAAGGACCTATGGGAATAATGTAGAATGAAAATAACACGTGATACGAACCGACCTATCAGCTATCACTCCCTCTCTAAATGATGAGCAGACACAGCATGAAATAAAAAGCATAAATAGGTCTCCTAAATAGGTGGAACAACACTCGTACGCATTCATTTAATGATAAAGAACATTAAATATACAAGTGAACAAAAATAGATAACTGTGGCAAGCGATGTTTTGCTAATACAGAAAACCAATAAAGCACATTCAGAACAGTATTCAAAGGAAACCAGTAAATTCAATCCTATCATTCCATCCCATGAGGTTGCATCAAGTTCCATTTTTTATTCCAGAAATATTCAGTTCTCAAACCTTGTTTATGTGGATCCATGTCACAGCATGGCTCCATGGCTTCCAAAATAGTGAATCTGACTTGTGCAATGGAATGTCCTGCTTCATGCCAATGCATGGCCACTGTAGATTTTGAATTTTTTTTTCACAACAGGTTTTTATTGATTGAATTTAGGCAGAGTAAGAACGTGGCACTCCACAGTCAGGAGAGACCACCAGACATGTTGATACAATGAACATTATAGGGCCAGAGTCCAATCAAGAGTTATGGTCAAATATGAACTATAGATAAGTCCCCTCCCTCCCCTACCCCCCCGAACTCCCACCACCCAACTCCCGGCTACCTCCCCGTTTCCCTCCCTAACCCTATGCACGTGTGTAGAAGAAGCATCAGTGCTTGGTCGTGGTGTGGCAGTTATAACGTATTTCACAGGCCTAATCAAAGGTGTGTGTCTAGGGGTCTTCCTCAGGGTCTGCTGGGGGGTCTAGTGGCAATTCCCTATAGTCAGCCCACCTCTTCCATATCTTAAAGTGCTTGCGGGGGCATCCTCGTGCTTCGAATATTGGTCGTTCTAGACCCATACAAAAGTCCAATCCAGCTCTCCATACACACAGGGGGGGGCCTCTCGTCCTTCCAAGCGTGGGCTAGATCTCTTTTAGCCAATACTAGCCCCAATAACAACAAGTGGCGTTTATATATGTTCCCACCAACCCCTTCAAGGATGTGAAGCAGTCCTAGACGATGAGTACACGGAAGGTCCCATCCCAGTACTTCAGACAGGCAGTTTCACACACCCCTCCAGAAACCAGCTATTCTAGGACACGACCACACCGTATGGAGCAGTGTACCTACTGCCGCTCCACAACGCAGACATTCCGGTGAACCAATCAGTCCCGCCTTTCACAACCGCTCACGGGTAAAGTAGGCCCTATGGAGAATTTTGTATTGAATCAACCTGAGCCGTATTGCAATGGCTGTTCCCCGCGGGGACTCTAGGGCCTCCCTCCAATCATCGTCATCCATGGAGCCAATATTAGCCTCCCAGGCCGTCCGCAGGGGAAGAAGGGTAGAGGAACAGTGGGTGACCAGCGTCTGGTATAGTCGGGAGACCTTTTTATCCCCGAGGTCGCCCATGAAGACCTTTGCCTCGATCGGGCTAAATTCAGGGAGTGAGTCTAGATTGGCAATGCTGGGCGTCAGTGCATGTCTAAATTGCAGATAGCGAAAAAACTGGGTCTTGGGCATGTGGAACTCCGCACTGAGCTCCTGGAACGATTTGAGCGTAGTCCCTGTCATTACATGTCCCAACAACGAGATCCCGATTGCGTCCCAACCGTCGTATCCTGACAGCGAGGCAAGCTCGGGGAGACGTCCATTATGCCACAGCGGTGTTTCTGCAGTTAGTCTGCCCCACTAGCCCACACGGCGTAGCGCCTGCCGCCACACAGCGAAGACCGTCCTCGTCACACTGGCCAATGTCCGCCGCAGCCGGGCCGAGTAGAGGATCGTGTGGAGGGTATTGTCGCCCATCAGTGCGCGCTCTAGGGCATAAGCCGGATCGCTACTATCGCTGTACCACCAGTCATTTAAAACGAGCAGGTGAGAGGCTTGATAGTAGGACAGAAGGTCCGAGGTGGCAAGTCCTCCACAATATGTAGATAAAAAGCACGTGTGCAGCGCCACTCTGGCAGCCCCCCCAGCCCACAGGAAGTGTCCTAAGACAGAGTTGACCTGCCGAAACCACTGAGTTGTTATGGGGTGGGGATAGTTCAGCAGCTGATATAAGAGGCGCGGAAGTGCCACCATTTTAAAGATCGCGGACCTACCAAATATAGTAAGGGGCATCCGAGACCACATTTTCACGTCCGCTTGAACCCGCTCCCAAACAGGTATTATGTTACGTTCCCAGGTAAGGGTCGCCGATTCCGATAGGAACACCCCCAGATATTTCAAACCGCCGGCAGCTACCTGCAGTCCCGATGTCCAGGGGTCCGTCACCGCATCACCCCCAAGGACCCATAGGGTGGATTTGCACAGGTTCAGGTAAAGGCCCGAGACCTCTCCAAAGACCCGCAGTATCTCCAACACCCGTGGCCCCGAGCGTCGCAGGTCAGTGAGAAAAAATAGGACGTCGTCCGCGTACAGCGCAATTCTATCAGAGAGGTCCCCAGTCCACACAAAGCCACGCATCTGTGCATCTATGCGCACCCAAGCGGCCAGAGGCTCCATGGCGAGGGCGAACAAGTAGGGGGACAGAGGACACCCCTGTCGGGTCCCCCGTCCAATGTGGAATGTCTCGGACACCGCTCCCGCAACTCGCACCGCAGCCGTGATGTCGGTATAGAGTAGTTTGATATATGACAGGAATATTGGGCCTAGATTAAGGCGGGATAGGAGCGCAAATAGGTACGTCCAGCTCACTGAATCAAAGGCTTTGTTTATATCGGCGAGCAACAAAGCCGCCTGTTCTCCCGAGGCCCCCATGGCATCCACTGCGGCCTGTGCACGCCGAATGTTATGGCGCGTCGCCCTGTGAGGCATAAAACCAGCCTGGTCCGGGTGGACCAGGTCCGTTATGTAAGGGAGCAATCGATTCGCCAGGGCTTTTGCCAGTATTTTGGCCTCCACATTAAGCAAGGAGATGGGGCGATAGGAGTCATGTCTATCCGGGGGTCTACCTGGTTTCTGAAAAACCACCACCTCGGCATGGCGCCAGTCTGGAGGCAGCCTGCCCCGTGTACGCGCAGTCTCAAGTGCACGACGATAGTGGGCTCCAAGTTGTATATGGAATTTCTTGTAAAACTCACAAGGGTAGCCGCTCGGCCCGGGGGCCTTGCCTACATTGAGCTGTCCCAGGGCGTCTCCCAGTTCCTCCACTGTGAGGGGAGCATCGAGGGCCCTTCTGGTCTCATCCGAGACCGCTTTAGGCGGCAGATCATCTATGAATTTAGCCACTTCGTCAGCCGATAAGTGATCACACGGGGCATATTGTGTCGTGAAGTAGCTAGCAAAGCTCGCCGCTAATTCGTTCGGGTCAGTAATGACCCTCCCGTCGGCAGCAGTAAGACCCGGCAGTGTAATGGGTTGAAGACTGCGTTGACAAAGTCTATGAAGCAGTGTACATGATTTATCTCCCCATTGATAAATTCTGCTCCGCGTGGCCAGCCACGCCTGTTTGGCCTCATCCATTAATACCGATGCATATGTTTGCTGCGCCTGGAGAAGCAAGCGTATCACTACTTCATCACCTCCTCCCCGACTCTGCTGCTCCAGTGTTTCTACCAGCGCAGCCGCCGCCGTGACAGACTCTCGACGCCCGCGACGAGCCGCAGTACACCACGCGATGTCCACCCCCGTATAGTGGGCTTCAAGGCCTCCCACACCACCTCTGCGTCAACGTCATCTGTCAGGTTTTCTCGCCAATAGTGATCTATTGCCTCCCGGAGATGTCGGACATAGCCGGGCTGTTGGAGATGCCACGAGGACATTCTCCACCTGAAGGGTTGACGTTTTCTAAGGAGCTCCACCCTGACCGATACCGGGGAGTGGTCGGACAGTCCCCTTAGTAAAATCTCTGCCGCTCTCACTCTGCATAAGCATACTCTGGGCACAAACACATAATCTAATCGTGAGAAGGAACCATGCACAGCAGATACGAACGTGTACTCTCGCTCTGTTGGGTGAATGTGTCTCCAGGTGTCCACCCAGCCCAATCCTTCACTCACAGCATGCAATCTAGTGGGGGGGGTCCAAGCACCTCCTGGCGCCTCTGACGGTCCACACAGACATCCATCACCTCATTCCAATCCCCCCCCAATCACTGCCACGGATTCCGGGATGTCTCCCCACACCGTAAACAGCCTCTCAGCTAGGGCCCACTGCAAAGGGGGGGGGGGGGGGCATAAACGCTTCCAAAGACCACAGGTTCTGTGACCACCATCCCCTTGACAAAGAGATAGCGGCCCTGCGGGTCCACCCACTGCTTTTCATGGACGTAGGCCACCCTGCGATGAATTAAAATAGCCACCCCTCTGGACCCCCTGGAGAATCCGGCGTGGAAAACCTGATGATAACCAAACCTCTGTAAACTAAGCACCTTTGTTCCCATCATATGAGTTTCTTGAAGCAAGAGCACATCAGCAACCTCTCTCTTTCCCCAGCACAAGACCGCCCCCCGTTTGACCTTATCCAGCATCCCCCTGACATTCCATGTAATTACTCGCAGGGACTCCTCAAGGAGTCGATGCATTGTCTTAGCCATAATTAAAGGGGACCCACCAAGGAGGCCCTCCGTGCCAGCACCACTCATTGCCCACCAACAGCAATATTCCCGTTAAAAATTCATTCCCCCCCATCCACCCCTGAGCCCGAACACAACAAGAAAGGCAACATCTGCTACCTCCCAAACCCCCCAACCTCCCCCCCTCTTCAATCCTTCCCCCTTCAACAACTCGCACCCCACACCCCCCCCCCATACCTCACGGAACTATGAAGTACCTGTCGCGGCATGGGTAGCCTCGAGCCCAAAACGGAGGGCCCAAGACCAACCATGCCAATGGATCCCAACTCCCCGAGCCCGAAAGTCCCTTTCCCCCTCCCCTAACATCTCCCACCGTAGTAGGAGAATGGCGCCCCTAATGGGTCATCCCCGAGCCACACTCCACAACCCCACTCATGTTCAATAACTCGGTCTCGAGTCAACGTTGAGGCATTGATGGCGCATTCAGTCCACTGGGCCGCAACTGCACCGTCCCCAGCCATCGGGGACCATACCTCCGAACAGGGAGCACAGAGTACCTGAGGCCTTCAGTGTTCTCTTCCGGATTAGTCAGAGTCTTCTGTTCTGCCGCTATCATGTGCACCTGTGGCAGAAGCCGACCGCTTCCGTGATCTGGACCTCCGATGTCTCCTGCTCTTGGCCGCTCGGTCTCCTCGTTCCTGTGATGACCCCCGCGAAGAGCCCGGGTTCAGTCCCGGCTAGGCATGCGGCCTGAGTGCCACCGTTTCGTCAGTCCATTTGAAGAGCTCCTCTGGAGAATCGAAGAACAGCGTTTTAGACTGGAAGATCACCCTCAGGCGAGCCGGGTACAGCAGAGAGTATTGGAGATTCAGGCCCCGCAGCTTCGCCTTTGCGTTCATGAAGGATTGACGCTGTTGCTGTACGAGCTTGGTATAATCCGGAAAAATCATGATCTTTCGGTTCTCGTATAAAATAGCATCCTTGGTTCTTGCTTCCTTCAAAATGGCATCACGGTCGTGATAGTTCAAGAGTCTGGCTATTACTGCCCTGGGCCGTTCTCCCTCCGGCGGCCTCTGCGTCAGGGCACGATGTGCGCGTTCAACAACAAAGCAGTTGGATAAAGCTTCTGGGGGCATCCAGCTCATTAGCCACTGAGCGAGAAACTGTTCCATGTTCCCCTTCGCACATCGTTCTGGAAAGCCGATGAAGCGGAGGTTGTTTCGACCCGCGCGTCCCTCCGCATCCTCCGCCCTGAGTGCCAGGCCCTTCTGCGCAGTTTCCATTGCTGCCATCCTCTTTTTCAGGGAACCCACATCGTCTTCCACCACCGAGATTCTGGATTCTGCCTCTGTAATCCGCACCACTGCATTCCGCAAGTCCTGGCGCAGCAAGGTGACATCTGCGCCCACCGCGCCTATCTTGGCATCTAGCATATCCCTGGATTGGGTGATGGCAGCCATAAGCGCAGCATTGTCCGGCCCCCCTCCTTGTCCCCTTCCCGAGGATCCGGGGCCCCCGCCGGGTCCCGTAAATTTATCAATGGTCGGCTGCTTGGTGAGGCCGCCACCTCCTCCTCTGGTCATGGTCGCCAACCTCCCGAGGGCCACCGACAGCAGGCGCAGTCACGGTCCAGCACAGGGTCTTCTATATCGTCTGTAGTCTCAGGAAGGGGCCCCCTCAGCAGTTCTCCCCCCGCCGCAGGGTTCAGATATCAGTGTCTCCTATCCGGCACTGGTCCTCTGGCAGGTCAGGGCAGGTCCCGGGAACTATACCCCAGATGTCCGCAGTCGTCGCGCCTCTCACCGCACTGATCGGCCTCCAGCACCAGCCACCACTCCTGCACAGATCAGGGACCCAGGTGGGGGGGGGGGGGGGCACTCACAGTTCGCCGATGGTCCGGTCCGCTATCCACAGAGGGTCAGCAATGATGTCTTCAATCCGCAATGTCAGGACCACCTCCACCGATCACAGCCCTGGGGCCACCGTCGGGGCCCAGGCGAGGCAGCCACCCGCGGTGACCTCCGGGCGGGGACCACAAAACTCGAGGCCCCGGCTGCACCAGGTCCACAAGGCCGCTGCGACTGGCCGGACGGCCCACAGCAGCCAGAATCTCCACTGCTCAGGCGGGGCCCCCGGAGGGCAGCGTCGCCCCCCGTCCCTCAGGGCAGCAAGATGTGGGGCAATCGGCGGGCCGACTGTGCCGCGCAAGCACCCCCGGGCGTCCGGCCGGACGGCCAACAGCAGCCGGAATCTCCACTCCTCAGGCGGGGCCCCCAGAGGGTAGCATCGGTCCTCCCCGTCCCTCAGGGCAGTCAAGATGTGGGGCAATCGGCGGGCCGGCCGCGCCGCGCAAACACCCCCGGACGGGAGGCGCCAAAATCGAGGCCCCGGCTTTCTCGTTGCGTGCTAGGCCTCACGCTCCTCACCTCCTCCCAGCCGCGCTCGATAGAGCGGGAGCTCCGCGGACTGCACCGGAGGATTCAGGGAGCCCTCGGCAACGTGTGCCTCCCTTGGGCTGTGGTGTGCAAGCTCGGGGACCAGGATAAACAGCCGGATAATGAACGGGCCGGCGGGAGCTCTAGGAAGCTGCAACCGCCATCGCCGCTCGCGACGCCCCCAGATTTTGAATTTTTTAAACGTATATTGCTTTTATTTTCAGTCATTCTCACTTTCACTTTTCTTTCAGTTTGTCCCACATACATTTTTCCACAGGGACATTTAATGGCATATATGACGTTCTTCGTGTAGCATGTGCTCGAATGCAACAAACGTATTCTCGTGCCCTTAGTGGGATGTGTGAAGTCATTTCCCTGTATAACATTATTACAATGTGTACAGTTCTCACATCTTTGCATCCCTCTGAAACTGATTAATTATCTCAGTTGTTTGACTAGACAAATGTTCTTTGAGGTTTTTAGCTTTTTTTAAAGCAAAAGTGATTTTTTCAGCAAACAATGGTTTAAGGTCTGGCTCTGGCTGAATCAATGACCAAGGTTTCTTCATGATGTTCATGATTTTAGTCGCTTGTGTAGAATATTTAAGCACACACACTGTCAGATTTTTTCTTATATTAGTTTTGCTTGCAAGTAAAGTTTCTCTATCCAACTTCGTTACTTTAATCCTGGATTCTTCTAAGATGTTCATGGGATATCCTCTCTTCCGATAATTCATGATCTGTTTATTGATTGCGATAGCAACTTCTTCCAGATCCGAGGTGATGCGTTTCAGCCGAATAAATTGTGACAGGGGTAAATGTCCTAAGAGATGCTTGATGGAAACTGTTGAAGTGCAAACAGCTGTTGCGATCTGTATCTTTAGTGTACACATTGGTTTTGATGCAATTGTTCTCCACAGTTACTAGTACATCTAGGAACGCTAATTGACGTTTATCGATTTGGTGAGTAAATTTAATACGTTCATGGCACAAATTTAAGCGAGTGATGTTGTCTTGTTGAGCTTGCTTTTCACCTCTCCATATGAAGAATATATCATCAATATACAGAGAACACAAAAGGGAACAGGTACCAGACAACATTACTTTGGTTGGACTTGCTAGAAGGGACATAGCACAGGCCCAGAAGGCTATGGAGGTTTAATCTATTAATAAATGCATGTACGTGCTCAGATGACTCCTCAGATCGGCCTCTGCCTATTTACTTAATGTGAGAAGTTGGCTTGGTATATGATGTCCACTATTCTAGTGGGCACCTTGCACCAGTCCAAACGACCCTTATTGATGGTAGGTTGTAAAGTCAACCTCATAGAAAGCTATCCTAGTGCTAGCTGTGGAGAGCAGCCTTCAGGCTAAGACTTCGAGGCGAGGTAAGCAAGTTGTTTTACCAATTATAATCTCTTGAATGACCAAATGAAAGCACACCACACAAGGTATATATCAAATATACATGTATTTAATCTAAACACAACCCCTCGTCTCTTTATGAGGTCAGAGGTAAAAGTACAATACAAGGAACTTAATTAGCATACGATAAGTTGCACAGTATATGTTATGCCCTAGGGGCCTCACAAACCATATACTAAAATAGTGGTATAAGAACCACGTGAGAGTTAGAAAGCGGGCCTAGGGCCTTTAGAACCGCTGGGGCTACCTGGAACCACTAAAGGTTAGGATGCAGGAGGCCCACGGGGGACACGTGCAGTGTCTAAAAACAGCCGGGGATCACCATTGACTTTCTAGGGAGAACGAACAAGTTACAGTTTTAAAGATTAAGGGCACCTAGAGGTGAACTACGATGGAACCCTTTTAGACTGACACTTCGAGAGTCAATACCCACGGGAGCACCGGAGTACTCGAGTTACCTCACCCACGGACGACGGGTGCATAGGTGTCTTTTGATGTCATGTTTTGTCGTCGATTACAATGGAGAGCTGCGAAGAAATGCTGCAGGCGACCAGAGTAAAAGGGTGGATCGGAGATGTGAAGAACCTGAAAGCAGAAGGGACAGAGTCTGGGTCACTAGCCAGTGACCAGGATGGCGAGGAGAAGATGCCAGCTGTCGGTGATTTCAGGTGAAAGAGGTGAAGCTTGACTCTTCAACCACGAGGACCAGAAGGCGTCGACGATGACCAGGAGCTGGATTTGAGCTGTCCCACGAAGGATGTCGAGTGCTGCAGCGTCAAAATCCAGATTGAATCCAACAAGCCTTGGCAACAGCAACCCACGCAAGATGACAAGATTTGCTTCGGATCAGACCAGCAAGGTCTGAGGGACTCCTCCTTTGAAATTGAGTGAGAGCAAGTCAGGAGCAACCAGGAAAGCTCAAGAAATCAAAGAAGGCCCTTTGTGGGGGCTCGCTAGCCAACGGACTAGGAACCCTAGGGGCCTCGAGCAGAAATGCACGAAGCGGGCCCACGGGACACTCGTGGAGTGTAGGCCTCTGAGCTTTGGTGCAAAAGGTGCTCGGGGCAGGGGCTTCAAATACCCCAATGCACAACTTCGGGAAGTAGGTGCAGTTTGCAAAAATGCAGGATGTCCAGGAGTTACGGTCCCACGTCTCTCGTGTCCGCTACAGGTATCAGCTTTGCTGGAAGAGCAGGTCAGCGTCAGAGATGTCTGGAAGTCCATGTCCTGTGTCGCAGATTCTTCAGGATCCAGCAGGAGCCTCGAAAATGCAGACCGGCAAAGATGCTTTTGTTGCCTGTTTGAACAGGGTGGTCCCTCCTTGACCACAAGGGATATGTCTTAAGACTTCCAGTCGATGTGGAATGTCGAAGGTTCAAGATATATGTTGTAGAGTTTCGTCCAGGGTAATCTAAAGGCCTAGGGACTAGGATCCTATTCTTATAGCAAGTTTAGGGGTTGGACTAACTTTAGGGTCCCACCTATGGGAGGACATAGGGAGGGGGTGGTTACACTACTTCCCCTTTGTCCAGTTTCGCGCCAGAGCTGGGGCTGAGTGCCCCAGCAACTGGTTTGAACTGGGAAATGCATGGAGCACCTTGTGTGCCCCAGGCAGTGTCTGAAAAGCATTCACTGAATGCAACCCACCCTGCCCCAATACACTAAAGCCTGTCTGGGGAGGTGCTGGCACTTCCCTGGACAGGAAACCTATTGTCCAGGCTTCCCATGCCGGAGGTTCGTCCAGCAGCAGGAGCACAGACTCGTGTCTGTGGCAGCAGCATCCATATTGTGATACTGAGGTTGTGTTTAACTTTAACTGGGTTTAGCAGTAACTACATGTCTTCTCCCTCTAGAAGGGTGTAATGCTACCCCAGCCGCCAGAACTGGCGTGGGGGGGGGTCCAAAGTGTTTGACACCTTACACGACATGTTTTGATAAAGCCACACCAAAGTTAGCATTAACCGTGAGGATTATAATGTACTTAAGCGTATATGGTATGGCTATATCATAGAACAGCTATAAGGAGATGGTTCCGAAAGCTGCAGAGGGGCTCAGCTCATGCTAGGGCCCCCTCTCACACAAAACCAAGCACTCTGCCTCCAGGATTGTCAAGGCCTGCCATGGGAGTGACTTATAGGTTAATAAGTGTGTGAGTGTGTGTGTGTGTGTGTATATGTATATATATATATATATATTCATTGAAAAAACCATAGGTTATAGACCATATATAGTTAGGAATTAGCATTTACAAAACCTTGAAAATTCACTGAAAAAACCATAGGCTATAGACCATATATAGTTAGGAATTAGCATTTACAAAACCTTGAAAATTCACTGAAAAAACCATAGGTTATAGACCATATATCGTTAGGAATTAGCATTTAAAAAACCTTATTTTACTCACACAAAACCATTGAAAT
The DNA here is from genome assembly GCF_964261635.1 of Lissotriton helveticus. Taxonomy (NCBI): domain Eukaryota; kingdom Metazoa; phylum Chordata; class Amphibia; order Caudata; family Salamandridae; genus Lissotriton; species Lissotriton helveticus. Next base: position 312,530,445 of record NC_136072.1, on the reverse strand, counting down.
TCCATATATAGTTAGTTGCACTAACTATATATCGCGCACCCACAATCCACTGCTGATGATGTCACATATTACATCATTCATGACATGGTCAGTGACATCACTGATGACATCACTGATGACATCTCAAATGACATCACTGATGACATCACTGATGACATCATCCATTGACTGTGTGTTTCTGTAAAGTTTAAATATGTTTTACATATTGAAGAATGAGTAGATGTATAAGTGTCTGGATGAAGGATTTAGGTGCGTGACTGACTGTATGAGTGAGTGATTAAATGTGTCTCACTGAGTGCATGGGTTAGTGACTAAACTGTCTTAATTTGTGCATCATTATGTCTGTTGTTCTGTAAACTGCTGCATGTGTTGATCAGTAGCTATATGAGTAACTATATGGGTTATTGATTGATTGTCCAAGTATTTGTATGGGAGACTGAGTGTGTGTGTGGCTGGCTGGGAGATGTGTGACTCTGTGCAGATCAATGTGTACTTGTATCAATGATTGTATAAGAGAGTAAGTAAGTGTTAGTATATGTTTGAAAATGTAAGGTACTCTATGTTTAAATGGAAAATGGAAAAAATAGAAAATGGAAGTGTGATTGATTCTTTACAGGACTGACTAGGTGTGTGAGTAACTCCATGGATGAGTGGCAGAGTGTGAGTGTCTGTATAGGTGTATGAGTGCATAGGATAGTGTTGTAAAGATGAGTGATTGTATGTATGAATGATTGTATGGGTGAATGAGTGAATGTGTGTGTAGACGTAGGAATCAGTGAGTGCGTATGTAGTAACTAGTATTGGTGTGTCAATGGTTTCAAAAATTATACTCTGTATTTAACACTGGGTGTAACAGAGGTTATATTAAAGTGTGAGGAGATGCATTGTATTGTCACATGAATGATATCATCAGTGATGTGGTCATTGATGTCAAATGAGATGTCATCAGTGATGTCATCAGTGATGTCATTTGAGATGTCATCTGAGATGTCATCAGTGATGTCACTGACCATGTCATGAATGATGTAATATGTGACATCATCAGCAGTGGATTGCGGGTGCGCGATATATAGTTAGTGCAACTAACTATATATGGAATTTCAATGGTTTTGTGTGAGTAAAATAAGGTTTTTTAAATGCTAATTCCTAACGATATATGGTCTATAACCTATGGTTTTTTCAGTGAATTTTCAAGGTTTTGTAAATGCTAATTCCTAACTATATATGGTCTATAACCTATGGTTTTTTCAGTGAATTTTCAAGGTTTTGTAAATGCTAATTCCTAACTATATATGGTCTATAACCTATGTTTTTTTCAGTGAATTTCAATGGTTTTTTAATAGCAAATATCATAAGCTGTCGAATGTCAAGTACGTGGTAAGTAAAAACATTTTCGTGTTTATGCTCACTGATCTGCTTTGAATGCTGCCCCCCCCCCCTCATTTCTATTAGGAGTACTCTCTCTTTGCAGATAGTGAAGGGTAGTTAACGCAGCCCTTTGCCCCCGTTGTAATCCGTCGTGCCTGCTTCTCTCTCCATTTGATTGATTGTTCTCTTTGGTTCATTCTCTATTTACAAACAAGCACAGAGTCGCAATACTCTGTTTAGTCTTTGCAGATAGCGAAAAATCGTGTAAAAAAACAAAAGGAATCGAGCAAAATCAGTAGGCCACTAATGGGATCTCTTTTTGACCTCGCTAAAATAGAAACATTAGGAACAACCTGTTGAAAATAGCAATGTGTATGTACATAAGCGGCGTTCATTTGTGTTCACAGTACCCCTTGTTGATTGTTTGAATCGAGCATTGAATTGTTCGAAGTTGGTTCTCTTAAGGATCTTCTCTGCCTGCAAACGAGGAAGAATAGGAATATTCTCTCTCCCTTTGCAGATAGTGAAGGGTAGGTAACGCAAACCTTTAACACGTCGTGCCTATTTCGTTCCTCATTGATTGATTGTTTGCCCGAACATTGACTGTTTGGGAATTGGTTCTTTTTTGAGGTATTCCGTTTGCAAATAAACGTAGGAAAATCTTTGCAAGTAGTGAAAGGGTAGGTAATGCGGACCTTTCTCCCCCGTTGTAATCTGTCATGCCTATCTACTCCCCACTGATTGATGCACCTGTTTCACCCGGACCATTTACTAGAGATAGGTCATCTGGCCCGACCAGAGAGCACCCCTAGTGAAAAGGACATATGCAATAATAACGAAGTGATCACTGTATCCTGTTAACAGAAACTTTAGCATGAAACAACCTGGAAAGAAAGGAATAGGAAAACGAAAATCAGTAGGCCACTAATGAACTTTTTATTAAATAACAAACAAAGAAACGATAACAATACGTAATGATAAAACCTATTATTGTCCTAGAAACAAGAAACGTTAGAAGTAAGCCCGTAATAAGAAACCTGAAAACAGTAAGAGAAACCAAGTGTGACATTGCAACGGCCACAAGGCAACGAGGCTTCATCGCCCCTCACTGCCCCAAAACGTGTCTGTCCCACCGCCTGCCACGGCCAAATAACGGCAAACTGGGAAAGATACAAGTCAGCAGACATCCGCCCCATTCTGGAAACTTCCAAAGTGCAACAGGTTTCCGGCTACGCCCAGCCGGAAGCAACACATATAAGGCGGGTCCTGCTGCCAACCGTCGGCAGAAGATCATCACGTAGGGTGTAGCCGGAGGAAAGGCCGAGGCCAGCGGGACCCGGCCAGGGGATTGACAACACTGGAGAGTTGCAGGGGGGGGAATGTCTATGTCCTCGACCCTCCCCTCTCTCTCCCAGTCCGGCCGCGGTGGCACTTGAGAGTTGCAGGTTGTCCCCCCACTCTCTCTCCCGGTCCGGCCACCAACGGCCGGGGGCTGGGGCCGACTGGATCCGGCTGCAGCCGATGAGCCAAGGAACCCGTTCATGGGGCCAGAGCAAAGGGCGTCCGGCCGCCATCCACCGGAGGTCCGGCCCAAAGACGGACGGGACATTTCTTCTTTCTTTTATAATGGCTGCGACAACACTGGGGGGGGATGTCTTGCACATGCCTCCGACCCCCCCCCCCTCGTCCTCATCGCCTGGTCCGGCCATAACAAATGTCAAGCGAGACGCCGTGGGGTGCACTGGGTGGGAGAGACGGTGCGAACAGGCCTCTCCCGCCTCCCCAGGTGGAGGCTTCCCAGCTGCACCCTCAGCGCTCCAGGCGCCCGGAAAAGGGTTCTTCCACTGTGGCGATGCTGCAACGTCTCGCCCGGCAGGGTGGAGCCCGTCCGCTCATTTGACCCCGCGATCGCCAGTAGCTACCGAACTCTCAAAATGGCGGTCGACCTGGCAAGAGCGGGCCCAGCATAAAGAAATGGCCCGGTCACTGGTTGACTCCACCACCGTAGTCCTCCACGACCTTGAAGATTCTAGAGGAATCCCCGACCCCCGCAGACACCCCCGATGGGGAATGACTGCCATGATCGCCCGTGGAGTGACGAACCTGTAGCCGCGGGACGTCGCCGCTCCCATGCTGGCGCCAGCCTCAGTTTGAATGACTAGAATCCTGCAGACCTCAGTTCCGGTGAAAGCACGGTGTGACCCGGTAGGAAAAATTGTTGCACCCCCTCCCCTTTTTGACTGATGGTTCATACCACCGATCCTTTCCTTTGCCCTTTTAACGGAACTTTGGACTGCCTCCCCCCCCCCCCGCGGCGCCCCACGCCGTTATTTGCTGGGCGGCAACTTACTAGACATCACCTTCGTGCCATCTAGATTTCAGCGCGTTCTGCTGCCTTGGAACTATTCGCACAACAGACCGCTACTGACGACCCACCCCCAGGCAACATCTTCTGAATTTTCATAATTTGAAAGAACTAGTAACATGTCCTCATCAGGAATTTCCTCTTCAATCATCTCATCAGGAATCTCCTCATGAAAACTCTGCAATGATGATTCTTGTAACTCTATGGTCTCCAAACATTCGATAAATTCGCCATCAAGAGATAATTTCATTAAATGTAGTGGATAATTCAAAAGAAATTGCCACGGTCTCTTCATTGTTTAAATGTTTTTACTGTTTTTGTTTTGTTGTATATATTTATAAGTTATTAAAGTTTTATATTCCTACTACTTTGTTGGAGTGCTATATATTTTTAATGTGACACATAATTGTAAAAACTTTGATGTACAAAGAGTCATCCCTGGAATCTTCCGCTTCAGGCTCGGTCCCCTCCCCAATCACAATACAGGATGGTTTCAGATAGTAGGAACGCGTGTGGTTTGACGGATCTCATCGGGTGTGGGCCTTGATCTACTATAACTCCTTTGAAGAGGGGTGATTCTTTACAGCTGGGGCCATAAACTACATCTGCAGGGCTAGCTGATAGCCTGGACAATCGGACACAGAGGAAGAGGAGTGTCAGAGGGTGCGGTAGTGAATAGGGCGAAAGGGAGGTGTCGGGCGGGCACAGAGTGTGATTCTCAGGGAAGAGCAGCGCAGATGGGGGGAGGTTTATTGCCGATGCATAAGACAGAGAGCGGGGGTGACCAGTGCCTGGGGAAGATGCTTGCGAGGGTGGGGAGCCATACTACGGATCAACAGCGTGCAGAGAGTGGGTCTGGTCAAGGCATCTAAAATGGCTGCCGTGCACGACAAAAGTGTGCCATTTCAAAAAAGGCAAGATGGCGCAGACAATGTTTTTCAACACTTCCTCATTTCCTTCGAATCGAACGTTAACAGACGTTGGTGCATATTACCAAAGTTAAGCGATATTTATCGCTAACGATGCTTAGCAACAAATTTTTTACCGCTAAGCATCGTCAGAAATTATCGCAGATAAACCTTGCTATTATCAAGGTTTATCGCAAATGCGATAAAAAACGGCCGCAATGCATGAATATCGCTAAAAAGTCAGCGATATTCATGCATTACCGAGCTAATGCTCTTAGCCATGTTATCCACCTCCCATTGGATAACATGGCTAAGAACTGCTCAGGGCAGGTGTTAGTTTTTGGAGATATTCGCGCTTGGCGCGAATATCTCCAAAAGTTGGTAATAGGAGATAGATATCTTGCATGTTGTAATGCAAGTTATTGTGGTATATGGAACTCATACCATAAGCTCTCAGGAAAACAGAAACTGATCCTTTTGGGACCGCCTGAGAAGGCCTAGGGGGTGAGGGGTACTCTACTTTGCCCCCTTTTCACGTTCCGAACTATTTTATTTTACTCTCTTCTATAATTACACAAAATGGCAGCGATAAGATGCATCAGAGACAGACAGTGAGAGAAAGGAGGCCGGAGATGAAGAAGAGATGTCAAATACACATTGGAGATAATATAGTGGGAGAAGGGAAGTAAATATGAGTAAACTTACCATGTAACATAAAAATGTTGCACTCTATACTATAAGTCTCATTTTATACTACAATCACTTCGCTACAACCTCATAAATTAAAAATAAAAATGAATAATGTCTCAACCAATTTTTGATTTCTAAATATAAATTTATTCTTCTGAATTTTCAAAATTTGAAAGAACTAGTAACATGTCCTCATCAGGAATTTCCTCTTCAATCATCTCATCAGGAATCTCCTCATGAAAAGTCTGCAATGATGATTCTTGTAACTCTATGGTCTCCAAACATTCGATAAATTCGCCATCAAGAGATTGATCCAAAAAATCATTCAAGTCATCTCCTCCTTGTGAGAATACTTCATTATTGGTGCTGTCAATTTCAATAAATGTAGTGGATAATTCAAAAGAAATTGCCACGGTCTCTTCATTGTGAGCCATTTTATTTTGAAATTGCTTGCTGTAAATTGCAGAAAAAAATAATCACTTTCATTTATCGTTTTTAGTAATACATAATATAAAACTAACTTTATCAAGTATTTAGTATAACAGAAGGACTGTAAATAAATAACAGAAAACATTTTTCAAATTATCTTAAAGTGTACAACATAGTTCCCCTTACAAATTAACAACTCACCTTTTTAAAAGTAGGAGAAGTGTTAGTACTGTGTAAACCAAACACCAGAAATTGAGCACCAAAAATTCCTCACAAATGTACCTCAGACAGTAGTATCACAAAATGGCTGTGGTTTCCTCTCATTTTAGATATATACATAACCAATTAACTTTCATCACACACAAATACAAAACCAAAGTAACATTTTAATTGGTTCTAAATTTCAACACTTTCAAATGTGTTTTCCCCATGCAATTTTCCATAGGACATTTAGATACGTCTACAGCCTGAATGGCTGAACGGAATTACACCAAACTTGGCAAAATGGTACATCAAACCTAAGAGGTCAGGGAGGATCTACTATGCCCCCTTATGGTCATTTGCCCCTTCGCTTTGGCCTCCTCTTGTCTCTCGATCCTACCGAGAGACAAGATGGCGGCCGCTACTGACTGTTTGGAATGTTTACAGACGCCGTAGAACCAATCAGCTTCGCAAAGCTCCGTAACGCGAAAAGTACGCGAAGCGGAGCGCTGTTACAGATATATATCTTTTTTTGAACGTTAATTTCTCAAAATCCACTGGAGCACATATATTGAGACCTAGCAAAGGCACATCGGGCTACCAGTCCCTAATATTTTGCCAAGTTTCGTGCAAATCCATTCAGCCGTTCGATTATTATTATTTTTATTTTTTTTTGCCCCGCGGGGCCCTTTTAAAACCTCCACATCAAACCTAGGGGGTCAGGGAGGATCTACTATGCCCCCTTACGGTCATTTGCCCCTTCGCTTTGGCCTCCTCTTGTCTCTCGATCCTACCGAGAGACAAGATGGCGGCCGCTACGGACTGTTTGGAATGTTTACAGACGCCGGAGAACCAATCAGCTTCGCTTCACAAAGCTCCTTAACGCCAAAAGTACGCGAACTGGAGCGCTGCCCGGTCCGCTGTTACAGATATATATCTTTTTTTGAACGTTAATTTCTCAAAATCCACTGGAGCACATATATTGAGACCTAGCAAAGGCACATCGGGCTACCAGTCCCTACAATTTTGCTAAGTTTCGTGCAAATCCATTCAGCCGTTCGGGCTAAAAGTGAGGCCAACCGCCCTATGGAAAACTCAATGTTAAAAACACGTTTTGGGACTCCCCTTTTTTCTCAGCCCCCCCTTGACAAACCCCCCCCAAATTTTCAGTGGCTGCTCAGAAACAAAATGTTCCATTTTCCTGAAAATTTCAGCCAATTCCGCCCACAAACGCCAAAGTTATTAGACATAGAATTTTCAAAAATCCCATAGAGAAAAAATCCTAACTATATATACCTACTGGCGACCGCCAGTAGGTAATATATATATATATATATATATATATATATATATATATATATATATACATACTATATCTAAGTAAGGGGTGATTACACCACCTTACCCAGGCTGTAATTGCAGACCTGTGATGTCAGGTTGGAAGGCTACCCAGGGGTGGCACAATACATGCTGCAGCCCCTGGTAGGCCTCTGGTGCACCCATGCCCTGGGTACCTAGGATACCATATACAGGAGCTCACAAGGGTGACCCGGTAACCAATCTGGTATGTACCTAAAGTACATGGTAAGAATTTAAAGAGAGAACAGCTAGGCTGTGGTCCTGATTAGCAGGGCCACAGCCAAACTAAAGTCGAAAAACCAGTGAATAACAGCAAAAAGTGGGGGCAACCATAGGAAGCAGACCCTACTCTCCTACACTTAAGGTCCCCAGGATCTGGAGATCGCATTGGGTTGGATGCTCCACATCCTTTTTGGCGTCCAAACTCTGCAATACTCTGCCTCTTGAACTACGCTTTTTAGAGCAAGAACTCCCCTGCTGCAAAGCCTTGAAGACCTGGCTGTCCAGGGAATAACTGTTGAGTCCTCGGACATTCTATGGTATCTGTAGTAACGCTGGGAGGCCTTCTGGTAGCCATGCACTATATAAAAATTGCAGAATAGAATAGAATGACTGGGCTGATCTTAGGGGTATTACATAGGAACCATGTCCACCCATGCCCTAGTCCGGTACCAGGTGACTGCTTCCCCCACAGTGTTGCCCTAGACTGCTTGTGAGGGGCTGAGTCGCCTGGGGATTGCCTTACTGTGTCCAACTCCAGTGACACCTTTGCATTTTCTGTCATGACAGCTTATTGCCCTTTTTATGATGTCTTTCTGTGAATTTATATGACATATTTGCTATGTACCAATTGTGGACGTTGTATGGTTCAAAACGGAGCCCCCCTCCACCCCCCCAAAAAAGGGCAGCGGGAAGGCCTGCTTGCTTTGACTAGATCCAAATATTCACCTTGTGATATTTGTTTGAAGGAATGCAGAGGCTGGGTTAGCCTACTCTTGGAGGGGAGCATTGGAAATGGGCTGGTGCTGGTTGTTTTCCTTTGTTTTAAATAGGAGCCCAACGTGTCTGCTTTGGTTGTTTAATGATTTGCCAGTTTATCCATGAATTCTTTGGTAATGTGATGAGTTCTTCCTGTTAATTTAGGTTTACGAAATTTGGGGAGAGTTCCATATAATTCTTTATTTGCATATTTAGCATTTTGAATTCTGTCTGAATAGTACTTTAAAATTATTTTAGTTTTGTTTTTGATTGTTGATTTGTATATTCTGTAAAGTTTGTCTAGGTGAAGTTTGTCTTGATTGCGGTTTGTTTTGAGCCAGGTTCGTTGCAGCCTTCTAATATGTGGTTTTATCTTTTTTTGTTCTGTCATTCTCCAAGGTCCTTGTTTTGTATTTTGTCCTGTTTTGTTGTACTTAGTTGTATTAGGATATCAAAAGCTTCCTGTAGCCACTCAAAGTTTTTTGACAGAATTTATTGTGTCTAGATCTGTGTTGGAAGTTACTTGTGTTAGTTGCGTTTCTAAGTAATCAAAATTGAGTTTGTTCCATGGTCGATAGGTGCTGTACTGTTGGGGGAAGGTTGGCGTGGTCTATACGCTAGCCCCTGAATATTCAGCAATGGTGAGGAAATCGCTTAGAGGTCCTCAACAGCCAAGAGGATAATGCTGTGGTGGGACTGGGTCGAGTCCTGCTTGTAATTTTGCACTTTTATCTAGACATTGTTTTGGACTTACTGGAAGAGGGTGTCTCACAAGTGGCATGGACGCCAGGACTCAAGACCTCATACGCAGGAACTATCATTCAACCACAGCCTCTTCTTGTCCTTGTTGATGTAAAGTTTCACCTCTCGTCACAAATCACTTTGAGTTGGGGTGCACAAGGCACACCTGTAGACTTACTGGAAGACTCCGCACAGGACTTTGTGCATGACAGACCTCTTGAACGGGATCATGAACGGACATGTGAATTGGAGTGGGAGCAAGAGTAGTGTTTTGGCCATAACCTCATCTTATGTTTTGCGATGTAGAGTAAGGTCTGTGCTCTCAGATCACCTGCTCGTGCATGAGGGCACTTATCACAAACTGAGTTGTGTCTAGAACCCAAGCACTAGACATCCCATGCTGGTCTGTGACAGACATCTGCTTTCCTGCAGTCTTGGCATGGCTTCAATCCTGCGATTTCAGTAGGGGCATCATTCTTTAGCACGCTGCTAAATGTTTTGGAGTCATTGGAAAAGTTGGGAGTGAAGTTCCAGATCAGCATTGAAGTGTGAAGAAAGGAACTGATGCCATGAACAGGGATGGTGCTTATATGTAGTTCTGCTCTGTCACCTCCGGGGCAGTACAGAGTCACCGCAGAGCCTCACAACACCACCAACTGGCATTGCTGGACTATTACCTGAAACCAGTCTGGCACCTAAGGATATTCAAATGGGGAGGAATATGCAGTTATACATATCCATCACTAAATTGACTACTGGCCTAATGCCTCCAGGCTTCTTGGGGACAATAAACTAGAACTAAATGCCAGGTCCTTTCCACTTTCTAGAGCAAGCCATATTGATATTTCAAAGAGGAGTTTCAGAATATCTTCCAGAACCTCAGGAGATCATTTCTTCAAACTTTAAAGACGTGGGGGAGCGGATGGAAACAAAATTAGCGCATTCCCTTACTAGATATCAAGTTCTCACTGATCTGGTTTAGTTCTTGTCCACTGATTGTAAATGACCAGTCTTCTTCGACCCAGTGAAGGATTCTCAAATAATTTTATTGCAGCCCTATGTACAACCCCAAAGATGTAATTCTTCCTTTATGGAGGAAAGTAGGAGCAGATACAGAGATGACGCTGTTTTACAATAATTTAAAAAAATAAATAAACATACACTCTCCCTACCTCCCTAGATTCAGGTTTATCTTTCTAGCAGCGTTCTGACTTATAAAGACAAGGTTTGAGTTCAGAAGAAACTGGCCTTTTGAGAGCAGAACTAGCCGATCAGTATTTCTAAATTTCAGTATGTCGTATTTTTTATGTGTGTTTTCACCACCTCCAGAGCAGGTGAGTGTTTTTCAGATAATCGATTCTGAAGCACTGGTCCCAGGGACTCTTACTGGGGAGAAGAGTTGAAGGGGGACTGTAAGGCAACGCTGGCAGAAGAATGAAAACCTCAGCGATGAGGGATTTAGATTTGGTCAGGGACCTCACTACCTCTTAGTGAGTTTGGATTTCAGCATGTGATCATCCGCAGGAGTCTAGTGGGGTTGGCCTAGGTCAGGTGTATTAAACTGCATGGTACTGCAGGTCCACAAGTCTTGTAGCTTGGTGCTTTCTCTCAGAGAGATACTCATAAGTGAGTACACCCATTGGGAAGACAATCGGTTTACTGATATGAACAAGCAACGCGGACTCAGATTCCCTGACCTGTACCTTATTCAAAACCACAATATCCATCTTGAGACTTTGGAAGTCCACTTAGTACCCACTGACAAGAGGAGGTTTCTCTGCGACTTTGGATGATTCCAGCACCAAAAGTACAACAACTAACCAAGCTCCCATTCTCCAAATGCAAGATACAGAACTTGTGTTTTAATATCTAATGGAACTCAAAAATATATTAATAAAAAACACACCCCTTCTAAGAAGGAGAGGCTATGAAGAAAAACTGTACCATTTAAAAGTGAAAGCATTAGAGGAGCCAATCCCTCACCAGAATGAGCAGTAATTGGGTGTGGTGGTTGACGACTCGTCTGTACGTGGGTGGCATGGAGGGCTCCAACATTCATTATAATGTAAACTTTCTTTTATCAGAATCTTTTTCTCTCTTGGCTGCAAGTGCAGCCATTTCACAAGAAGGAATAAGGGGAAAGCATAATCACAGAGCTGTTGGTCAATGGGGGACTGTTGGGGGTGGGCAGATTGATCATGGAGGTCCGGTTCAAAAATTATTCAGTTTGTAGTAAGGATATTCATAATACAAGGAATGCTATTTAGATTTTTTTCAATGGAATGTATTTGATGGGAAATATCCGGCAAACCCAGTATGACTTTGGTAGACACCTTTGTTTTCCCTCTACTTGTTGGGAGCATAATTCCAGGCAACAGCAATAACTACTGGCATCTCCAAAGATTCAATGATATGTTACCTGGAGTTCTCTTCTACTGGCATTCGTGCCTGCTTCATCCAACCAAAATTTTGCATGATAAAACTAGACCTATCTTACTATAATGTAGTCATTCATAGCACTTTCTCTAGCCAATACAGAGCCTCATTCATCTGAATTTCAGTCACAGCACAATTCAGTCTTAGTATCAAATACAGTGCTTAGGGGCACCCTTTAAAGCTCTCATTCATCAGGTCAAGAAAGCAGGTAAGGCAAGACCCATCTTCAGAACTTGTAATAAACTAGGTGTTTTACATGTTTCATTTAACAATATGAAATAGCACAAAGTTGTGAGCTGTACAAAACACTCTTCCCTTAGGAATACTTTATTCGTGGTTTCAAATGAGTGACAACAGTATGTTATTGGACTGGCACACTGCAATAGGACAAAAACAAAAAACATTAACACTTTCCAGGTAATCACAGACAAATGTGTATGGAGTTAAAAATAACTCATTACAAATGGATATACAGTCTACACTGCTGGTCAGTCTGCGATGAACTTTTAAGCATGTAGAGCTTTGACAATACATAAAACAATTAGTTTCAGAGTCAATGGAACACAGGAACCATCTGAAGTGACCTGGTACGCACAAAGCCCAGAAAGAGTTTTATGTGCAACAGAGATGCATCAATTTCGAAGTACAGATATCGTCACAAAACCTGCTCCAGCGAGGCACTCTCATCTGAGTATTCTATTGTGGCAGCTGAAAAGTACACTGATTAAAAAAAAATCCTCAACCAGAACTATCTAAATCTGGCAAGGCAGGCTACCATGTAGAGTTCTTGCTCAAAGGCTCTGCAGTGATGATTTAGAAGCCAGCAACTTACAACTATGAAAGATGTTCAATGGAAGGTCACACACCATTCACATATTTACTTCAAGTGTCTTCTGTACCTCAGTCCTGATTTTCTAATCTCTTTCTCTCACCTTTCCGGATATTGTTTCATTTAGATGATCTACTGGAAAACAACGTTCCAAAAAAGGGGTTGATCAATGTTCAGTATTCTTGAGCATAAGAAAGCAGACCCTATCCTGTTTTAAGTCACTCATGTCCTTTGCAGATGCTCAAGCTCTCTCCTTGCGCTTTAGTTTGGACACTTTCTTGGAACTGCTGTTCTTGTTCAGGAGTTTCATGACCCGGTCCTTATGGTCCAGAACTTTCAGCATGGACTCACGGGCTTCACTGATCTGATCCTTTACAAGTTTACAACGCTGAATGTTACCCTGAGGAAAACAAAGTTTCAATGATTAATATGGTCGGACTATGGAAATGCAGTTTATTGTCCTTCAATGTCACAATAAATTTAACCAATCTGAACAGATTGACAGATCAGGGAGTGAGAGAGGTCCTGATCAATATTGACACTGTGGGTGACTGGGGTATTAAGCTGAATAGAAGATGCAGGGAGTGGAAGAAATAGTACAGGTTTTCCGTTATAGTGACTCTTGAAAAACTACTTTTCTGTCCCCGTTCTTTGAAACTAATGGGATGTTCCATATAACTGGTTATCCTGAGCACCTTTAAACAACAGTCTATTTAATTAAGATAAGGAAAATCGGGAGCAGAAGGGATCTGTTCGTACCATGGCTAGGGGGAATGGTTACTGAACGCTAGCTCTGATCTCTATCCACCTCACACAGCCGCAGCATAGGCTAAAGGAATAGACACATTTACAAAACAGTGAAGACATGAAAATCACGAGCTACTAGCTTAAAAGTCTCTCTTGTGATAACATTTTTCACATCACTTAGCTCTCCATAAAGGATAGGTTTCATAGATTCTGGTTTTTATAGTGTTTCCTACAACGCTTGGAATCCACAAGAAAGAAAAATTACTTTTCATCCTAGCTTCCTGTCATGATATGATCTCATTTATTTAATGGAAGTACATGTCATTGAATTTATTTACTTACCTGCTATTTTTATGGACACCATGTAGCATGGATGGTGTCAGCTCGCTGTACAATGAAACAAAAACCACTTCCATAGAACTGAACAACAAGTTACTTACCTTCGGTAATGATATATCTGTAAGAAACATTAGTAGTGATAGATTCCATACCTTAGAATTACCCCCAGGCGTCAGACTGGATCCGGAAAGTTTTCGTCGGCAGTACCCTTGCGCGTCAGTAGGTGGCGTCGTGCGGCGCCGCGTCCGTTGCTCGCGTCGTCTTAGCTGAGGTGACGTCGCAGGCGCTACTTAGACACCGCCCACACCCTGTTAGTTCTGTACACTAATTTTTGCACCAGTAACTCGGAGCCATGCAAGAAACTGAACACTGGTGCATTGAATCTAGGGCCCTGGAAGGGATGACCTTAACACTAGAAACCAGTTCGCAGAACAGGGAGGATGGGTGGGGCGGTAAGGAATCAATCACTACTAATATTTCTTACAGATATATCGTTACCGAAGTTAAGTAACTTGTTCATCAGAAAGAAACACAGTGATAGATTCCTTACCTTAGAATAGATACCAAACAAATACCAACCCCGGTGGTGGGTCTGCGAACCAAGGTCAAACCAGAAAGTCACGGAGAACAGAAAGGCCAAAGAAGCTGTCTCTCCGGACGTGGCTGTCCAGGCAATAATGCTCAGTAAACGTGTGCAGCGAGGCCCATGTGGCTGCCTGACAGATGTCTTGCAGGGGACACACCACGTCCCAATGCAGTAGTGGCTGCAGTAGCTCTGGTGGAATGAGCACTCAGTCCCACTGGAGGTTCCTTTTTTTAGCCAACGAGTAACAGGCTTTGATACACAAGACGACCCAGAGGGAGATAGTCCTCTTTTGTACTGCCCGACCTTTCATGGTGCCAACGTAGCCAACAAAGTGCTGGTCATCCACCCGGAACTGTTGTGTGCAGTTGAAATAAAATGAGAGTGCACGGTTTGGGTCCAGACGGTGGAGCCTCTCTTCCTCCCTGAACAAATGCGTAAAGAAGGTGGGCAAGGTAATAGACTATCCAATGTGAAAGACCGTAACAACTTTTGGTAAAAAGGAAGGACGGGGCCTGAGCACAACCTTGTCTGGATGGACTGATAGAAAAGGATGCTTACAAGAAAGAGCCTGGAGCTCACTCACTTGCCTAGCGGCAGTGATGGTCACCAGGAAGGCAGTCTTCAAGGTCAAGAGACAAAGAGGACAGTTGTGAAGGGGCTCAAAAGGAGCACACATCAAGTATGTAAGAACGAGGTTCAAGTCCCACTGAGGCATCACGAAAGGAATAGGATTAAAAAGGTGTGTAATGCCTTTGAGAAATCTATTTACAACAAAAGGACCTGAAAAGAGGGGGCTGATCAGGGAGCCAGAGAAAGGCCAAAATAGCAGAAAGATAGCCCTTGATAGTGCCCAGAGCAGAGCCCTGTTGGGCCAAATAAAGAAGGAACAGCAGTACTGCAGACAGAGGGGCAGTAAGGGGAACCACAGCCTTTGCTGTGCACCATGCCACAAATTTGTTCCACCTGCAGGCGTATAACACTTTAGTGGAGGGACGCCTGACTGCCAGAATGACATCACAAACTTCAGGAGACAAGTTGAAAGAATCAACTGACGCCACTTAATCTCCATGCAAAGAGGTGGAGGCTGGACAGGTTCGGGTGGAGGGCCGTCCCCTGGTGCTACGACAGAACATCCTCCCCAAGAGGCATTCTGATCGGAGGAACGATTCTCAAACTGAGTAGTTTGGGATACCATACTGTTCGAGCCCAGTCCGGGGCCACAAGGATGACTTATGCCCGGTCGCGCCTGATCTTCTTCAGCACTCAGGGCAGAAGTGGTATAGGCGGAAAGGCGTACAACAGACCGCAACTCCACTCGCGACGAAAAGGGTCACCGAGCAAGTGCAGCCTTGGAAATTCCAACACGCAGAACTGATGACATTGCGCGTTCTCTTCGGTGGCGAATAGATCTAACCAAGGCTCTCCCCACTACTGAAAGAGACCTTACACCACCTCCAAGTGAAGACGCCATTTGTGATCCATCATGCACCTGCGGCTGAGTTCGTCTGCCCTGGCGTTCAGAGAACCTGCCAAGTGTTGAACCATCAGGAAAACGCCCTGATGTTCCAGCCATGTCCAGAGACGCAGAGCTTCCTGAAATAGGGTCCAAGACCCCACCCCTCCCTGTTTGTTGCAGTACCACATGGTGGTGGTGTTGTCTGTGAACACCTGCTCTACCCTCCCCTTGACATAGGGAAGGAATGCCTTCACACAATGGATATACCATTCACTCTAAATCAATGACTAACTGCAAGACTGACAATGTCATTTAACCGATTGTCTGTCCATGTAACCTAGGTTACGTTGGAGAGACATCTAGAGCGGTTGCAACACGACTCAATGAACATCGTTCTGCAATCCGCACCGGCAAACTACATGCAACCGTGGTAAAACATTTTCAAGAACAACAACACTCTGCCAAAGATCTTAAATGGTACATAGTAGAGAAAATTAATAACTCCAATGAAGACTGCAATGAAGACATAAGAAACAACGAGAGGTTTACTGGATATTCACCCATAATACTTAAAAAAAAGGATTAAATAGTGATTTACCATGGGAGAATGCTATTTTATTCAATACCTATTGACACTGTTGCATTACCTTATTTTTGAATACGCAAACAAACTGCTGTCTTTACTAATAAAACCCTATGGTAGACGCCAGCTCTTTAGTCTGCTTTCTAGCTCCTTGATTACCCGGCATGTCATTGAGCCCATGTGACTAGTCTTTAGTACTCAAGGGAATCAATGGTATTGTACCTGCCGGATCAAGAGGTGCCTTGTGCGCTACAGTGACAAGTAAGTTTTCGGATACCATTTTAAGTTCGCATTAACTCTGACCCCTCGCCAGTTCTGTGATCGTTTTTCCGTTTCTGGTCTGCCTCATACGCTAATTGCATCACGCATATGTGGGTCTTCCCTTTTCAATTTTAGTCATTTACTACAGTCCTTGAACTTAGATCCTAGTACATAGTCTGCTTTTTAGTTTGTTTGTCGGACCGGCACGCTACCTTAGCTCACGTGACACACCAGCTTGATTACAAAACGCTAAGGGAAAACAGTTGCGTCGCACATGGCAGACTGAGACCTGTTTTATACGGCGAGACATAAGTAAGTGAAACATCATTCTTCAGCCCACACAAATCTTTATTTTGCATACATACAAATGTTTACAGGACTTGTATATTATATGATATTCGAGCCCTATGAAATATATATATATATATGTGTATATATATTTTGGCATACAATAAAAATCTCATATAGTTTGGCAATGTACGGCCCTGCAATTATCATGCGTTAGATCAGCCTTGCTAGTTAGTTAGTGTCAACCTAACCAGCCTTTTTCCTTCGATATGAATTGTTTTTGTGGCAACGCATTCAAGCTATCTTATCTATGTACTTTATTCTTTTCAAACAGACTGCACCCAGTCTTTCACAAGTTAGCGCTCTGCTGCGCTTCTAACATTCAAAATACGTTAAAGGATCAAACTGCCGGTCCATATTGACGATTTCCACACTCTAACCCTGATTAAGCGGATAGTCAGGTACTTACATTACCTAAAAGCTGTGCCCATTTCCATCTATTGTCTCTCTGACCTGATCGCAATATGAACCAGTCATTCACTTTACCTTATTTTACAGAGTGGCGCATGACCAATAGTGTGCTTTTTGGAATCTGTGAATACCTTTTGGAAGTATCACATCCATGACAAAGTGAGCATTATATTAATATATATATGCCCAGACAATACTCGCTTAGATTTATCCTATATATACACGATTTTTAATCTAAGGACATTGGTCTGTTCCCTTTTCAATAATATAGGTTGTTCGACTTTTTGCACCAACCTCCAGATCTGAACTAGTCAATCCCTTTTATATATAGAAGTAAGCCTATAAACTTCATTGTCTTGTTGATTCCTTTTCCAGCTTTAAATTCCTTTCTTCATTTGTCTTTGTTAGAAACAGTCTTTCATTCTTTTCTACTTGGGGAGCACTAAATTCCATTGAGCTAGGCTCACACCCCACAATTTCCAATCTTTCCACACTGGTTAAAGGCACCTGCTAGAAGAAGTCATTTCCATTTGGGATGTTTGTGGCAACACATGGGAATTTATATAATAGCAAAACATTTCGAAACTTAGTGTTTCTAGAATGGTATTGTTAGACCTAGGAAACCTAGACTACATAGGGTAGCCTGGCACAGAATGGAAACAGCTAACCTCCAAGGCTTACGTGTTGTGCTTATAAACTTACTCAAAGTAACTCAATGACTTACCACTAAAAATAAAGACTCCACACCAGTTTTAGAAAAATACGGATCGTACTTTATAAAATTAACTCTGTTTTCTCTGTGCTCCTTAATATTTTCGTCACTTCAGTACGACACTTTCCAATTTAGTACAATATTGTCACTTATCACATTCTTACATTACATTCTTAGACATTTTTTCTCCCTCAATTGGAAGAGTTCTTAGAAGATAACCTGACCTTCCTTCTAGAGAAAGCAGTACAATATAAGTGCAAAAGGGGTACTCAGTTTGATGTTTCCTTAAGGGTAACCGGTTTATACATTACCCCTGGGCGTGCAGGGTCAAAAAGGTTTAAAGATCACTGTCTCTCACCATCTTTGACATTAGTTTGCACAGCTGCTCCACTAGAAAAGAACAGGTAGGTTAGAAACACACTTTCTTTGTTTCTACTTAGATTCCCCTTCTTCTATAGGAATACTCGGGCAACCCTACATACATTTTCAATGCCTGGGATAATCTCTCTACAATTCGGGCTTCTAACTCAGCCTTTTTCTCCTTGTTCCACCGGGGCTGTACACTACCCGTGGTTCACTCCCCCGCCCCAAGCTCTTCCCTCACTTGGTTCGGCAGTTCAAGGGTTAAGTAGGTCCAATTCCCAAGGCTGGATTCTCGTGTGGCTGCAGGACAGTTTGAAAGCACCACCGGCCTGGTTGTTGTATCTGCGGCCACAGCCCGACACCCTCCAGAGCCCAGCTCAGCTTGGTACTGCCTCCGCCCTCTCCCCGTGTATGTCCCAGCTTATTTGACTCTGCTGGAGTTCCTTCTTTTGAGCGGGTCAGTCCCGGTCTGCAGCTTCGCCCTTGGAATCGTTTCGGTGAGGGCTGAGCTCCTTGCCACCGGCCCGGAAGAATCAGCCGATCTTCTCCTCTGGTTTTGGAGAGACGCGTCGCAGCCCCCGCCGATCTCTCTTTCCGATGGTGTCACCTCCGGAAGCTCCTCCTTCACCCGGCCTCCTCTGGCGCTGGTCCGCCTCCTCCTCCGACGTCACCTTCCGGAACTCCCCGGATGTCAACGCGGAGCAGCTGAGCCCCGTTTCCACCGATGCCGCGTCAGGGAACTCACGGCGCAGAGGTCGCCTTCTCTCAGAATGGACGCCAGCAGACTTTGCCGCTTCCCCCGCAGTGAGTACACCTCACCTCACGCGCTTCAGTATCAGAGGCTTCGCTCTCTCCCCCTTCTCCTTTCTCTTGCAGCGTATCACCAATGGGGTACCGAGTTCACTGACGTCAGGGTCGTCCTTTGGATGTACGAACCCCGCTGTTCCTCAGTATTTACATCGATAGCGTCTCCAGTGGCTTTGAGGTGATAATGAGGTTTCCTGGTACTCATGTGTTTTTCTGCCTCAGTGGGGTTTGGTCAGCCCATGAGAGGTCACATCCAAGCAGGTTAACAGTCGGCCCACAGGTCGATCTCGCCCCTACTAGTGCACAGCCCTCCTCATGAAGTTGCCTCCCTCCACACTGGTCACTTCTGTATCTGCACAAAATGGCTGCCCGGTCACTGGCCTTTTATAGGCTGGCCTCAGACCACTAGAACCTGCTAGATGGTTCCAGAACCTTCCCTATGCTGTCCTATGGGTCTGCCTCCCTGAGGTGATCGTTATGGCAGTTATAAGCCACCATTTTAGGTCTCAGTTGCTGACAGTTTACTTCTCTGAGGGGAACCAGGCCTTAGTAAAATAACAGGTTCAAGGAACACCTAGCCCCCGCGACAATACTAGAAAAGTTCTGGAGGACATAAAAAAAATACATAACTGGATTCGCTGGAAGGCCAAAGGGGACAAAATAAATAATTAATGGTAAAGATACTCCCAGAAGCAGACAGGTCTAACACTCGTCCCCCCCTAGCTGAAAGTGGGGAGAGCTACCCAACCCCTTGGGAGTTCTCATCACTAAGGCGGAAATACCTAGAGAGACCGTCTGCATTGGCGTGGTCCACTCCAGGCCGATGTTCCACCCGGAAGTCCATTCCCTGTAGGGAGATAGACCATCTCAACAACTTGGGATTCACCCCCTTCATTTGCATCAGCCAACGAAGGGGCCGGTGGTCAGTCTGAACCAGGAAGTGCGAGCCAAACAGGTATGGCCGCAGCTTCTTCAGAGCCCATACCACCGCAAAGGCTTCTCGCTCAATCGCACTCCACCTCTGCTCCCGGGGAAGCAGTCTCCTGGACAGGAAGACAACAGGTTGATCCAGGCCCTCTTCATTGAGTTGCGATAACACTGCCCCAATGCCATGTTCTGATGCATCTGTTTGGACAATGAATTCTCATGAGAAGTCAGGGGCCCTGAGAATTGGAGCAGTACACATTGCCTGTTTCAAGGTGTCAAAGGCTCGCTGGCAAGCCTCTGTCCAGACTACCCATCGGGGTTGTTTCTTGGATGTAAGTTCAGTGAGGGGTGCCACAATGGTGCCATATCCCTTCACGAAGCGACGGTAGTATCCTGTGAGGCCCAGGAAGGCTTGGACCTCTGTTTGGGTCTTGGGGGGCTCCCAGGCCATGATAGCCTCGATCTTCGCCTGGAGGGGCTGCACTGTTCCCCTGCCCACCAAGTGGCCTAGGTACACCACTGACCCCTGCCCAATCTGACACTTGCTGGCCTTGATTGTCAAGCCAGCCCGTTTCAGGGCCTGGAGAACAGTTTGCAGGTGACGCAAATGATCCTCCCAACTGCTAGTGAAGACAGCAATGTCACCCAGATAAGCAGCAGAGAAAGCTTCCATTCCAGTGAGGACCTCGTTCACCAGCCGCTGAAAAGTGGCAGGAGCGTTCTTAAGCCCAAAGGGCATCAGACAGAACTGGTAGTGACCCTCAGGCGTGGAGAAGGCTGACCTTTCCTTTGCTCCATCTGTAAGGGAGATCTGCCAGTACCCTGAAGTAAGGTCAAAGGTACTCAAGTATTGGGCAGCTCCCAGTCAGTCAATGAGTTCATCCGCCCTTGGGATCGGATGAGCATCAGTCTCTTCACTGAGTTCAGTCCCCGGTAATGCACACAGAACCTCAGTTCTGGAGTGGTGTCCGGCGGGGCAGCTTTTGGAACCAGAACCACCGGACTGGACCAGGGGCTACTAGAAGGTTCAATCACTCCTAGCTCCAGCATCTTAGCGACTTCACTGTGGATGCTGGCCTTCACCTTGTCTGACAGCCGGTAGATCTTAGACTTCACAGGTGGGCTGTCTCCTGTGTCCACATCATGGGTACACAGGTGGGTTCTTCCCGGGACAAGGGAGAACAGCGAGGAATATTGCTCCAGGACCTGGCAGCAGTCCCTCTGCTGTTCAGGAGTCAGGGATGGTGAGAGAATCACTCCCTCCACCGACCCATCCTTTTCCTGAGACGAGAAGAGATCAGGGAGAGGCTCACTTTCCGCTTCCTCCGCCCCATCAGTCACCATCATTAAGATGACCTCGGGCCTCTCATGGTGGGGTTTGAGGCGATTAGCATGAAGCACCCGTAGGGGCTGTCGGGGGGTCTTAAGGTCCACTAAGTAAGTGGCCTTACCCTTTTTCTCCTTCACCTCAAAGGGGCCTGTCCAGCGGTCCTGAAGGGCACTTAGCTCTCCAGGTTCCATCACCCACACTTTCTGGCAAGGCTCCAACTCCACCGGGTGAGCATCGTGGTCATACCACTCCTTCATCACTGCTTGGCTGGCTTCCAAGTTGTCAGAAGCTTGCTTCCACAACTTAGCCATTTGGCTCCGGAAGGCCAGCATATAGCTCACCACGTCCTGGGGAAGCTTCCTGGGAGTCTTTTCCCATCCGTCTTTCACCAGGCTGAGAGGTACGCGTACAGGGTGCCCATACAGAAGCTCGAAGGGGCTGAAGCCCACTCCCTTCTGTGGCACTTCCCTGTAGGAAAACAACAGACAGGGTAGGAGGACGTCCCATTTCCTCTGCAGGCTCTCAGGCAGACTTCTTATCATGCCTTTCAAGGTCTTGTTGAACCTTTACACAAGACCATTGGTCTGTGGGTGATAAGGAGTGGTAAACCGGTAGGTAACTCCACACTCCTTCCACATAGCCCGCATGTATGCTGACATGAAGTTGGTCCCCCTGTCGGACACAACTTCCTTGGGGAAACCCACTCGGGTAAAGATCCCCATCAGGGCCCTTGCCACCGCAGGTGCAGTGATGGTCCTCAGAGGAATTGCCTCTGGGTACCGTGTGGCATGATCCACTAGAACCAGGATAAACCTGTGACCAGCTGAAGTTGGTGGATCCAATGGCCCTACAATGTCGATGCCCACCCTTTCAAAGGGGGTGCTAACGACAGGAAGTGGTTCCAGGGGAGCTTTCAGCTTCACCCCTGTTTTCCCACTGGCTTGGCAAGACACGCATGTCCGACAGTAAGTGTCAGACGCCACCTTCATCTGAGGCCAATAAAAGTGGGGGACAAGCCGGGCAAAGGTCTTGTCCTGACCCAAGTGTCCTGCCAAGGGTATCTCATGAGCCAGTTCTAAAAGAAAGGCTCGATAACGTTGAGGGACCACCAAGGCCCGTGATGAACCGTGCATGGGTGCCTTGGGTTCACTGTAGAGGAGTCCATCCTCCCAGTAAATATGGTAGTGCCCTGTAACGTTCCCTGCTGCCAGGGCTTCGGCCTGTCGCCTCAGTCCCTCCAGGGTAGGACACTCCTTCTGGCCCTTGCAGAATTCCTCCCTGGTAGGACCTCCGTCCACATGCCATTCAGCAGGGATGGGTAGGTTCTCCAATGGAGTAACATCCTCCTCTGTGAACTCCAGGTCTACCACCGCAGGTGGCCTATCCATCTCACGAGATGGGGATGTTGAGGCAGGCTCCTCCTGCCCTTGGTCCTTCCCTTTTCCGGCAGCTGGCTGGGCCATTGTTCCAGGCTCCAGCGTAATCGAACTCCCCCTCCGGGTAGTCGCGGACCTTGTGCTGACACAGGCCCAGTCAGGTGTACCCAGCATCTCAGAATGAGTCCGGTATTCCACCTCCCTCCAAGCATTGTGCTCCATGTCATTCCCCAACAGACAATCAACTGGCACGGCAGGGCTTACGGCAACTCGAAGTAGACCTACAACCCCTTCCCACTCAAATGGAACCTCGGCCACTGGATAGTGACCTATTCTGCCGCCAGCCATCGCGGCGGGGTGGAGTACATGTGGAAGTATCTGCTCTGGAGACACCAGATGACTCCTTACCATAGACATACTGGCTCCTGTGTCTCTCAGAGCCTCCCCTCTTTGGCCATTGATGGTGACCCATTGCTCATACTTAGTAGTATTTGAGGGCAACTGGATCTTTGGAACCATCTCCCGATCTCCCAGGGACACTAAGGTGACACCCGCCCACTCCCCCCCTTATCTAAGGGCAACTCCTCCCTGAGCACTATACTAGCTACTCCCGGGGTTTTTCCTCCAGTGGGAGGGGGTGGTCTCTTGGGGCACTTCACGTCTCCCTTAAAGTGTCCAACACCACCACACTCAAAGCAATGGATAACCCTTGGCTGCTGGCTTTGGCCAGGATTAGGGTTTCGGGGTGGGTTAGCCTTAGGGATGAATCCTCTTCCCTGGAAATTATTTTGGGGACCTTTTGAGAACTCCCTCTTGTTATCTCCCCCCTCCTTCTTCTGGGGAGCGCCCTGTCCGGACTTCTGGGAATCCCCTCCAGTCCCCTTTGAGGACACCCGGGTACTAGCCCAGATGTCCGCCTCCTCAGCAAGCTTCCTGGGGCTGGTCAGTTTGCTGTCCACCAGGTGTTGTCGCAGCTCGGGAAAACATTTCTCGAGTAGGTGTTCCTTGAGTATAAGGTCATACAACCCCTCATAGTCCCCTACCTCGCTGCCTTTCACCCAACCCTCCAAGGCCTTCTTTGCGTAATCAAGGAAATCCACTCAATTCTGTGTGCCTAATTTGTGACTACCCCTAAATTTCTGCCTGTATTTCTCCGGGGTTAGTCCAAACTTCTTTATTAGCGCCACCTTCATGGTGGGGTAGTGGGTCTGCTCATCCCGCTCTAGGGCCAACAATGTATCCCAACCAGCAGGCGCATGTATTTATACAGTCCACCCCCCCAGTGAGTTTCCAGTATCCCATGGGCTCTTAAGGAGACCTCATAGGCAGCTAGCCACTCAGCAATATCATCACCTGCGCTGTAGCTAGCGACTACATCCTTGGTCTGGGTTCCCTGGTTATCTCCTTGGGTTCGCTGCCACCATTATTAGGATTGGGAGTCCCTATTTGCAGGGCCTTGAGATCCAGCTCCTTAAGAGTTACTTCATGAGCTAGTCTCTTTTCCTCCTTTTCCCACTCCAATCTAGCTAACTCCCACCTTAGCTTCCGCTCTTCCCTCCTGTCCGCCAGTTCAGCTTCGGTTAGACTCCTCACCGAGACACTGCTGCCCTCCCTTGAAAGTGTCCTGGGACCTGTCAGTAGGTTCCCCCCCTCAGTTTGGGACAACAGCTCTGCTCCAATGACAGTGTCTCTATCAACCTCTTCCTTTTCCAGTTCCTCCTCCAAATGAGCTTCCACCCACGCCCTCAAGCTTGTTTGCAGCTCACTTTTCTTGGCACCCCTTTTGTAGAATACCCCATTCCTTGGACAGAAATCCCTGAGTTGGGCCGCAGTATAGGTCTCCATCTCCTCATGGTTTAATTCCATTATGTGATAGGGTATTAAATGGTACTCAGGAGAGAACAAGGAAGTATGTGATGTGAGGACAACCTCCACCCACCACCAGGAGTAAATTTGGAAACACAAAATTTTAATCAGGGAGTCCGCTTGGAGAAAACTCCAGGTGTAGGCCTGTGGTATGCACTGCGTTACTACTGAGTAGATGTAAGCACAAGCTCTATCCCACCGCTGAAACACCAATTATGTTAGACCTAGGAAACCTAGACTACTTAGGGTAGCCTGGCACAGAATGGAAACAGCTAACCTCCAAGGCTTACGTGTTGTGCTTATAAACTTACTCAAAGTAACTCAATGACTTACCACTAAAAATAAAGACTCCACACCAGTTTTAGAAAAATACGGATCGTACTTTATAAAATTAACTCTGTTTTCTCTGTGCTCCTTAATATTTTCTTCACATCAGTACGACACTTTCCAATTTAGTACAATATTGTCATTTATCACATTCTTACATTACATTCTTAGACATTTTTTCTCCCTCAATTGGAAGAGTTCTTAGAAGATAACCTGACCTTCCTTCTAGAGAAAGCAGTACAATATAAGTGCAAAAGGGGTACTCAGTTTGATGTTTCCTTAAGGGTAACCGGTTTATACATTACCCCTGGGCATGCAGGGTCAAAAAGGTTTAAAGATCACTGTCTCTCACCATCTTTGACATTAGTTTGCACAGCTGCTCCACTAGAAAAGAACAGGTAGGTTAGAAACACACTTTCTTTGTTTCTACTTAGATTCCCCTTCTTCTATAGGAATACTCAGGCAACCCTACATACATTTTCAATGCCTGGGATAATCTCTCTACAATTTGGGCTTCTAACTCAGCCTTTTTCTCCTTGTTCCACCGGGGCTGTACACTACCCGTGGTTCACTCCCCCGCCCCAAGCTCTTCCCTCACTTAGTTCGGCAGTTCAAGGGTTAAGTAGGTCCAATTCCTAAGGCTGGATTCCTGTGTGGCTGCAGGACAGTTTGAAAGCACCACCGGCCTGGTGGTTGTATCTGCGGCCACAGCCCGACACCCTCCAGAGCCCAGCTCAGCTCGGTACTGCCCCCGCCCTCTACCCGTGTATGTACCAGCTTACTTTGACTCTGCTGGAGTTCCTTCTTTTGAGCGGGTCAGTCCCGGTCTGCAGCTTCGCCCTTGGAATCGTTTCGGTGAGGGCTGAGCTCCTTGCCACCGGCCCGGAAGAATCAGCCGATCTTCTCCTCTGGTTTTGGAGAGACGCGTCGCAGCCCCCGCCGATCTCTCTTTCCGATGGTGTCACCTCCGGAAGCTCCTCCTTCACCCGACCTCCTCTGGCGCTGGTCCGCCTCCTCCTCCGACGTCACCTTCCGGAACTCCCCGGATGTCAACGCGGAGCAGCTGAGCCCCGTTTCCACCGATGCCGCGTCAGGGAACTCACGGTGCAGAGGTCGCCTTCTCTCAGAATGGATGCCAGCAGACTTCGCCGCTTCCCCCGCAGTGAGTACACCTCACCTCACGCGCTTCAGTCTCAGAGGCTTCGCTCTCAGTCCCCTTCTCCTTTCTCTTGCAATGTATCACCAATGGGGTACCGAGTTCACTGACGTCAGGGTCGTCCCTTGGATGTACGAACCCCGCTGTTCCTCAGTATTTACACCGATAGCGTCTCCAGTGGCTTCGAGGTGATAATGAGGTTTCCTGGTACTCAAGTGTTTTTCTGCCTCAGTGGGGTTTGGTCAGCCCATGAGAGGTCACATCCAAGCAGGTTAACAGTCGGCCCACAGGTCGATCTCGCCCCAACTAGTGCACAGCCCTCCTCATGAAGTTGCCTCCTTCCACACTGGTCACTTCTGTATCTGCACAAAATGGCTGCCCGGTCACTGGCCTTTTATAGGCTGGCCTCAGACCACTAGAACCTGCTAGATGGTTCCAGAACCTTCCCTATGCTGTCCTATGGGTCTGCCTCCCTGAGGTGATCGTTATGGCAGTTATAAGCCACCATTTTAGGTCTCAGTTGATGACAGTTTACTTCTCTGAGAGGAACTAGGCCTTAGTAAAATAACAGGTTCAAGGAACACCTAGCCCCCGCGACAATACTAGAAAAGTTCTGGAGGACATAAACAAAATACATAACTGGATTCGCTGGAAGGCCAAAGGGGACAAAATAAATAATTAATGGTAAAGATACTCCGAGAAGCAGACAGGTCTAACACGTATGTTTAAATGTTTTTTATTTATTAGGACATATTCACGGCTCTCCTGATGAAGGCGCTTTTAGCGTCGAAACGCGAGTTGAGAAGACCCATTTCATAGCCACCTTTTCATTATCTATATATGTATTCATGTTTATAGTATTTCACTTTGTCCTGTATTAACTATTGTTACCTGTCTTTTGTGAATTTTGTAATTTCATTTTGTCTCACTTTATTATGCTGTACTGTATATATCACTTCTCACATACCTTTTTAACAAATAGATAAATACAATTTAAATATGTTTTAATATAGTTAGTCAGTATGCGCACTAAGTTCCTACAATAATGATGTTGTTTGATATGATGAACCATTAGATGAATTGAGTTGTTTGACTGCTTGGGTTTCTGCTTACAATTATATTATTGCCCTGCCCTATGAGTTCTAGAGTCATTGCAGGGGGTCCCTGATATTTGCATTGGAATGTGTTCAGTGCAAGCCAGATCGCCCGAAGCTCCAGAAGGTTGATAAGGGGCTTGGACTCCGCCGGAGATCAGAGGCCTCTGATCTCCACCTCTCCCATGTGACCGCCCCATCCCAGTGGGGATGCCTCCGTCACCACTGTAAACTCCGGTTGGGGAAGGGAGAGGGATCTGCCGTCGACGCAATGCCGGTTCGTGAGCCACCCCTGCAACTGCAATGCTTGTGGCCTACCGTTAACCGCAGGTAACACCGGTGGGCCCACAGGACTGGGATTTGAAAATAAGCATCCTACAAGCCCAGGGCTACCATCTTGTCGGGAGCAAACAAGACCTGAGCCAGAGTGACATCTTGTACTTCTCTTTGCAGAGGAAGCGATTGACGTTCCGGAGGTCTGAGATAGGACGCAGGCCCTTGTCCTTCTTGGGTACCAGAAAGTAGTGGGAATAGCAACCACGACCTACTTCTGGCGTTGGAACGCGCTCGATGGCCCCCTTGGCCAAGAGGGCAGCAACTTCCTGCTGAAGAAGCACCAAGTGATACCCGACATGCGGTGGTACTGACGTGGCATGGCTGGGGGAGTAGTCTCAAAGGGGAGGGGGTAGCCCCTTTGGACTATTTCTAAAACCCACCTGTCCGAAGTGATGGTGCGCTATTGGGGGAGGTGATGGTGAAGCCTGCCGCCCACTGGTGTTTGATTGGCCTGAAAGTTCGGACTAGGAAGCTTTGGAGGCAGTGGTGGCTGGGGTGGACGTGGACTGACCCGCCCCCGGCCCCTTGGTCTCCCACGGCAGAACCCGCGTCCGCGCTGGGATTGTTGCTGCGCAGGCTTGTGGCCCTGTTGCAAAAGCTGCGGGCGCCCCTTCCAGTGCCACAAAAGGAGCGTTAAGCAGAAGGCGGAGGAGGGTGGACTGCAGAGAGTCTCAAGGACTTGGCTGTAGCCCGTGAGTCCTTAAACCGCTCCAACGCGATATCTGCTTTGTCGCTGAAGAGGCGACGGCCATCAAAAGGCATGTCCATAAGTGTGTTTTGGACATCCCCCGAAAATCCAGTTGTCCTCAACCAGGCGTGGCAATCGTTCTGCCCAGTGAGTCAGCGGTGTCTAGGCCACATCGAATCATGAACTAAGCTGCGTCTCTTCCTTCTGCAACAGCCTGGGAGAGAGCTGTCCGGGCCGCCTCCGGACACTGAGGCAGCACTTGCGCCACCGTATCCCACAGAGCATGGGAATAACGTCCCAAGAGGCATGCGGTGTTCACGGACCGCAGCGCAAAACTGGTTGAAGAAAAAATCTTCTTTCCGAGCTGATCCAGTTTCTTGGATTCCCTATCCGGTGGTGCGGAAGGGAAGGCGGTCGGGGAAGCAGAGGCTTGGACAACCAAGCTCTCGGGGGTGGGATGTTGAGAGAGGAAAATGGGGTCACCCAGAGCCGTGGGATGGCGTCAGGCCACGTTCCTATCCACAGGAGCCCCTGTGGTGGGCCTGGACCAGGTGCCCAAAAGAATGTCATAAAGTGCTTCATTGACGGGAAGCAGCAGCTCCACAGAAGTAGCTGCTGGCTGAAGCACTTCTGTCAGGAGGTTAGTTCTGACGGCCACAGTAGGGAGCACGAGGTGTAGGGCCTCGGCCGCCCTACGCAACACCACAGCATAACTAACACCCTCCTCCGTAGCCACGGTAGGAGGAGTGAGCATGCCAAGGTCTGGTGAGGTGTTCAGACCACTGGCTTCCCCCAACTCCTCTGCCCAGTCCTGTTCATACTCGCAATCCGCTGCGAGAGGGTCCTCAGACACCTCCCAGTCCTCCCCTTCTTCCTCAGGCTGCTCAACAGGCCTAAAATAAGGAGCAGGGACATGGGGATAGAAATCCAGGCCTGGATCCAAGGGGGTCCTGAGGCGCTGAGGCCTGAGCCGGCTGCGACGCCGGGCCAGAGCCGCCGGCGAGGAAAGGCAAGGACCCCCAGTTGTGAACGCGGGGCCCGAAGGCGCACCAGCGGGACAAGACGGCCCAAAGAGGTGAGCCATGGCCGACAGGAATTCCTGTGTTTGGGCCGGAGTCGCCGACATACGGAAAGGGCGGGAAGGCCGGCGGCGACTGCACAGGCTCCGCCGGAGCCTTGGGGGAGGCACCCCCCGCACCCTCAACCGTGTCATGCGACCGGCGAGGGGAAGTCCAAGAACGATGACGTTTCTTCAACATCTTGTGCTTCGCCTTACCTGAACCCAAATGCGAAGACTTGAACCCCGAAGACCGATGGTGATAAGACTGCGCATGGTCCCTCGACCTTCCTCTGGACCGGGACCTCGAATGATGCGGAGCAGACTGCCGGGCCTTCAGCAGCTTTCAGGACTGCTCCCGCAAAAACTTCGACAGCATGGCCCAGCAGTCGGGGCACGACTTGGGGTCGTGGTCACTCCCCTGGCAGAAAAGACACACAGTGCGGGTCCATCACCGACATCATACGGTGACAGTCCTCACATGACTTAAAACCGGGCATCCTAACTGCACCAGGAGTCGAAGACAAGAAGAAAAATAGAGACAAAACGGCCTCAAAAAGTCAGTCAAATATTGACTGGGGGGTTCCTTCTCTTCCCGGATCTGCGCTTGCTAGCGCGGAAAAAGAAAGTACTGACGGCGACGATGACGCCAACGATGGACGCGGAGCCACACGCCTCCATCTACCGATGCGCAGGGGTACTGCTGCCGAAAACCTCCCGGATCCAGTGTGACGCCTGAGGGTAATACTAAGGTGAGGAATCTATCACTATGTGGTTCTTTCAGATTTAACTATTTGTCTAACACTGGTTAGAACAAGGGCAGACATTTTTCAAAGAATTAAAGTCAAGAGCTGTGCCCAGTGAGAGGAATTGTGTAGATAAGTTTACGGTGTTGAGGTTGCCCCAGTACGACAATTAGAAAGGCTGGCATATTTTGAGGTTCTAGTAAAAACACATGGACAAGAGAGGATACAGATTTCAAAGGAATGATGGGTAATAAAATAGAGGCGAACTAAAAGAGTACAATGCAATTGGAAAGGAGGATCTAAAAGGTTTCAGATTCCAGATAGAATGGACTGCTATGACGAAGAATTGTTTTGCAGCTATCCATGTTCTGTTTTTTTTCTCCGTTTCCAGTCTTAGTGTGTCAATACTTCTGAAGTTCTTATCACGACTCAATATTTTGAAAGAAGATCCTGGGTGTTGATTGTATGTATATGGCCTTGAAAGTAATGCATGCCAGCTTGAATTTGATCCTGGCTGTTAGTGTAACCTTTTTTGGTAAAGAAGTTAAGGAGTTGGAATTTCTAGTACCAGGTAGAAATCTGGCTGCACAGTGAAAGATGACTTTCATAGGTGGTAAGGAGGAGCATGGACACCCGACAGAATAGAGTTACTACAATCTTCCTTAGCAAGTACAATGGCCTTTACTACTGATCGGAAGTAACAAACGTGCAGGATTTCTAAACACATTTCTTTAATATACAATCCCTCCAATGAGAAAAGAACTAAAATAAAAACATTTATATAGAAGTATTATTTTTTAATAATATTACAGTAAGACAAATCAGTGATGATAAAAGACATTTTGACAAACACCAAACTGGCTCAGTTTTGAAAAAGAAAGAATGGAAGAGGAGTGCTCCTCTACTTCGATATGAGTGAAAAAATATTGTGCAGTTTTGAGAATTTTCTATGCTGACCTAATCCTGTCAGGCACTTCGAAGAGTAAAGTAAGTTAGTTGCCTTTGAAGATCAAATTCAGACAGTATCTCGTCTAACAGAACAGTGGTGCAAAAGTATAATCCTGGTCCACAAGATCTGTGATTCATTTGCAAATTTAGAAAAATACCCTTACTAGAGAGCTAGGGCTTAAGAGTGCATAAAATGTCCGTCTCAATCATGGAACTGTCTCAATAGAAAAAAGTAAAGACATGAATAGCAAGAGGATCAGGGCATAGACTGAATAATTGTGTAAACAGAATGGACATGAAGCCTGACCAACTACAGAATATGTTATTTGCGCACACCTATGCAGAAATGCTTGGCAAATGTATGAAATGACCTCCAGGTGGTGATCCTACAGGTGTCCTGAATATGTACAATCATCTAAGTATTTGAAGTTTCCTAACTGTCATATTGATAGTATGGTCGGATGCATGACAATCCACCTACCCATCGATCATACATGCATCTGATCGGAGAAATCTAGATCAGTGTGAGTAGTTCCGTTATTTACAAAAAATGGTCTGTCTTTAGATACATCTTTGATTCTGTCTTAATTGTAACATGGATCCCGCTTCACATGTAAGTTGTTTGTTGTGAGAAGGCAGTTCTGACCAACTAATCTGCCTGAATCTTTTGCTTTTTGATCACTTGCTCTTTGACCTTTTACTGTGGGAGAGCCTCATAACCTGTGACTCCACTATGGTAAACTCAATGTCAAATGACCTGCGCCTGCTTACCACCAGTGACCGCCTTAAGATAAGGCAGCTATAACTCAGCCAGGGTAAAGCAAACACAAGGAGATGATGGACGGAGCGCTGAAACTTTTCAGAAACTCATCCCATCACAGATCTGGGTTGAATCCATCATCACTCTTTAGCTCACTTCCCCACCTCAGTTCAGACCAAGCTATATGCAAATCAGTCTTGACCCTGTGCCTTATGAGAACAGTCCAGCCCGAACTGCCAAGCCAGGTCTTCCCTGAACCGGAAACAAGCGTCCTGGGACCGGTTTTCAGGGTAACACCCTCATCAGGCAGGCTAGCTTGAATCCAGTAGCAAAGTGAGCAAGGGACCCAGGTCTGGGTATACCCTGCCAACTTAGGGCGAACAAAGCAAACACACGGAGATGATGGACAGAGCGCTGAAACTTTTCAGAAACTCACCCCCAGTCACAGATCTGGGTTGAATCCATCATCGTTTTTTAGCTCACTTTGACACTCCAGTTCAGACCACAGATGTATGCAAATCAGTCTAGACCCTGTTTCTCATGGGAACAGTCCAGCCTGAACTGCCAAGCTAGGTCTTCCCTTGCATGGGAAACAAGCAGCCATGGTAAGGGGCACTTGGTTGGTTACACAAGAATGTGTACACGTGTTAGGGATGCGTGTGAGACTCCTGTTGTGCGTAAGCCAGACTGGTGCAGAAGGGACTATGCAGGGTTGGGTAGTGGCCTGAAATAGGCCTTATAATGTCGGTGTACCCATGTAGGGAAAGTCAGAGAGCTTTACTGTCTTGACTCTAGTGACACTCAATTATACTCCTATGGGAAAGGCTGCTTTAGGGCACTGCTCCAATTCCCTTTGGTCTACAGACTCCAGAGTCGAACCAATGTACACTGTAACCTGTGTGAAAAGAACGATTCTGTAAAGTACAAAAGCATATCTGTACAGCTTATGGGTCATCCAGGAATGTCATATTTCTCGGACTCGGCTCAATATTAGAGCCCAGGCCTTTTGTCACCATCCTGGGCTGGATAAATTACTTTTCTTACCAGTGTAGGGGAACAAAAGGCCTTTCACCACAAAGGGAGTAATTACGCTTGATTAAGCAAGCTCCACACAAGGAAAGGAAGGGGTGGACTGCCCTGCCTCAATCAACCAGCTGTCATCCTGTGCCAGGAAAAGGGCCGGCCGAAGCCCACTCTACAAAGGGAAGGGGCCCAGACCCTGGAGCCAAACCAGGAGGGAGGGGGGCTCTTTTGAAGTTTTGCTGGCAGGCCCTGGCAGTGATGTCAGCGAGGGGTGGAGCGGAGACCCCCAGGTGACATGTGGCAAGTGACTCCTGGGAGACGCCATCTTGAAGCATCCCAGAAGGCTGTGCAGGAAGGTTGAAACAGGTGATGTGGCAGCTTAGGATAGGCCAGGTGGGCCTCCATTCTGGCACCTTCCGCCCCCAATTAAAAGGTCTTGCACAAAAAGAGAGCTCTCTCGTGGGTGTGCTTTTCTGCTGAATACTGCGACTGGAGGCTGACACCATGGACAATTGAAAGAAGGAACCCTTTGACTTTTACCTGGACTAATGACTCTGACTCTACCTCTGACTGACCACCTGGACCGGGGTCGCTGGTCCCATTATGCCCCCTGAGGACTCGGTGAGGGGAGTGGGTGAGGCTGGGCTTCTGCGCAAGGAAGAGAGAGGCCCAGAAGAACAGCAAAAGGAAGGGCTGGCGCAGAGAACTAGTAAAACCAGCTCCCTGCAAGTTCCTCCCACCTTAAGGCCAGGAGGTACTCCAATTGGCTAAGGCTCACCACCAGGAGCAAAAAGAGACCATTATTGTCTAAAACAGAGCCTGGGTTATTGCTGTTTAAAGTTTTGGGCGACCTTTGACTTACAGCAAATTTGAAGCATGCAGAGCAGTGCTGGAGGATTTCTGCCCCTCCTGGGGTAGGCCAGGGCTCTGGGGTCACCGCAAGAAGGCTTAGCGATTTAATTTCTGGGTGGGGGCAAGCCTTAGACCCCCTCACCATCTAAAGTGGCCTGGGCACCTCATCCCAGGACAATTGATGAAGGAGGTAGGGGAAGCGCCGTTTACACTTCCCCGAAAGATACGCACAGCGACACGGGCCCAAGACCCCATCGCTGGGCCCAGAGAAGAAGCTGCAGTGGAGCACTGTTGCCCTGTTCCTGCCAATGTGGGGAAGGGGCCAGGACCCCATCCTTGGGCCCTGGAGATCAAGGAGAACGGAGGAGTTCTACTGCCCCACTACAGTGCGCCCAAAGAGGCAGAGAGTACGCTAGCTCCCACAGCAGCACAGAGGAGTCAAAGCTGTGCGGGATTCGGATGGGAGCAGCCAGGGCTTGGCTCCCCAAGTTGCTCTCCAACGTTGGCCCAAACAGCTGGGTGCCCGGGGGGAGAGATCCTGACAAAAATACAAGCGCGGCGCCATGATGCATGAAAAAAAAGATAACAGAATAGAAAACAAAGAAAGCATTGTGGCTCTCTTTAATGTTGCGGGAGACCTGCCGCTCAACTATTCGCAAACCAGGTGTGAGGAGCGCCCCATAATGCCCTGTGGAGTCAGTTTGCCGGCATTAGAAGAAAAAAAAAATCACTTCTTTTCAGCCTGTTGTGACTGCAGGAGGGGATGGGGTCACTACCACATTAATGCAGAAGTGCAGGGGAGCTGCAGGAGCAGCGCAGCCTCCCCCCAAAAGGAATGCAAAAGTTCCTCACCCTAAGATGGCTGAGACTCTGCGCAGATAACCCCTCAAGGTTTCCAAGTGTTTTTCAGGCCTTCCCTAGGCTGGATCTTTCGCTACACAGCTGGGAAGACTGCGCCCTCTAAGGGCAAAGACTATGGCTGTAGTTGTTGTGGCCGGAAGTGGTGATATGAGTTTTTTTGTTGGCAGACAGGTGGTAACTGCTTATTGGCGCAGTTTTAAATGTGATGTCCTTTATGGACTATGTTAAAGTGCATATTGGTAACATCCTCTAGGGGTAAAGGTATAATTGCAGAGCGATGTAATTATAAATGGGATGCCCTTAGGAGCTGTGGATGAATTGAATTATTCATGTCAGTTATGATGAGTACACAGCTCTCCCAGTTATGTTTAGACATTTCCTCTTCAATCAATCAATTAATTATTTGTAAAGCGCACTACTCTCCAGTGAGGGTCTCAAGGCGCTGGGGGTGGGGGGTGACGGATGTCTGCGATCTAGTGGTGAAAGAAGGTGGCCAGGGGGTCACAGAGGTCTTGTGACGGCAGGATATCGTTAGAGTTGGACCTGGGGTTGGAGAGTTCCTTCACGATGTTGAAGAGCTCTTTGCTTTTGTTTGCGTTGTTGTCGATGTGTTCCTTGAAGGAGGTCCTTTTGGCGGTTCGGATGAGTTGGTGGTGCCTGTGGATGGCGTTCTTGAGGGCTGCGTGGTTGTCCGTGTCTGATTGTGGCGCCACATCTTCTTGAGTCTTTGGCAAGTCTGCTTGGATGCCTGGAGGTCGGTGGTGAACCAGATGGCTTTTCTGTTGGTGCGTCTGTTTGAGGATTTCTTGATTAGGGCGAGAGTGTTGGCGCAGGCGTTGATCCATTGCCTGAGGTTGCGGGAGGCAGCGTCGGTGGTGCCGGTTGGTGGGTCTCGGGCAAGGGTGGAGATTAGCTGGTCTTCGGTGACATTGTTCCAGCTACAGCGGGGATTCATTGTGGGTGGTGGTGTGTGGTGGGTTTCTCGAAGGTGAAGTGGATGCAGCAGTGGTCGGTCCAGTGGAGTTCGGTGGTATAGCTGAAGGTGACGTGGTTGCTGGCGAAGAAGATGGGGTTGAGCGTGTGTCCGGCAGAGTGGGTGGCTGTTGTGACAAACTGTTTGAGTCCGAGTTTGGCGAGGTGGGGAGCAGGGTGGTAGAGTTGCTGTCGTTGGCGTTCTCGAGGTGGAAGTTCATGTCTCCGAGGAGGATGTAGTCTGTGGAGGCCATGGCGTGAGAGCTGATAACGTCTGAGATGGAGTCGCTGAACTGTGCCGGGGTCCGGGGGGTCTGTAGACGAGGGTTCCTCTTTGGGTGGTGTTGGGATCGATGTGGATCTGGAAGTGCAGGTGTTCGGTGGTGCTGAGGGTGTCTTCGGTGCTGGTCGAGATTCTGAGGGTATTCCTGTGGACGATGGCGATTCTAGGAGACAGCTTTCTGCCCTCATGAAGAGAAGTGCCAATGACTCTCAGGATGAAGCAAAATGAGGGATTGTTGGCCAGGGAGGTGTAACCTCCCTCCTGCAGGAAGCCACTTAGGTGTTAGTCCCAAAAGGCAGGCTTAAAAGTAGAAGCCGCCTCTGAATGACAGAAGTGTCACACTAGGGAGGAGGGCTGCCCTATTGTTTAGGCAGATAGGCTGGTAAAGGGAGCAGAGAGAGGAAACCAGTTGCCAAACCGGTCTCCAAAGGGCTGTGAAATCAAGAGGTACCCACACCCCAGGGGTGAGCTAGAGAGGTCTGAACACAGAGAGAGGGGCCTCACCATCTTTGGAGTGGCCAGAATGGTGCATCCTGGGATAGCCAGAAGTCACACTACACAGGAAGTGTTTACTGGGTGGGAGGGATCCTGGTAGCTCTTTGGCTACCAACTGCATCCTGCCCTGGGGTATTTTCTCAGCATAAAAAGCTCACTCAGATCTCGACCGACTTGGACGAAGGTCTGTCCTACTGACCGAGGGACCAGCAAAGAGAGGTTGCACCGAAGAAGAATGCACCTGCTGGCTAGCAAAGAGAGAGGGAATGTGCATGCTGTGTCCTGCTCAAGAAGAATCTGTCTTCATAACCCAGCCAAGGCAAGAGCCTAAAAGGGCCAGTTGACTGGCCTCCTGTTCGAAACACAGGGACACAATAGCTGAAGAAGCCTGTTTGGGCAAGCTGGTTGTCCCAAAGTCTTCTAGCAGCTACCATCTCTGCCCTGCAGCATCAAGGACCAAGACCAGACGCAGACAGTTGCACCCAGGTGCAGCCGGAGAATTGCCTAGGCCCCCAGAAGGTGAGCTATTGACCCAGGAAGAATTTGGCCTTTGACTGGGACAACGAGAGGTTGGACTTCAGCCAGACCGGAGAGGACATTGTGGGACATTGACCCTGCAACCAGGAGCCCCTCACCATCTTAGTGGTCTGAGGAACCCCAGCAAGAAGACCCCAGTCGACAACTACACATCCACCACATCCTTGGAGCATCTTCAGCATCCTTTATCCCTTGTATCAGGACCACACCATAGGAATCCATTACAATGTGGATAAATTGCCTGGAACTGCTGGAGGACTACTCCTTCTGTGATGGTAACAGTTCTTGAAGACCTTGGAGTTAATCGCCCCTAGTACTTCTAACAAACCGCATTGATACTTACTTAAGTTTTTGCTGAAAAAGTTCTAAGTGGTAAATTCGTTGACCGTGCCAAGATCTGACCAGGGTCGCGTGAAATGCTTTATTTATTATTGCTTGTAAAATCAATATCTCCGGAACCCTCCAGAGGATCCTTTTTCATTCTAGTATCTAAATTCTTATAAAATACAGTCTATTCTAAAACAAATTGGTATGGGATTTCATTTTTGTGTTTTTAACTTCTTTTTACTGATCATACAACACATCATATAGCAGCAAACACACCACATTTTTCACTGTTACTCCAGGCTCTCCTGTCTGGTCCCATCACTATGTACATTAAAAAAATTGAGTCCTGAGGCAGCGGCATTAACAGAGAGCGTGGAGGGGGCTTTTCACGGACATCCCCTATAGACATTCCATTTACCCAAAACCTGCTCCCACTTTCTGGGGGCAACCCATGCTTTTGTAGAAAACCTTCTCAGCCACCATGCACCAGTCCATGTCCTTTTACCAGTCTCTGAGAGTTGGTGCAGACGGTGCTCCCCACAAGCAGGCGATGTTACGTTTGGCAATACTCATCCCCAAGGTCACCCAGATCTGTTGCTTGCGACTCAATTTATTACAGACTCTCAAAAATCCTACACTGTTGGACATTCCCAAATTATATGGTAAAAGGTACCCTCTTGACCACACAGCCTGTGACAGGTGGAATCCGAGCTGCTGCTCATCTTAACTAAGGTATTGCAGCAGAGATAGGATATGTGGAATATCTTTAGTTGTATTATTCTAAGTTTGTGATGAAATGGACACTTCCTCAGCAGAGGCCCGGGCTTCCGGCCAATCCTCATCCGCTAGGTTAACCAGATATACATTCCATTATCTCGGAGACGCTGGAGGGGGCCGGAGAGTTATTAATACATTTCTTGTAGGTTAGGGAGATTGCCCTGCGACTCATATGTCTGTTCATAGAGCATCTTCCAGTGGGGAAGATTGGGAAGGGTGTGGGGTGGGTTGGGGGAATCATCTTCCCGCGGATCTCCGCTAAAAGGGGATGTCTTATTTGTATGTACCGAAATGTCTTTCCCTCTGTAGGTCAGTGAATGGGACCGTCTCCCTGTAGTCGCGCCAGTGGGGTCTGGAGGTTTTGGGCATGAAAAAAGTCTGGGCTGTTTGTACATATATACCAAGATACCGAAAACCATTGGTCACCACCCCAGCTGCACACTCTGGCAGCAGGTCTGGTGTCGGGACCCGTAGAATGTATATCATTGATTTGGACCAGTTGATCGTGTAGCCAGAGTATTTTCCAAAATTGACGAATATCTGCAGCATTCTGTTGATAGAGTATTGTGGTGTTGCGAGAGCAGCACGTCATTGTTGTGTAAGGATATTCTTTTTTCCCAGTCCCCTCCAACGTAATCCCTAAATCAATGGGTCTCCCTGAACCTAGGTTGCTCAAGGCTCCAGGATTAAAGCAAAAATGTGTGGCGAGAGGGGGCGGCCTGGTCTGGTTCTGCACTGGAGAGGTAATATTCAGGAAGTCTGCCCTTAAACCACCACTTGAGTGAGTGGCCCCGAGTAGAAAAGTTGAAGCCAAGCAGGAAACTATAGGCCTAAGCCCATGCGTTCTAGTACTTCAAAGAGGTAAGGCCTCTTAACGGTGTCGAAAGCCAGGCTAGTGCCAGAGATAGGACTACTGCATCTTCGCGTATGCTATCCACCCTACTGAGCACTCCCTGGAGTTGGTGTAGATTGAAAGCCATGTTTCGTCCCGGCATAAAGCAGGATTGATCAGGATGTACCAGTTTAGAGATGAGTCGGGCAGCTAGAAGTTTGGCCAGGATCTTTGCCTCTGCATTTAGAAGCAAAATGGGGTGATAGAAGGTACAAACCTCCTCCGGCCTACCCTCCTTATGTAGAACCACAATGGAGGCCAAACGTTGGTCTTCATGGAGTATATCCTTCTGCAACCTTTCAATGTACATTTTGAGTGAAAAGGGGGCTACGTTGGAAGCTGCGAGTTTGTAAAACTATTGGCAGACTGTTTGGTTCCATTGCCTTCCTCGATTGAATGCTTCGGATTGCTTGGTTACAGCATCTTCAGTAGGATCACTCTCTAATACTGTCAGGTATCAATTCAGAGGGTTTGGAGGGGCAAGTCAGTCAAAAAGTCTCGAGAGTCTTCTGCGGTGGCAGTATTTGTGGGGGAATAGAGTTTAGATAGTGCATTGCGAAGGCCTCAGTGATGTTTTGCTGGTCTCTCAAATGTGTTTCATGGTCAGAGTGTATAGTAGTGAACCATCAGTCCGCGCCGGTCGAGCCATGCAAGTAATTTCCCTGCTTTGTCCCCTATTTTGTAGACCTTATGTCGCACCGCTAGACGTCTAGCTTGCGCAGCCTCCGTCACTAGGACTTGGTATTCCAGCAGCTTAAGGTCTGGAGTGTGTCTAGTGACACAAAAGGGGGTGGTGATGGACGGAGCATCCGAACCAATCAAACACTCACACCCAGTCAAAAGATCTGGGTTTGATCCATCACCGTTCTTTAGCCCACTCTGCCACCCCAGTTCAAACATGGCTATATGCAAATCAGTCTGACCCTGTGCCTCATGGGAACAGTCCAGCCCGAACTGCCAAGCCATGCCTTCCCTGGACCGGAAACAAGCTTCCGAGGACCGGTTTCTGGCATTCCAGCCGTCTTCAGCCCGGCTTGCTTGAATCCAGTGGCAAAGTGAGCAAGGGACTCACGTCTGAGCATACCCTGCCACACTTATGGCGGACAAAGCGGTACAAAAGGGGGTGGTGATGGACGGAGCATCCGAACCAATCAAACACTCACACCCAGTCAAAAGATCTGGGTTTGATCCATCACCGTTCTTTAGCCCACTCTGCCACCCCAGTTCAGACATGGCTATATGCAAATCAGTCTGACCCTGTGCCTCATGGGAACAGTCCAGCCCGAACTGCCAAGCCATGCCTTCCCTGGACCGGAAACAAGCTTCCGAGGACCGGTTTCTGGCATTCCAGCCGTCTTCAGCCCGGCTTGCTTGAATCCAGTGGCAAAGTGAGCAAGGGACTCACGTCTGAGCATACCCTGCCACACTTATGGCGGCCAAAGCGGTACAAAAGGGGGTGGTGATGGACGGAGCATCCGAACCAATCAAACACTCACACCCAGTCAAAAGATCTGGGTTTGATCCATCACCGTTCTTTAGCCCCCTCTGCCACCCCAGTTCAGACATGGCTATATGCAAATCAGTCTGACCCTGTGCCTCATGGGAACAGTCCAGCCCAAACTGCCAAGCCATGCCTTCCCTGGACCGGAAACAAGCTTCCGAGGACCGGTTTCTGGCATTCCAGCCGTCTTCAGCCCGGCTTGCTTGAATCCAGTGGCAAAGTGAGCAAAGGACTCACGTCTGAGCATACCCTGCCACACTTATGGCGGCCAGGGTCACTAGGACATGGTATTCCAGCCGCTTAAGGTCTGGAGTGTTTCTAGTGACTTCAGTATCATCCCTCGCAAGATCATCCTCTAGGTTGAATATACTGCGTTCTAGTGCCTCTATTACTGCCCTCTTGTCCCCAACCGAGAGGGAGAGTGCCTGTCCCTTGATCGCGGTCTTAAAGGCTTCCCAGAGGATTGGGGGAGACTTGATTGATGACGTGTTCTCCTTAAAATAGTGTTCTGTGGCATGTATCAATCCGTTTCTTATGCTCGTGATTTTAAGATACCAGGGATTTAGTGTATTGGTCCTCAGATTGTGTGGTTTGTCTAAGCTGCATCTCGCCCATATCGGGGAATGATCGGCGATTCCTCTCGTCAAGTGACGCACCTCTTGGAAATCAGGGACTCGGTCAGCCAGTGTCAGATGCCCAACTGACAGTGTTCTGGTGTCCAGCAACTTTTTAACTTCACCCTCCCATCGTTAGTTCCCTTCTTCTAGCTCAAGCCTGTAGTCTTTTTCTTCAACCAACATCCTCCATAGGTAAGCACTGGTCCCAAGACCGAGTGGGCTGCCCATGAACAGCCCCCAAGCGAGGTGCCCCTAGCCCCATTGGCACTCTGCACCCGGCCCCCCTAGTGCCACTGGTGGTGCACCTTGAGTGCCAACCTGAACCTTGGTTCTAGCCCCCTCCCCCAAAACTCAGTTAGCAAAACCATTTACTTACCTTCAAATCTAATACTTTGTTTTTCTCCATTGGATTGTATGGTGGGTTTTCTCTGAAACATTTTTTCAGTGTTGAATCTGTTTTGTACTGCAATAAAGTAACTTAGTGTCTTCAAAAGAGTTACCTGCTTGCTAATGTCATAAGTTGCTTAGATTGTGTTGTTAGTTTGTTTCACTCCAAACTAGAAAAGTAACTACAAACTATAAACTAATCAAAAGTAATAACAAAAATGTTAAAATGTCTAAAACAACCAATTTCTCCTACTGCAAAGAAACTTGTATGCTTCTACAAAACCAGTATATCTTCCAAAATATAAATGTATTGAAAGGATTACTTTTTTTTGTTTATTGAAAGTTCTGCTATAGTACACATTCAGCATCATGTTATACAGACTGTATAATTAAAGAGCATCTTCATCTCAAGTGTGTGAACAAGGCAAACAAAATTGAAACGGAATGGAAAAACCATAAGAAAACAGACAGTCGGCATCATATATATATATATATATATCTTACCGTACCTAAATAAAAAAACATAAGACATTTGGCTAGTTCACAAGTAGAGAGCAGCACAGCAATACCACAGGCAGGCTATTAACAGTGGACCCGCTGAGGGAGGTAAGCCGGTGTCTGATCTCAGCAACCACCCGAGAAAGCCATGCTAAGGTGGGAGTGCATCTAGTTATGTTCCGATGACTGTGAATTGAGAGAGGCGGAATTATAATACTGAAGTGTTTTTAACCAGTGTAAAAAGGGGCCCCAATTTTATTTTGGTCTCAAGGCTATAGGCATCCGTTACCAGTAGGTTGATAATTGTGTGTGACTGAAAGTGATCTCTTGGATCCAAGCCTTGGTTGTGAGTACTTTCTCATCACCCCAACGAATGGACACTTCGTTTAGCCAACAAGAGTAACAATGCGTGTAGTTTGTGGTTCTCGGCCTAAGTGTCCTTCACATATCCCAGTAACCCTATGAGTGACTGAAGTTCGTTAGGTGCCCCTAGTGTGTCATGGATTTTACTAAAGATGTCAGTCCAAAGGGCAGCAATGGGTGGACAGAACCAGGACATGTGCAAGAAGGTGGCAGGGGCCAGCCCGCACCTCTAACATTTCTTGTCAGGCCTTACCCTCATACGGTGTAGCCTTATCCCACAAGAGGGGGTTCTGTAAAACCTTTGCAAGCCTTTAAAGAGAATTAATCTCAGTCTATAATTTGGTGAGAGCAATTGGAGTTGGCCACAACAGAAGAACCATTTTTCATCAGTCACCTGCCCGTCGAGGCCTGCATTCCAACTGTGCTGGGCTTTGGGTGTAGTCAGTGATGCTGCGTTTTACATAGAACAATCTTGATATTAGCCTACGGGAGGCAGCAGTAGGTATTATCTGCTTGAGTGCTGGTAATTGAGAAGGGGGGTTTGGAAAGGTAGAATGCAGTTGTCTGCATGTGGCTCGAATCTTAAAATAGAGAAATAGCTCAGAGAAATAACTCAAGCCCTTGGCCATAGGTGCCGGTGGGGCACAGAAGGTGTGCTCCGGATAGAGATCTGCGAAGGTTTCCAGTCCCATTGATTTTGCCAGATTTACATTGCCGTCATCAGCCATAGCCAGTATCTGTGGGTTTCATGGTAGAGGGATAGAGGGGGCATATCATTTTTCCAGGTGGACTCTGGTGCGCAGTCTATCCCAAGCCCATCTGAGTGTCTCAACTGTATCTATCCCATCCCTCGGCTTTCGATATTTTTTATATATGGCCACTTGGAGCGGAATTGGTGCGGCTATATCCTTCTCAACAGGTACGTGGGGCTGGAACGGGGTGGGATGTAACCAATAATGCAAAAATTGAGCTTGTGCGCAATAAGCATATAATGACATGTCCGGGGCCCCCAGCATCCCTGAGCGAGAGAAAGTGTGAGCAGTTTCCAGGTTACACATGCTTGCTTCTCCGCCCAGGACAGGGAGATCATAAGCAATCGGAGAATTTTGAATAAGGTTTGGGTAAGAGGAATCGGAATGTTAACGAATAAGTATAAGAATCTGGGCAGCACAACCATTTTAGCAATGGCAATTCTGCTAGCGAGAGATTGGCAGCTTGGCCCAGATCATGAGCCTCAGTAAGTGGGAATAAGGTAGATTTGGACCAGTTTGTAAACATTCCCAAAAGCCCGCCAAACTTTTTGAGCTCCCTAAGTAGTGGACCTAAGTTGACCTCTGGGTCAGTGATGTACAACGTCATATCGTCTCCATACAATGAAATTAGGAGCCCTCTGGTGCTGAAGCCCAAGCCTCTTGCCGCGTGATGTTGATGAATCCTAGCTGCTATTGGTTCCATCGCTATGGCAAACAAGAGAGGGGAAGGGGGCAGCCTTGTCTGGTTCCACGGGATATAAAGAATGGGTCCAAGATCATGCCATTCATGCGCAGTCCCACTGAGGCTGCTGTGTACAACAGTTCGATTTGTGCAATAAACATCAGGCTAAAGCCGAGCCTCCCTAGTATGGCGAACAAATATGGCCATTCCAGTGCATTGAACGCTTTGGTAGCATCTAGAAATGGCACAAGCGCCTTTGCATTAGGATTCAGATAGTGTAAAACTGTGAAGGTGGTGCGAAGATTATGCATTGTGGATCTACGGGGGATAAACCCGGACTGACCGGGTCTTGCTATCAGGTGGAGTAGAAGCTGCAGTCTATTGGCCAGCCGTTTGGCAAATATTTTGGCATCTATATTTATTAAAGAGAGTGGTCTATACGAATCTATTATTGAAAGTATTACTTACCTGCTACTACCTAAATCATGGCTCTAGAAATAAACATAACAAAGTAACATCTCCTTGTACTAATAATTGGTGTGGATTCAGTCCTGGAGGGTGTGACATCATTTCTTGCCTGAGTGTGTACAACAAATGCTTCACACTACCCTCTGATAAGCCTGACTGCTCAACCACACTACCAAAAAAGAGAGTAAGGTAAGACATACCTTAGCCTCTGCAATACCTCTGGGGATCCACTGCACTCTGCGCACACTATACCCACTTCGGCAAAGTATATACAGAGCCAGCTTCCAAAAGCTGTGATCTCCTATTTGTATGTATGTGGGTGCATCCGGCTGAGGAGGAGCTCTAAATCATTTTCCATTTCCAGCAGATGCCCTGCCAGAAAAAGGACTTGATGCTGAATGGTCCGGTGCTATATCTCCTGTGCTAAGGTTAACACTGTGGTCCTGTGACTTTTTTATTCCCCTCACTTGCACTATAAAATTTAACAAAATCACCTGCTGCTTTAGCGGGATTTGAACCCCTCCAGGCTCCCGAGTGACTACCGGCGCCATATTGGGTGTGGGGCTGAACTGCATTCTGCATTCTAGTAGTGTCATTTCCCTCACGATCCACTGGCTGGCTGCTTTGCGACCGCCTTTTTAGGATTGGGCTTAGCAGGGGCGCGAGATTTAAGACTGGAATCATTGATATCGCGCTGACCCGCGCTGCGGCAAGTTATTGGCAAAAACGGGCGAATTATTTCCGATTTTTTAATTAGATCTAAGTCACTGTGGTCCTGTGACTTTTTTATTCCCCTCACTTGCACTATAATATTTAACAAAATCACC
Organism: Lissotriton helveticus; assembly: GCF_964261635.1. Classification (NCBI taxonomy): domain Eukaryota; kingdom Metazoa; phylum Chordata; class Amphibia; order Caudata; family Salamandridae; genus Lissotriton; species Lissotriton helveticus. The sequence continues at coordinate 312,485,803 of NC_136072.1, read as the reverse complement.
TACTGCTTTAGCGGGATTCGAACCCCTCCAGGCTCCCGAGTGACTACCGACGCCATATCGGGTGTGGGGCTGAACTGCATTCTGCATTCTAGTAGTGCCATTTCCCTCACGCTCCACTGGCTGGCTGGCTGGCTGCTTTGCGACCGCCTATTTAGGATTGGGCTATGCAAGCGCGCAGCGCACGCGCGCAGGAGGCGCGCCAGAGGCAAGCCCGTCTATGCCCGTCCGCGCCACGAACGCGGCCAGCGCCAGCCATGCTGCTCGATTGTCCACAGATTTAGGATGGATAAAATATTCCAGAGAACAGCTACTGGAAATAGGTAAGAAAGCAAGTAGGGGGCACATCCAGCTCCCCTCAGGAATAGGTCAGGCCAAAAACCATCTGAATTGTGGGATGATTAATTGTAGATCCCTAGTCAAGCATCATCTCGAAGTCTGCTGCTTGATTGAAGATATGAATCTAGACGCTCTCTTTTTAACGGAGACCTGGACTAGCCCTGATTCCTCTGTAAAAATGGGGTTTGCATGTCCAGAGGGATATAAAGTCTTTCATAAACCCAGGCTAGTTGGGAGGGGAGGAGGGGTAGGGGTCATTTTTAAAGAGGATTGGAACTTTGCGCCGCTAGAGATAGATGAAGTTAAAGGAATAGAAATCCTGGGTTTCCCTATGCAAGAGGCAAAAGATAGGCTGCTCTCTGGAATGATCTGCTACAGACCCCCGGGACAGGACACACACTTCCCTGCACTCTTAGATATAATCACCAATTTGAGTCTAACCCACTCTAAAATGGTCATAATGGGTGATTTTAATCTATGGGATAATGGCAGTCTGGGCAGCCATCTACGAGATCTGGTAAGCTCCTGTCGGAACCTTAACCTACATCAACTGGTTCAGCAACCCACTCATCTAGGGGGGCATATGCTGGATCTTCTGTTCCCTCAGGAGACAGAAACAGAGGTGACAGAGGTATTGCCTCAAACCTGGACTGATCATCATCTGATACACTAGGATCAAGTCCCCCAACCTTAGGAGCGATAATACCTGCTCTATCACATACAGAAGGGGCAGAGAGTGGGCTAAACTGGACAGGGACAATCTACAGCCTTTTACTAATGCAAATTTTTTCTCCCCTTTCCTTACGGTAGAGAAGAATTATGAAGCTTTCTGTAGCCATATAACTAACTGTTTAGATCCCATAATTCCTGTAAAGAGTATAAAAAAATAGGAAGAAAACCTCAGCCCCCTGGTATAGCGAGGAATTAAGATCACTACGCTCGACCTGTAAAAAAGCAGAGAGGAAATGGAGGAAGACCTACTCCGTACCAGATAAGATAGCTTTGAAGTTGGTATTAGCCAATTATAAAAAGGCTATTGCCCTGTCTAAATCTAACTTATATGCTAATTCCATTCTACAAGCCCCCAACAGTACAAAAGCCCTGTTTCAAATTGTCAAGGAACTCTCATGCCCAATAGGCACAAGCAAGAAGGTAGCTGCCTCGCAAGAACTTTGCGAGGAGATTGCTGCTCATTTTAAAGATAAAATTGCGAAAATTGTTGGAGACCTTGACTTTAATAATAGCAGTGACTCGGATAACTCAGTTCGGGGACTAGTTGAAGTGGTCCGGGCAAATACCTCCCTGGACATCTTTCCCGCTCTCACTGCTGACTCTTTTGAAATTTTGGCTAACAGTGTGTCCTCTGGCTCCCCACTTGATCCTCTTCCACATAACATCTGGAAAACTGTAGGCCATGGAACGTTCCCTTGGTTACAACAGATCTGCAGTCAATCTCTGGAAGTGGGAGTTGTTCCAGAGGCATGGAAGTTAGCGGTAGTTACACCTCTGCTAAAAAAAACATCATTAGACCCCAATACACCTGCAAATGTTAGACCTATTTCTCTCTTGCCCTATCCAATCAAAATCCTGGAGAAAGTAGTCAGCAAAAACCTCTCTTGTTATCTGGAGGACAACCTTTTGCTGGACAAGGACCAATTTGGATTCCGTTCAGGTCACGGCACAGAGACCGCCTTGGCGACCGTACTGGACAATCTGCTGATGCGAGCCGACAGAGGGAGTGACACCATTTTGGTGTTACTCGATACGTCGGCCGCATTCGATACGGTGAGCCATGTAATACTGTTGGAAAGGTTGGAGAGTATAGGGGTGTCAGGTCAGGAAGACAGCAGATGGTGAATCTGGCACCTTTCACCTCTAGTAAGTCTTTAGTGCAATATGGGGTACCGCAGGGCTCTGCGATCAGCCCTGTCCTGTTTAACATCTACCTTCAGCCTCTGTTCTCTATAATAAAATCTTTCGGCATTGACTTGGTCAATTATGCCGACAACACTCAACTGGTGTTCTCCCTTGAAGGGAGACAAGCAGTGTTGATGGACCTCTTCCAGGAGTGTATGCGGCAGACGGCTGGATGGCTCAGGAGCAATTCCCTACAATTTAATGGTGGGAAGACAGAGGTGGTTTACTGCCCCACGGCCAGACTGTCCCAACAGCTACCCCTGGAGTTCAGGCTTACACCTGAAGAGGAACCTCTTACCCCAGCTAAAACGGTGCGAAACCTGGGAGTCTGGGTGGACAGCAACCTTCAAATGGAATCACAGGCTAACAAGACTGTGGGGGTGTGTCTATCCCTGTTGCGTATGTTACGCCCTAAAGATATGCGTGCCTTGGTAGTGAGGAATATAGTGCTGAGTAGGCTGGACTACTGCAACTCCCTGTATTTGGGAGCGCCGCAATACATCTTTCAGGGGTTGCAGAGAGTCCAGTCTATGGCGGCAAAGATGGTGCAGAATAAACAACGTAGGTCCTCAACAGCGTTGGCCCTGAGAGAACTTCACTGGTTGCCCATCAGGGAAAGGGTGCATTTTAAATCACTCTGCATTGTATTTAGAGCTGCGCACAATTTGGGTCCTATTCCGTTACGAGAGAAACTTACGTGGTATAATCCAAAAAGGCAGCTACGATCTTCTAGTACAGGCCTGTTGGCGACTACTAAATTTAGGCGCTCCAGGATGGGGGGGGGGGCTTTAGCGTGGTGGCCGCCCAACTATGGAATGACTGCCACAGGACATTAGACAGGCCAACTCGTTGACGGAATTCAGAAAGAGCCTGAAAACTTGGCTCTTCCCTAGAACTGACCTTTAACACTGCCCCTACGGCTGCTTTGGTTGCGTGTAGGCTGATTGTTCTAAGTCTGAGCGCCAGGATACCCGTAGGGTGACAGTTGCGCTATATAAAAGCTCAATTCAATTCAATAGCTGGGAGGAGTGTGTGCCCACCGTGTTTTTTGATGTTGCACAAAGTTATGTTATCTATGCAGATAAGTACTGTTTTGTTGAGAATAATTGTGCAGAATGTGTGTAGTGCAATCTGTACTGCATTAATTCTAATAGATGTGCATAGTCTGTTGCTGTAAAGACCAGTTCTTCTAAATAGACAAATGGATCAGATGTGATCCCCACTCTCTTAACAAGCTGTTTGCCATAATGGTTGCACTTGCAGATATGGATTGAAAAATGACCTGCCCAATAACAAATTGTAGTAATTACAGAAATGTGGGCTCCACCGACAACAGACCATACTACTGACCAGTAGCTTGTGACCATTGCCTGGCTAAACCCTCTTGTATCAGGTACATATTTAAGCAAATGTTTGGCACTAGTGCAATGCAGAAGGGCATCCTTGCAAGCAGTTACATAATCATTCTAACTATCTGTTGCAATGACTGGTAAATGGGAAGCTACTTTTGAAGTGCCATAACTCTCTTGCTACTGGGGTAGGCTTTGCCTGACACTGTGTTTAATATCAGTCCCAAGAAGAGCTTTATTTGTCGGAGAGAAAGGAGTGTTTTTTTGACATTTACTGTGAAATATAATTTGTGGAGACATGACACCGTTAGCAGAGTATAGGCATCGTTGAATTAGAGAGTCGCCACGTAATCTCCAAAGCAAAGCAGTAGGATGATGTCCTTGGTGATGATCTCTTGTGGGACCAGGTCTAGAAAGGGCTGCACCTGCAACAGGTTTTTTGCATTCCACCACTGTAGAGAGATGTGGGCAGCCCCAAACCAGCACTAGATCTTCTAGATGCCCCTCCACTCTAGACCATTGTACCGCTAGGCATTCTTGCAATGGTCACATGTGAAGTCTGACGTTTGGAACTATGGCTATGCAAGATGCCATCATTCCAAGCAAGCGCATCACTGTTCTGACTGTAACTTGGCGATCTGGCTGATAAAAAGGTAGCAGGTTTTGAAATGCTTAAACTCTTGCAGAACTGGGGTAAGCGTTCCCCACCTGTGAGTCTAGGATGTCCCGGAGAAAGGACTGTACTTTAAGAAGCTGGGATTTAGTCAGATTGATCATACAGCCTAGACTGTGTAACGTCCGAATGGTCGTCTGGGTGTATGCTAGGCGCACAAGTTACTACTTGTGTAACGATATATCTGTAAGAGACATTAGTTAGTGATAGATTCCTTACCTTAGAATAATCCCCAGGCGTCAGACTGGATCCTGAAACTTTTGCGTAGCAATACCCCTGCGCGTCGGTAGGCGTCGTCCGCGTCCGTCGTCGGCGTCGTTAGCGCCGGAATGACGTCGCCGGAGTACTTCGACGCCGCCCTCGCGCGCTGACGTCAGTTCTTATACACAGCTTTTCTGCGCCAGATACGCAGAGCCATGATAGAACCAACACTGGTGCCATGAAACTAGGGCCCTGAAAGGGGATGACCTTAACCCTAGATATCGGTTCGCAGAACGGGGAGGATGGGTGGGTCGGTAAGTAATCTATCACTAACTAATGTCTCTTACAGATATATCGTTACACAAGTAGTAACTTGTGCATCTGAAAGAGACACGTTAGTGATAGATTCCTTACCTTAGAATAGATACCCCAGCAATACCAACCCCGGTGGTGGGTCTGCGAACCAATAATCACACCAGAAAGTCCTGGAGGACGGAACGGCCAAAGAAGCCATCCCTCCGGACTTGACTGTCCAGGCAGTAGTGTCTCGCGAAGGCGTGCAGCGAGGCCCACGTAGCTGCCTGACAAATGTCCTGCAAGGGGACTCCTCGGCCCAGGGCAGTAGTAGTCGCCGTGGCCCGAGTGGAGTGGGCCCTCAGCCCAACAGGAGGATCCTTTTTAGCCAAAGAGTAACACGCCTGGATGCACAATACGATCAACCGAGAGATGGTCCGCTTGTGCACTGCCCGTCCTTTCTTAGCGCCCACGTAACCAACAAAGAGTTGGTCATCCACCCGGAACTGGCGTGTGCAATCCAGATAGTAAAAGAGCGCACGTTTTGGGTCCAGACGGTGGAGCCTCTCTTCCTCTTTCGAGGGATGCGGAGGCGGAAAGAAGGTGAGCAAGGTGATGGACTGCCCGATGTGGAAGGCTGTGACTACCTTGGGCAGGAAAGAGGGTCTTGTCCGTAACACAACCTTGTCCGGATGGACAGAAAGGAAAGGAGGTTTGGAAAAAAGAGCCTGGAGCTCACTCACTCTCCTGGCAGAGGTGATGGCAACCAGGAAAGCAGTCTTCAGAGTAAGAAGACGGAGAGGACAGTTATGAAGTGGCTCAAAGGGAGCGCACATCAGATAAGCAAGTACAAGGTTCAAGTCCAACTGAGGCATCACGAAAGGAACAGGAGGGAACATGTGTGTGATGCCCCTCAAAAACCTATTTACAATTGGGGACTTGAACAAAGATGGCTGATCAGGTAGCCTTAGGAAGGCGGAACTGTATTGACTTTGGATATTATAAAAGGACAAGGTTCAAGACAGTTCAAGCCGCGGTCAAGATCTGGAATGCTGTCATGAATAAAGTTGGCATGGGCCGATATAATTGGTATACTAGGATGTACAAAAATGTTTCATTTCCATCACAGATTTTTGGGGATACCATAATGGCGGGATGGGCAGACAAGGGGATAATCCAAATTGGGGATGTGAGGAATACGGAGGGAGTGTTACAATTTTCAGATTTAATGAGCAGATATGGTTTAGATAGGAGGGATTATTTTAAATTTCTGCAACTAAGAAGCTTTCTTGGGTGTAAACAGGGGGGAATGGTGGGTTTTAGTAAGGTAGAAATTATGGAGAAGATAAGATTGGGCGGAGATTGCTCTATTCGAGGCTTCTATGCAAGCCTTACTGCAGCGAAACCAGATGATATGGTCAAACATAGCTCTAAGTGGGCAGAGAAATTGGGTGGGGAGGTTGGTTGGTTCCAAGAGTCATTGGATCTGGGTCGTACACTATTATGTTCAGCACCGCTGCAGTCGCAACAGTATAAAACTCTGTACTCGCTGTATTTTACATCAGCGAAGATAGCAAAGTGGGGGGTCATTACAGGTATCACATGCCCAAGGCGCAGCTCTTTTGAGGCTGATTTGACACATATATTTGCTGCATGTCCGCAGTTGCACACTCTACTGAAAGAGATTGAGAACTTCTTGGATTCCTCCTTAGGCATTCAAATCACTTTAAACCCTCCCCAAATACTATTAGGGATAGTCACAGATAGCAACACTATCCACAGAGAATTTATTTTTGTTGCTATGGCAGTTTATAGACTCTGTATTGCCAGGGCTTGGTTAGATAAGAACCCTCCTGCAATGCATGTATGGCTGGCTAATTTATTGGCGACTTATAATTTGGAAAAGAACATATATGCTCGAAAAGGCAGGAAAGGGAGGCGTTTAGGCTTAAGAATATGGGACCCTCTTAGAAGATGGCGAGAGGGCTTGGGGTTGCTATGAATAAGTTGGAATACGTTGAAGTAGTCTTTGACGAACTCTGCATATGATTTGAAAAGAAATGTATTCTATTAGGTTAATGAAGTTCATATGATGAAGTAGTCTATGATGAATTACTTATATGAGTTGGTATGATTTGAAAGGAAATGTACTGTTATGATTTAAGGAAATTAGGTTATCTGTTGAAGTGCGCTGTAATGTGCCAACTGTGCAATAGTTAAAATAAAAATATTTTTAAAAAAATTAAAAAAAAGAAGGCGGAAACGGCAGAAAGGTAGCCCTTGAGAGTGCCCAGAGCAGAGCCCTGCTGGGCAAGAGAAAGAAGGAAGAGGAGAACCTCAGAAAGGGGGACAGAGAGTGGATCCACAGCCTTTGCTGTGCACCATGCCACAAATCTGTTCCACCTGCAGGTGTATACCGACTTTGTGGAGGGACGCCTGGCTGCCAGAATGACATTACAGACTTCAGGAGGCAAGTCAAATGGCCTCAACTGTCGCCGCTCAATCTCCAAGCTTGTAGGTGGTGACTGGACAGGGTCGGTGGAGGACCGTCCCCTGCTGTTCCGACAAAAGGTCCTCCCGAAGAGGCAGACGAATCAGGGGATCGACAGACATGCTGAGTAGCTCTGGATACCAATATCTTTGTGCCCAGTCCGGAGCCACAAGGATAACCTGGGCCCGGTCGCGCCTGATCTTCTTCAGCACTCTGGGCAGAAGTGGTATAGGCGGAAAGGCGTATAATAAACCGCAACTCCACTCGCGCCGAAAAGCGTCTCCAAGCGAGTGCCGCCTTGGAAACTCCGACGCGCAGAACTGATGTTATTGCGCGTTCTCTTCTGTGGCGAATAGATCTAACCAAGACTCTCCCCACTGCTGAAAGAGACCTTGCGCCACGTCCGAGTTCAGACGCCATTCGTGATCCAGCATGCTCCGACGGCTGAGTTTGTCCGCCCTGGCGTTCAGAGAACCTGCCAGGTGTTGAACCACCAGGGTCACCCCCTGATGTTCCAGCCACTGCCAGAGGCGCAGAGCCTCCCGGCATAGGGTCCACGACCCCACCCCGCCCTGTTTGTTGCAGTACCACATGGCGGTGGTGTTGTCCGTGAACACCTGCACTACACTCCCCCGGACAGAGGGGAGGAATGCCTTCAGTGCAAGACGGATCGCCCGCAGCTCCAGAAGGTTGATGTGGAGCTGGGACTCCGTCGGAGACCAGAGGCCTCTGATCTCCGCCTCTCCCATGTGGCCCCCCCAGCCCTGGAGGGACGCGTCCGTCACAACTACGTGCTCCGGTTGGGGTAGGGAGAGGGATCTGCCGCTGACCCAATCGCGGTCCGTGAGCCACAACTGCAACTGTCTTGCAGTGCCCTACGAGTTCAAGACATGGTCGGACAAGTTGCCCTGATGCTGGGCCCAGTGAAACTTCAGGTCCCACTGCAGAGCCCGCATCTGCCACCGGGCATGATGCACCAGAAGGATGCAGGAGGCCATCAGCCCCAGAAGCCGCAGCGTCAACCTGACCGAGACTCGGGATAAAGGCTGAAAGATCGGAATCAGAGCCTGAATATCCCGAACCCACTGTTCGGGAGGATAAAACCGAAACTGCGCTGAGTCCAGAACCGCTCCGATGAAGAGGAGCTTCTGAGAGGGGCACAGGTGTGACTTCCGCACATTGATGGAGAACCCAAGCAGGTGCCGGAGGTCGGCCGTAGTCTGGAGGTGGCTGACGACTGTCTGGGGCGAGCCCGCCTTCAACAACCAGTCGTCGAGGTAGGGGAAGTCTGAAACCCCTAACCTGCGCAGATGAGCTGCGACCACCGCCATCACTTTCGTGAACACCCGTGGGGCGCTGGTAAGGCCGAAGGGGAGCACGGTAAACTGAAAGTGCTCGTGCCTACCATGAACCGCAGGTAACGCCGGTGGGCCGGCAGGACGGGGATGAGAAAATAAGCGTTCTGCAAGTTCAACGCTACCATCCAGTCTCCAGGGTCTAGGGCAGCTAAGACCTGAACTTCTCCTTCCGGAGGAAGCCGTTGACGTTCCGTAGGTCCAAGATAAGGCGTAGGCCCCCTTTGCCCTTCTTGGGTACCAGAAAATAGTGGGAGTAACAACCACACCCTACTTCTGGCCCAGGAACGCGCTCTATGGCCCCCTTGGCCAAGAGGGCCGTAACTTCCTCTTGCAGAAGTTGCAAGTGATCCCCCGACACGCGGTGGTATTGCGGTGGCATGGCTGGAGGGGTCGCCTCGAAGGGGAGGGAGTAGCCCCTTCGGACGATTTGCAGCACCCACATGTCCGACGTGACAGTGCGCCAGTGGAAGTGGTGATGGCGAACCCTGCCCCCCACTGGCGTCACATGGGCCTGAAAGCACACACTAGGAGGGTTTTGAGGTGGATGCTGCAGGGGGAGGTGTGGACTGGCCTCGCCGTTGTCCCCGACCGCCGCCACGGCGGTTTCCACGGCCGCCACCGCGCTGTGTATTACTCTGCGGTGCGTGGCTGGCAGCACGTGAGGGGGTGCCCCTTCCTTGGCCACAAAAGGAGCGAAAGGCACCCGTTTGCTGGTGTGGGGCCGAGAGGCCCAAGGACTTGGCCGTAGCCCTGGAGCCCTTAAAACGCTCAAGCGCATGGTCTGCCTTGTCGCCAAAGAGGCGACGGCCATCAAATGGCATGTCCAGAAGGGTGGTCTGGACATCAGCCGAAACGTTGGCGGTCCTTAACCAGGCGTGGCGTCGAACCGCCACCGTCTTTGCCATCGCTCTGCCCAGTGAGTCCGTGGTATCCAGCCCACACTGGATGGAATAGCGTGCCGCATCTCGACCCTCCGCAAGGGCTTGGGCGAGTTTAGTCCGGGCCTCCTCCGGACATTGTGGCAGCACGTCCGCGACCGTGTCCCACAGAGTGTGGGTGTAGCGGCCCAAGAGGCATGCGGTATTGACTGACCGCAGTCCCAAACTCAGGGACGAGAACACCTTCTTACCGAATTGTTTGTACCTCTTGGATTCCCGATCGGGCGGAGCCGTCGGGAATGCAGTCTGGGAAGTAGAGGCCTGGATAACCAGGCTCTCGGGGGTGGGGTGGGTGGACAAAAAGCAAGGGTCGCCCGGAGCCGGGCGATAGCGTCTGGCCACGTTCCTATCCACAGGCTGACCTGTAGCGGGCTTGGACCAAGTGCCCAAAAGAACGTCACACAAGGCCTCATTAAACGGCAGCAGAGGCTCGGTTGAGCTTGCCTGTGGTTTAAGGACCTCAGTGAGGAGGTTAGTCCTCACGGCCGCGACGGGGAGCTCTGGGCCCAATGCCTTGGCCGCCCGCGTCAACACTACACTGTAGGCAGCCCCCTCCTCCGAAGCCACGGTTGGAGGGGAGACAAAACCAGTGTCTGGCGAAGTGTCCAGTCCACTGGCATCCCCGAGCTCATATGTCCAGTCCTGTTGAGACTGGCACTCCTCTGCCAGAGGGTCCACAGACCCCTCCCAATCCCCCTCGTCACCCATCACCTGAAATTCAGGTTCAACGGATGGGGCCGGTTCATGGAAGTAATAGTCTCCTTACGACGTCGAGAGCGGCGCCGCTCCGGAACCGAATCAAGGGTAGGATTGGGGACGGCGTCGCCGGGGGCGACACCCTAGGGGCCGCTGTTGGCGAGGTCGTGAGGTTGACCGGCGACAACCCGGATCCGGAACCGGATCCAGTGGGGGCCTGCGGCGCCGGGACCGAAGTCGCCGGCGGTGACGGGGCCGAAGCACCCGACGGCGTCAGAGCCGAAGCACCCGAACCGCTAGGCCCCCCAGCCGGGACCGCTGGGCCCGAAGGCGCCACGGAACCCGGCGGAGGAGGGAGAGACCTCATGGCCATGAGGTACCGCTCGACCTCCTCTGGCGTCGCATCGTGCCTAGGGACCGGAAGGTATGGGGCAGGTTGCGACGCCCACGACTCCGTCGGAGCAGCGTGGGTGGTGTCACCCGAAACCCCCGGCTGCGTCGCGCGAGCGTCGGGGTGGGTCGGAAGAACGATGACGCCTTTACGACCTCTCATGCCTCTTACCTGAGGACCTGGATACTGAAGATCGATGCCACCTCTCGGAGCTACGAGGGCTCCGACCCCGCAACCGGTCCCTCGACCTACCGTGGGACCGGGACCTTGAACGGCGCGGGCCGACTGCCGGAGCGCAGGCCGACTGCCGGAGCTCAAGCCGCTTGCGGGACCGCTCCCGCCTAGCCTTAGACGTCAGGGCCCGGCAGTCGGAGCAGGTTCGGTCGTGGTGGTCGAGGCCTAGACACTGAAGACACCGGCGATGGGGGTCGGTAACCGACATCAGTCGGCTGCACTTGGAGCAGGGTTCGAACCTGGGCATCCCTACCGGCACCGTAGGAGTCGAGCGACTCGAGAAAAACAGATAAAAGATCAAAAAAGTTTAGTCAAAAAATGACTAAGGGGTAGAGCTTCTCCGGATCTACGCTAGCTGGCGTGGAAAAAAGAAGAACTGACGTCAGCGCGCGAGGGTGGCGTCTAAGTACTCTGGCGACGTCATTCCGGCGCTAACGACGCCGACGACGGACGCAGACCGCGGACGACGCCTACCGACGCGCAGGGGTAGTGCTACGCAAAAGTTTCTGGATCCAGTCTGACGCCTGGGGATTATTCTAAGGTAAGGAATCTATCACTAACGTGTCTCTTTCAGATATATTTGTTGCATGGCGCTCTTGATGAGCCAGTCAACCAGATAAGGAAGCACATGGATGCGGCTCCTCCTCAGGTGAGACGCAATCATGGCCAGGCATCTGGTAAAGACCCTCGGGTCTGTGGTAAACCTGAACAGAAGTACTTTGAAATGGTAATGTTGTCCACTCACCACAAACCGCAGTTATCTTTCATGAGCTGGGTGGATGGATAGGTGAACTTAGGCGTCCTTCAAATCGAGGGCATTCATGAAGTTGCCTTGCTGCAGTACTGGTATGACATCTTATAGACACATGTAAGAAGGGACCCCCTCAAAAAGGTAAGTTGTGGCCCAGGAACAGAGGGGAACAAACAACAATTCTAATGTAAAGACGTTCCTGCAGTGGCCTTCTAATTCAATTACACAATTATGTTTATAAATATCCAAACCAGGTGACAAAAGATAGATAGTATACTGAAATTATTCAAAACATATAAAAGTTTATTTTTTCTCTTTTTATCTTTTAGTTCATATAAATTCTGTTATCAATCAGAAATCACAAGACAAACATTTTTCAATTCATATCAAAAATTCAGGACAGGTACAATTGAATCATAAATATCTGCAACAAACAAATATAAAACATACAATATACAAAATTATTTAGTAATACCCCTTGGTAACAACCATATCTCTCAACACACTCATGTGCTAACAATCATACCACACTCAAACTACAAACTAGGATGGTGAAAGGAACTGAATTAATATTTAGCAAGATGACAATGCTAAAAAGATGGGCCAAGATGTAACTTAAGGCTCCCGCAGCAGGTCTACGCGCGTTTCGGCAGCTTTAAGCCGCCTTCATCAGGACCTTTTTCATCATGACTGTGCAGATACCAAGGGATCAGTTGCATCAAACAGCAATAGAATCACCAAAAACGTCTTCAGTGCATATCAGGGGACAAGACGTCCTATGCCGCCACTGAGTAACTTTTTTACATTTGAGAAACTTGTTAAATATTTGTGAAGAGCACAGATTCGCAGCTTATTCACAGAAGATTGTAGTCAAGGGAAGGCTTAGGGCTTCGACGGTCAGCTGGCATGTTTTACACCATAGTTTCAATGTACGAGGGGAGTCCTTTATATATGTTAAAATTGCTCCACAGTCAGTCCCCTCGTAAAGACCGTAATTGGGGCCGTATATCCGCCAGAAACTCTGGCGGAGGAGGCTTCGTGCGGTGCGGATATACGGCCCCAATTACGGTCTTTACGAGGGGACTGACTGTGGAGCAATTTTAACATATATAAAGGACTCCCCTCGTACATTGAAACTATGGTGTAAAACATGCCAGCTGACCGTCGAAGCCCTAAGCCTTCCCTTGACTACAATCTTCTGTGAATAAGCTGCGAATCTGTGCTCTTCACAAATATTTAACAAGTTTCTCAAATGTAAAAAAGTTACTCAGTGGCGGCATAGGACGTCTTGTCCCCTGATATGCACTGAAGACGTTTTTGGTGATTCTATTGCTGTTTGATGCAACTGATCCCTTGGTATCTGCACAGTCATGATGAAAAAGGTCCTGATGAAGGCGGCTTAAAGCTGCCGAAACGCGCGTAGACCTGCTGCGGGAGCCTTAAGTTACATCTTGGCCCATCTTTTTAGCATTGTCATCTTGCTAAATATTAATTCAGTTCCTTTCACCATCCTAGTTTGTAGTTTGAGTGTGGTATGATTGTTAGCACGTGAGTGTGTTGAGAGATATGGTTGTTACCAAGGGGTATTACTAAATAATTTTGTATATTGTATGTTTTATATTTGTTTGTTGCAGATATTTATGATTCAATTGTACCTGTCCTGAATTTTTGATATGAATTGAAAAATGTTTGTCTTGTGATTTCTGATTGATAACAGAATTTATATGAACTAAAAGATAAAAAGAGAAAACATAAACTTTTATATGTTTTGAATAATTTCAGTATATTATCTATCTTTTGTCACCTGGTTTGGATATTTATAAACATAATTGTGTAATTGAATTAGAAGGCCACTGCAGGAACGTCTTTACATTAGAATGACATCTTATAGAGTCACCATATGAAAGTGCTCTGACAGTATTTATTTGTTGAGAAGTTAGAGATTGAGGATGGGCTTGAGCGATCCATTCTTTTTAGAGACAAGAAAGCAAAAAGGGGACACCCTCTTTTCACAGTGTTGTAGCGGATTCGGTTCCATGCCCCCCACACATGGCAAGGAGGCCTTTTATCTCCTCCTGAAGGAGTCGCAAATGTACTGGGGACAGTTTGTGCTGGGGGAGGGAGATGTTTGGTGGTGTATGATGTCCTTGACCGACCCCTCTTTTATGCGGTCTAGGATCCATCGGTCAGAGGCGATTTCTGTCCAACGCGGCAGAAATCCCTGCAGCCTTCCCCCAACAGGATTTGTGTGGTCGGGGAGGAAGGAGAAGAGAGTCCATGTTTTGGAGGGGAACCCCCTTTGTTGGGCTGCACCCTTTCCTCAGCCTTTGCCATTATTACTTCTGTATCCACCCCTATAGTAGCCTTCTGAAGGGGACAGCTGTACGGGCCTTGAAAAGGTGAAAGAGAATTTTGGGGTGGAAGTTTTGGCTGCACCACTGTATTGGAAGAATGGAAATGAGCCACAAAGAATAGGTGTTTGTAGGGCACCTATAGTTTTGGCGGTGCTAGTATCTTTTTTGAAATAGTTTCTAGCATCTCGTCGACCTGAGGGCCGAAGACGTTCTGGCCATCAAATTGTATATTTCGAAGGTGTTGCTCAGCCTCTGGCTAAAAAGCCAGAGACACACTGCCACGCGTTGCAACACAAAAGGCTTTAATGTGTTATTATGCCATGAGCAGCTGGGTCTGCAGCATCCAGTCTGCAGAAGATCTTGGTGTTGGAGATGATCTTGCACTCCGCCAACAACTGTTGCCCTATTTTGTGATCCTGTTCTGGCAGATGCTGGACATGGTCCACCATCTGATCACAGTGGGTGCCTTCATACCAAGAGTTTAGGCCTACAGAGTTAGCGATGCACCAATGAGTAGCAGACTACACAACTACCCTTTTGACCCCTGCATACATTTTTTTACTTTCCTGGTCTGAAGGGGGCATGTCCCCTGTGTGTTAGCTCGCTTTCGAGCTGTAGAAACAGCTAGGGTGTCAGGAGATGAGTGACACCAAATATATGGTGGGTCAGTGGGAGAAGCCTTGGACTTCATGTAAACCCTCTGTCTAACAACCCTCACGTTTAACTGAGGCTTTAAATATTTCAGTTACTGGTCAAAGGATTCCCATGAGCATAGAGAGGCACAGTAGGGAGCGTTGGGTGGAGGAGGGTCTTGTTGCATGTGTATCTCTACCTAGTGAAAGGTGGCTGCCCTATGCAGAACCTCACGGTACGAGGTCATGTTGTCGGAGGGGAGCACTATGCAAGATACAGGTCTGGGTCTGTGTCCGCTGGAGGCTCTGTGGCATAATGGTCCCAAAGGTCATGACCCTGTAGGCCCTATGTATGGTCATAAGGGTGGCCGTGGTCTGTCTGAAACACCCCCCTCGCAGCCCCCAGTGTGTGAAGAACACTCTGGTGAGTGTTGAGGGGAATCCATAGGCGAGGAAGGGGTAGGAGGGAGTGGAGGAGAAGGATGGACAAGAGGCAGTGGAGAGGCAACCCAGTTATGCTTCTTACGCTTTTTGGGAGTGGGTGTTACAGGAGGACTGAGGGCTTCCTCAAAAGTCAACTTCCTCTTGTGAGAAACTGAGTCTTTCGGCACCTGTGGAGGTTTTGCCAGAATCTGACCAGAGCCCGGCAGGATATGGCTCTGTTGCTGCTTGGTGTTGATGTATTCTTGCAGCCGCTGAAGGACTGGTTATTCGAAACCCTCAGAAGCGGTGGATGATGCAGGTGGAGATGGGGGTCTGGATGGAGGCGAAGAGGCATGACGCCAAGAGGGTGCCGAGGTAGTTCTTGCCCCCGAATGCTTCGGGTCTGAATGTCTAGAGTCCAAAGGCTTTAGGGAGGGATGTCTTGGCTCTGAATGCTTCGGGCCACCCATTTCAATTCCGATGGTGGACAAGCTGGCATCTCAGGATTCCGCACCAAAGTGACAGCCAATACGCAAGGATTCAAGGAGGACTTCGCATTGAGTCTGGTGCGGGGTTGGGTCGAGCTGGGAAAAGCAGTGTTGACCATGGCATGAAGACAGTGGTGCACCAGAGGCCCCAGAGGTAGCCTAGGAGGTCGAGGCGGGTGCCTCTCTTTGATGAGTAGGGGAGGCGACTGTCCACACTGTGGTCTTTGGCAGATGCTGGGCCGGCGGAGGCTCTCCTGCTTCGACATCTGTCTCAGAATTTATGCTTTAAAAAAATGGACTGCTGACGGAAACAACTCCTTTCCATAATCAAACGCGAACAAAGTAAGCAATCCGATTTTTTCATTTTGGGCTCCCACACCGACATAAATATGTTTTGGCTAAGAATACACATTTTGTGTTTGTAGATCATTTAAAGGGACAGAACACTTGGATCGTAAATTAATCTCTTCTCACCTCGAGCTCTGAGCGGACGCATCAGATTCGAAGGTAATTTCCTCCGCATAAATGCAAACCACTATCCCACAGTTGTGCAAGCCCCATGCTATATTACAATTACTGATTATAGCAACGTTGCTCCCTTGCAGGTTGACATCCACGGTGTATGATGACTATTCTTTAAAATGACTAAGTGACCAAAAACTATTGGTCGCATGAGGTATGTTGCACCCTTGGGTGCATTCATTGGGACAAAGCTAATTGCACAATTTATGTTAAGGCTTATCCTTCTAAATTCAATCCTCTTTTTTCTCTAAACAGTATCTGCGGATATATTTCCACGCCCTGATGAGAATCCGATGATTTGTACATTGGGATTCGAAACGCGTCGGCAATAAGTCATTTTGTTTGTGGCAATAAGTCATTGTGTTTGTCCAAATTGAGTTTTGGGTTCCCATTCCTGTACTCACACAAAATGTTCCCTTAATGACATAGTGACAGGAAATTGGGCTGTTAATGAATAGGACTTAACCTCTTCATCTATATTGTTTCACATGATTTGATGATACTGTTTTCTCCTCACTGTTTTGGAAATAATTGTTTATTACTGATATCATTTGTTTGCACATTTTCACGTGTTTCAATTCATTGATTGTATACATTGTTTCTGTGCTTTGCCCTGGCAAAAATTTTTGTTTTGCTCAATGTGAAGTTGACTATGTATCTTTCCTTGTTTTTTTTTTTAAAATAACCAAAATAGACAAAGCTTGAAAGCAAATGACAAAAATTAAATGTCTGAGTTAACTAATTGATGTGGTTTTCTCTTTGCTGTACATTAATGTGTTCTCATAAGAGGCATAGGTAAACCCCCCCCTTTTCTTGGTATCATAATAGGCCCTACCTACCCTCTTTCCCACAGGGCCAAACCCCTCCTAATTTTTCATTCTGGTGATAAAGCAGCATCAGTTTTGACAACTGGAGAGTCAAATTGTTTGATATCCAACACAACTCTCTCTCCGAAGAGGTCAAGGCATCTTCTTCCTCACTCTGTGCATCATGGAAGTCGAAGCAATGTGGTGAGCTCTTCGGTTCCAAAGAATCTTTTTATTCCTGAAATTGAGATGTGCCAAACAGAAGTCTCCATGATGTTCGGGGGGTAAACACAGATTGCAGACTTTGTGGAGGTCTTTCCTTGGATACTTGGCATGGCAAGTAGGGCAGAACCGAAATTGAGTCCTTTCCATCATGGGGGCATCCTTGACTGCAGTGGTGGTTTTCCAAGAGGTCGTCTACCAGAATGGAATAGAAGATTAGACGATGGTGGGGACGGACGAGAAAGCGTGATTGTTTCCACAACTGATAAGTGTAGGATGCTGTCTCTCTACATAGTGCACTAAAAAGACGTGCACTGGGCAGAGAGTACAGTGAGTCCCAGACTGGTTAACAGATTCAAAAGTAGATAATACTAACGCTCCATTTGTGGTAGTGTGGGTGAGCAGTTACGCTTATCAGAGGGTAGTGCTGAGCATTTGTTGTACTCACAGAGACAATAAATAAGACACAAACATAAAGAATAATTCTGAGACCATAATTAGAAAAAGAACACTTCTTTAATTTTGTAAAACCAAGAACTTTGTTCAAAGGTAAGTACTGTTTAAAATAGCAGGTTTGAAGTAAACAGCTGATTGATACTTTCAATTGTGATTAAAGCACTTTACGGCGATGTTAAATAATGGATAAAATATACGCTGCTTATGGTCACTTAACAACTTACGGGGCCCTATCCCAGGACTTAAGGTGAGTATGGGGCAAGGTCCAAGGCAGCACTAACAGCTCATCTCGGGAGGCACTGGGGCGTCCAGGTACAGGGGTGTGTTTTTCAGTGTTGGGAGATTTTAAGTGGTTTTTGATACTTTAAATCAGAATTAAAGGTCTTCTGCATAATGTTAAGCTGTAGAGCAAAAACACACACAACATACAGGTAATTAGCAGCGACTTATGGGCCCAATCATCTGGGATGAAGGTGAGTAAGTGATGGCCGACTAAAAAACACATGTGCAGTGTAGGTAGTATCCAGGTGTCATCCCCTGGACACGCCTGAATCCCCGGGCACAAGCTAAATAAAACAAGCATTTGCAATGCAATCGGTCTTGCCTTCAGGACCTTATATGTATTTAGCTATGCAGCACATTAGCCTGGCTGCTGAAACATCTACTGTTCTTTAACATGGAGGGAAAGTAAGCACCAAACTGTGTGACACACCAGGCATGGGAACAGATGGAGAGAAATATTGCCTTTAAGCAGGGAAATGGTATAGTCCAAAGCTCTGTTTTTAATATAAAAGTAGGGCCTTCGGTGGTTATATCACCGAAAATACAATATTGTCGTCTACAGGTGCTTGTGGAAGACAATTTCTATGGACTGGAATCTAGAGAATGCTAAAGTGACTCTGGTATTTTACTGACCTCTGCTGGTCGTTTTCTATCAAGAAAGTTAAATAGAGGCAGTTGCCAGAAAAATTCAAAAACAGAAAGTCCCTCAGAAGAAAGCAAAACTGGTATTTTACTGATCTCTGCTGGTCGTTTTCTATACAGACAGTTAAATAGAGGCAGTGGAACAGAAAAAAAAGTCTCTAAGCGGAAGCAGACAAGTCCTAGGGCTGATCTCCAGAGCCCACAAAGTACATACACATGTAAGTATATAGTAAAGTATATAAAAGAGGTCTTGAATGCTCGAGCTAACAAAAATGAAACAGGTTTTAAACTTTTTTTTACATTTTTTTTATTTATCGCATTTTCAGAAATACAATATTACAAAAAACGTAACGGTCTGGCAGTGCAAAACAATGTACATTGTTCATACACAGCATTACAAATAAGTTCGTTTTCAGGGACATCAATGGTTGGGCAGGGGAAAAAAGGAAAAAAATCTTTCTGAGACATCTACAACATACTCCTTCCGCCCAACAGTCCCAAATCGCACAAAGAGGCATAGCAAGAATATAAGACAACGGGCATCAGTGCAGTCACAGCAGAATCCCTCGCCCACCTCCCACAGATAAACAGGGCGTACACTTTACTCTCAATTCTGCGGGGTTGGACTTACAGTGGGTTCCAAAGGGTGTTCCAAGAGGTACATTCTGAGAGGGTCCCACATGTCCCGAGGCTGGGACGAGAGTGGGAGGAGTTCAGCGTAAGTAGATGCTTGCTCTTGCCAAAGTATCATATCGCCTAGCCACTCCTTGAATTTTGGCGCCCGTTCTCTGCCCCACCTACAGGCCACCCACCTTCTGGCAAGTATTATACTGAATGTGACAAACTTGCGCTGCACCGCTGGTATCTCCTCTGCATATCCCAGCAGTGGGTACAGTGAGCTCTCCAAGAGCGTCATCAGTTCCAACGCAGCAAACACCTGTTGCTAGTTATGTACTCACTGCACTATATTCCCAAGCAAGGTGGAGAAAATCCGCATTCTCCGCCCTGCATCTGTCACACCTGGTCGTGTCACGGAGCCCAAATTTGTGTAATCTAACTGGAGTATAATAGAGGCAATGGAGAAATTTGTAATGCATAATGCGCAATCGACTGCTAGAGGAAACCAGTTCAGTCAGCTTACAGCAGTACTATATTGTTGGTCAGTAATGTCGTGTCCAAGCTCTGCTCTCCATTTATCACGCACAGCGCAGGGAGGGTATGTTATGTCAGTATAAAGGTACAGTGTGGATACCAAGTGGGAGGCATTGGTAGTTCGCAACGTGTGGTGCAGTGGGGCAACTATTGGGGGCTCTAACAGGTACGATGGAGTTTGTTCCTGTCTAAGCCAGATATACAGAAAGACATCCATGAGGGATGGTGGAGCTCCCCAGTACAATTGCTACATGGAACAAAATTTGCCATTTAAATAGAGGTCACCCCAGCAGATTATATTAAACTTAGTTTTGGTCTTGGTGAACACTCCCTCCTGAAGATCCGGCATCTGTGGGTGGTATGTTAGCAGAAACAGCGGTGAATAGAGAATGGGAGCCTGGCAATATCGGGAAGCCGTCGCCACGCAGTCAACTGAATTCGGGTGCTGCATGCACGGTGCGGGGGCAGTCAATATAATGCCGTCTAACGGGATAGGGTCCGCCAGCCAATATTCCGTTGCGACATGTAGCGTGTATTTAGGAGGGTGGAACCAATAATGTGCGAAGTGTGCCTGAGCACACACATAGTACATCTCACAATTGGAAATATCAAAACCTCCTTGTGAATAGGGTCGTGTGAATGTTTCCCATTGTACCCGTGGTTGTTTACCACCCCAAACCAGTTTAATGAGCTCCGACCGGAGCATAGTAAAGAAGTGTCTATCCGGAGAAAAAGGGATGTTCAAGAACAGATACAAGAGCTTGGGAAGGATGATCCTTTTAATGAGGGAAATGCGTCCCGCTATGGTAAGGGGAGGGCGATCCATCGTGCAACACTGCCCGTTACATATTCTAAAGTGCGCCCATAGTTGAGCTGTAGCAGTTTATCACGATCCACAGTGACATGCACCCCCAAGTATTTCACATCATCCGCACACCACTCAATGGGAAAGTCCGTGGGGAATGGCGTCACCGACTGGGTGACTGGGTGAGTGGGAATAATTGTGACTTAGCCCAGTTGATGTGTATGCCCGACAGCCCGC
The DNA here is from genome assembly GCF_964261635.1 of Lissotriton helveticus. Taxonomy (NCBI): domain Eukaryota; kingdom Metazoa; phylum Chordata; class Amphibia; order Caudata; family Salamandridae; genus Lissotriton; species Lissotriton helveticus. The sequence goes on along the minus strand of NC_136072.1, from coordinate 312,465,153 downwards.
CGAATCTCCTAAGGAGTGGGTTGAGGTTTCGATTCGGATATTTTACATACAAAGTGACGTCCTCTGCATAAAGAGAAATCAGTATGGGACGAAGGAAGCACCGAAGAGCCTTTTCTTGATGGTGTTGTCTGAGTTTCACCACCAGGGGAGCCAAAGGCCATAATGTAATTAGAAAAGCGAGCCTGCCTGACAACCATCGCCAGCGCCCGTCCGGGTCGTTCCCCCTCCCCATAACAGCGAGCAGTGTAGTACTTGCCATGGAAACAGACTTCCCGTTCAGCCATTTTAGTGTATTCAGTGAGCTTTTATCGAAGTGCAGCCCTCTGAGGTCCCGACTCTCCCCGCCACATGACTGCTTCCATTTGTTTTAGTTTACCTTCAAGACGATGCAGGCTGCGCCAGATGTCCCGAAGGACTCCAAAGCTTTTTGCCATGCAAAAACCACGCACACTGACTTTAAAAGCCTCCCATAACATAATAATATGCTCAACCGAGCCTCGGTTCCGACTAAAAAAGCTAGCAATCTCTTCCCCCAGTTCAGTTTGAAAGACAGCATCGAGCAGTACTTCAGGGACGAGCCGCCAGCAACGCGAAGTAGCGATTGAGTTAGGGGGCGCAATCGTCATGCTGACGGGAGCATGGTCTGAAAGGGTTCTGGCCATGAGCCTCACAGAAATTATCCACGGTGGGACCCCACGAGAAACTATCCAATAGTCAAGGCGGGACCAGGAGGCATGTGCTGTGGTGTAGTATGTACCCTCCCTCCCACCGGGATGGGCGTGGCGCCATGCATCAATGAGTCCATTTTCAGGGAGCAGGTATGAAAGTGTCTCATAAGTTTTGGTATAATGATGCGGCTGGGGATGTGACTGGTCAAGTGATGGACTCAACACATGAGTAGAGCCCACCTTGAGAATTTGTCCCCATAGTGCAGTGAAGTAATTCGGGTCGTCAGTGTTTGGTCCATAGCAGCAGACGAGCATGACTGACTGCGTGCCTAGCGTGCCCGATAACAGGCAGCCACTGAGGGAGCATCCCAGGATGATGGGCGTGACTTTCTTAACCAGTATCAGGGTGCCCCGTGAATACATTGAGTAAAATGAAAAAACACGATCTGACGCCCATCTACCCCCAAAGCAGGGCAATCTATGTGGATCTGTATATGTCTCTTGAAACACGGCTATGTGTATCTCATGTCTATCAAGGTAGGCGAGGATTTGGTGACATTTGAGGGGGTCCCTGAGGCCTCTAACATTCCATGGGAGTAGCTTTATGTGAAGCGGCTCAGGAGGCGAGAACATTAGCGCAGAGGTAATATGTAGCTAAAGATGTCAACATTTAGGTGTCTGTGTATATGCACCGCAAAGTGTGCTGAATGAGTAGCTGCTGGCGAAAAAAACATTTGATTCAGCAAACAATTCCCATCCCATCCCCTCCCACAACAGCACCCTAAACGTGCTGGGATTGTACCCTCCCTCAAAACCCAAGATATCCAAAGGCTGTGTAGTGCAGATCAAAGTATCTGTAGTATTCTGGGTTTAGTGTTTATGTTACTGCACTTCTCTGCATCTAGCTACTCAGCCAGTGTGAGTGTTCCAGGTTAGAATGTGAGTGTGATTGACAGTTGGAGTATGGGCTGAGTAGCTAAGAGGCTGCTCCTGGTGGGGCTGCTTGTTCCAGAGTTATTCCTCCTGTTAATCTACAATGGCTGAATAAACCAACTACTTAATTCAACCACATCTGCCTCGGCTACATCTCTTCATGTATGTATGAACACAAATACTACAGTATCCTCATATTGCATTGCTGAAAACCAAAACAGTAAACAGGGGGGATCGCCCATGCGGGGGGTATCACCAGTGCGCCACAAAGCCTTCCCGCAGTACTGCCAAAACAGTGTCTCAGGGCCCCCAGAAGGGACTGCTTGAGGAAGGAAGGGTGCCTGGCTTAGTCCAATGTCAAACCACCTGTCCCATACGTGTGCACTCATCCCAAAATGCATAGTCTGTATGCCAGTTGTACACTTATCTGGCCATGAGCCATAGCTGGTCGCGTGTCTCCTCAGGATTTAGTGAAGTATCTTCTACTTAAGGCGTCGTCTCTGAGGTCAAAACTGTCGCACATCCCAGCATATCAGCATGTTGCCATGAGTTTGTCACACATAGCAGGGGGTATCCGCCGATGTTGCAGTCCTGTGTTGCATTTAGTCAGTGTGAGGAGAGGGAGATTGAGAAGAGTGGTCCGTGGAGGCGCTCCTCGGGGAGCGGCGCTGAATCGATTTAAGGAACTCCTCCACCTGATGGGGGTTGGTAAAAATGGAATGTTTCCCTTGATAGGAGACTCGCAGCCGCGCTGGGTACAGGAGAGCATATTCAATCTGCGCTTTGTGAAGTTTTTGCCTGACTCTCAGGAACTTTCGACGTGCATCCTGCACTGCGACAGTGAAATCGGGGAAGATGGTGAATTCCACGCCGTTATATCTTAGTGTCTTGTGTTCACGGGCCATCTTCAGCGCAGCGTCCCGGTCACGATAACTAAGAAGACGTGCCACAATGAGCCGGGGTGTTCCGCCTGGAGGGGGACAGGGCCCCAGTGATCGATGTGCCCGCTCCACTATAAGTTGTGCCGAGAAAGGATCCTCGTCACAGGCTCCCCTCAATAGACGTTCAACATACTCCTCCATGCGGCACATGTTGGTGCTTTCCAGGATGCCTACGATTCAGATATTTTTCTGGCGACTGCGAGCCTCAAGGTCCTCTTTCTTAGCTGTGATGATCTTGAGTAGTTTATCCATCAGCGACACCTGAAGTTGCAGCTGCGAAGCGGTGCCCTCGTTATCCGATATAAGCCCCTCCGCCTCCTTGATCTGCCCATCGTGCTTGTCCACCTTCTGAACCAAAAAGTCCAAACGACTATTCATGGTATCCATCTTCCCCAAGAGATCAGTCAGACTATGTTGCATGGCAAGGAGCAGCGCCTTAACCTCAGGAGCGGAGGGCTGCGTCTGCGACGACTCCACAGCTGACTGCATCGAAACTTCCGAGGTCGAACACGTGGCCGCTCTCTTGGACTCAAACAGCAGCTTGGGCTGAAGGCTATCCGGTTTCCCCATTGCAGCCACAGAGAAGCGAGGCGTAAGAGGTATCCCCAGAACTTACAGCACTCCTCTCAGGGGGGCGTCGTCCAGCCATATAGAACTGATCTGGGTAGCTGTCCTCAATGCCCGGGAAGGGGGGGGGGGGCACAGCAAAGGAGTCTCGGCATTGCTTCTACCTGTCAACAATGGCGGAGACTATGGCAAGAGCCAGGTGTATGCTGTCAGCCACCAGATAATCCTCTTTCACTACATAGGAGGAGCAAAGCCAGCATGAGGAAGAGGGGCCCAATTCACGCAATCCAGGTATCCGTTCCGGACAAGGACCGAAACCAGCCCACCCGCATTCAGCCAGTGGCAGGCCTTCCCAATCAGGGGGTCACAGCAGCCGAGTGCGCAACAATCATCAGCCCGGAATGTGTGGGGGTGGGTTGCCGCAAGCCTCAGTCAAACAGCAGCCCCAACGCTACAGTCTATCCTCGCATCAGGCTCAGCATAGGGCCTCTTCACAATAGCCAGATGTTGCAAGCGTATGTCAGTCCGTATCACACAACAGCAGTGCAGCGGCACACAAGCCCCACACAGTGGAAGTGACAAGATGGCGCCTCACCTCCAGAGCCGCAGGCCGCAAGGTGGTATGCGCGAGTGCACACCAGGCAAGGCCGCGTCAACAAATCGCCACTCCAGCAGCAACACCACCCATCGCCAACCACAGTCAGGCCGTATCCCAGTTCTTCTCATTAGCTGAGTCAGGGTGCAGCCTAATGTAGGAGTTACTTACCTTCAGTAACAATATATCTGGTAGAGACTATTCTAGCAGCAGATTCCTTAACGTAGAATTATCCCCAGGTGTGAGACTGGATCCGGAAAACTTTTCTGCCACAGCACCCCTGCGCACCGGGGGGACGGCACCACGTGACTGCGCCCTGACGTAGTCTGCGTTCATGAAGTCAGTGAGGATACGTAAGTCCCGCCCCAGCGCGCCTACGTCAGTTTTCTTCTGAGAACTTTCCGTGCCACAACGCGGAGCCATCACAAACAAAACTGTGAGAATACTGGAACAGTGTGCGAAAACCCAGCTATACAGAAGGGAAAGAAACAAATGGTGAGGAACAGCACCATCCAGAATAGTTCCAGGTACTAAGGCACCAAGTCATGGAATGAAAGAATGGAGCGCAGCAACTGTAAGCAACATAACAGCCTCCCTGGAGGCAGAAGGCATGTGAAAAAGGGCACAGCAGACGAAGAAGTCTGCAGCCATGGCCCACAGCCAAGAAGGGTTCCAAGGCCAGAATGGAAGAGCAGTGACAAGTCATCCCCCAACAACACCAGCGAGGGGAGGAATCTCCTAAAAGAAATGAGGGGCGAGACCCAGCCAGGGGACCTCAACCCCAAGGACTGTAAGAGTCAGAAGTGCAAGCAACACAAGGAAGCAGGGCACAACGAACCCTACATTGGTGACCAAATGCATGGGCGCAAAAATACCCAGGCATTCACCCACCAATCACCAGAAGGAAGGAATGGAGCAACAACAACAAGGCGAGCATCCTCCTAGGGAGGGAGTAAGAAAAGAGGGCATTCGCAGAGGACCGCGGCCTTGAAGCAGGTGAGTACAGAAGACCGAGAGGGGTCCTCCCAGAAACGGGGAGGAAAGGTGGGTCATGAAGGAATCGGCGTCGAGAATCGGCTCTACCAGATACATCGTTACCAAAGGTAAATAACTCGTACATCTGATAGAGACTACTAGCCGTAGATTCCTTAACGTAGAATAGATACCCTAGCCATACCCAAGGGGGGGGAGGGTCTGCGAGAGGACCCCACCAGCTCAGACGAGCACAAGACCACCAACAGGGGACCAGTCACGGGGACAGGGAAAAATAACCCAGTCCACCGCAACAGGGGAGGAGTCACAGGCCCTAAGCTGAAGAGAACCTCAGCAACGTGGAAGAACACCTACCCCAAGGGGATGTGTTAGAACGACAAAGATGCAACCCAGCCTTCACCAACAGGAGAAAACAAGTGCAATACGAAGGAGGCCAGAACACCCCAAGCCCAGTCAATGCACCAGGGACGGACCTCCACCGGTACAGGTACCGAGGAAGAAGAGCCACCCATAGACTCCAAGGAGAAGAGGCAGAAGCGACGCAAATCCCTCCACCGGGAAACATACCCAGTGCAGAGGGCAGCCGAGCCTGTCAGTTTGAAGTCAACAGACAAGACAGAACAGTGCCTCAGCAATAAGGCAGGCGGAAGAATAAGAACGTAATCTCACAATGTCCCCACAAGACAAGAAGCAGGAGCGCCAGGGCCCACGCCAAGGCCTCCGGCCAAAGAACAGAAGAGCAGGCGGGGCAGCCATCCACTGACAAGCGCCACGAAACTAAACGCCCAGACCACGCCGGGTTCTGAACAAGGGCAAGGCTATTGAAACCTCCCAAACAACCCCAAAGGGGACCGCGCCAGACAGAACCGATCCACGAAGAAGTGCGATCAGTTAGAAGATAAGAGGAGAAACAAGTAGGACGGACCAGGCCGTCAACACAGGAAACTATTCTCTCAGAAACACCAGACAGAGGACCAGAGCAAACGTCAGGCAAGGGACAAAAACACTGCAGCACAACACCGCAGATGGCCAAGCTAGGCCCCAGTAAGGACCAAAAACCGCACCATCGTAATACAGCGACACAAGGAGGGGCGAGGAACCCGCAAGGGGGAGTCCACACCCTCCAAGCGTAAGACAGGGCTATACAATAGCTACATGTACCCCACATAGGGTAGGACACATCCTAAGAAGCATGGGAACCACTCTTAGGGAAAAAACAATCCCGCATCAGAGGACAAACCATAGACCTGTGGCAGAAACCACAGAAGGCTTAGTAATCAGCCAAACACACATCCCCATCAAAATAGGGGGCTGAACCAGCAGCCAACTGAAGAGAGGGGCCAACCAAGGACCCAGAGGGCACAGTAACCCTCACAGAAAGTGTAACAGCCACTCCAAAACCCAAATCTAGAAGCAAGTAGGATAATGCCTCCCACCAAGACCCGGAGGATCAGCAAAACAACCTACTAAGGAGGAGAAGGGGGGTGAGGAGGAGGAGGACGGAGCCCCGCAAGAAGACGCTGAATGGCGGAGTCTGCATGAGTATTAAACAGCAGGACCCCGTCAAAAGGTAGGTTGACCAGACGCTCTCTAATATTTTCAGGAAAAACAGCATCACGTAGCCAAGCATGGTGAGGGAGAGCCACAGAAGTGGCCATAGCACGCCCAAAAGCATCAGCAACATCCAAAGCCGCACGAAGAATAAACACGGCCAACTCCCTACCATCCAACACATGGCCCAGCAGATCAGCACGGGCGCCCTCATGGGAGACATGAGAAAGAAGGGACTCCACAAAGTCCCACAGGCTGAAAGTAGCCCTGGTCAACACACGCAAGGTGTTAAGCGGCCGCAAGGCAGCACTGGAAGAAGCAAAGACATTACGCCCCAATGGGTCCAACCACCGGGCCTTCCGAGACGGAGGAAACAAACACCACAGGCAAACACGGAAAGGCATTCCGCAGAAGAGCGCCTTGAGTAGAAGGGAGGAAAGAAAGACAGACAGGGTCCTGCGGAGCAGGACGATGGCGATGCAGTAGTGCCTGAGGCACCAGATCGTCTGTGGCAGGGCGCCCCCAAGCCCCCCATAAGAGAATTATGGAGTGACGCTTCAAAAGGAAGGAACAACTCTCGTCCACCAGAGCCCTGGTGGAGAAGCTCCAAGAGGTTGTCTGTAGGAAATGGAGTGACAGGTTCACCCATCCTCAGAATACCAGCAGCCGTGGAAATAGCCCGAACAAAGGCAACACTGGCCTCAGTAGGGCGCCGCGGAGGGGAAAGTAATTACTCCGTGGGCGACGGCTGCACACTGAGCCATCCATCCCGATGTCTCAGGGGAAGCGGCCAGCCCCGGAATAGTGGGAGATCCACAGATGAATGGGGAACCCGAGGGGCCCCAGGGGAAGACGGAGAGGCCAGTGGAGAAGCCAGCCGCGAACCACGGAAAGAAGGGTTCGAGGATTTATGCCGTGGGGACGGCGAAGAGCCTTCCCTGGAAAATGCAGATGAAAAGGCAACAACACGGCGCCCTGTCTACGGGGAGGAACAAACCAACAGATGACGGACCTCTGGAGAAGAAGGGACCTCAGGAGACGAATCCACAATACGACGCCGGCGCGGCTCTGTGGAATCCGCCATCGGCGCCTGATCGACGTCGGCCAGCGCCAGAGTGGGTATCCGTGGCGTTGGACCGACTACTGCCACCACATTTTCTCTAGGAGAATGGGGCGAGGCCAGCGCCGGAACGGCGAAGACGCTGCGCCAAAAAGGCACCGTCTCGGCCTCAGACAGGGCAGCCGCCCACGTTGAGGACCGAGAGGGACTCGGGAAAGCGCCCCAAATCCGGGCCTCCACCCACGACTCCACCGGAGCCGGGGAGGAGGGCTCCTGAACCGAAACGGCGCCGGCTCGACCTCTGGTGAGGCAGCCGCCTGCTCAGAGGACCGAGGGGGACTCGGGGACAAGCCCGGAGTCCCGGCGATCACCTGCGACACCACAGGGAGCCCCGTAGGGATTCGCGGCGAGGCAGGGACGCTAGGCGCCGAAGGACTACACCTAGACGACGCCACCCTCCTACGACCTGAAGCCGAAAACTCTGGCGCCGGAGCCGCCGGCGACGACTCCGCGATAGTCCCTGTGCGAGGCAAGGGATCCTCAGACGTCCCAGGAGGTGGAGGAAGGGCCAAAGAAGCCTGCAGCACGCATAGGCTGTCATTTGGGCCCTAGTCCCCTCCGCACCAGGAAACGGCAGGTAGGGAGGCGACAGGCGGGGGTGTCTGTCCCGTGGGGAGACGGCGCCCTCCTCGGAAGGAGGAAAAGGGCCTCCGAGACAAACTGAAGGACCTACCAGCCGGTGAGCCACGCCCAAAGGGCCGCGACAAAAGGCGATGTCGCAGACGAAACCAGTGGCGCCTTGCCTTCGAGGTAGGGGACGGACGCTGGGACGACATCGACAAGCCCGCCGACAGCAACTTCATCCGGCGTTCCCTCTGTGATTTAGGCTTAAGGTGCTGGCAGGCTTCGCAACTCTGAGTCGTGGTGCTCACCCAGGCACCACATGCAAATCGGGTGAGGGTCCGTCACTGACATAGGACGTGCACAGGAGGTAGACGTCTTGATGCCCGAAGGCATGCGCACACTGTTCCAAGAACGCCAAAGCGTGAAAAAGAAGAGAAGGCCTGAAAATAGACCAGGACACAATCCGGATCCGCGTTGCACGTGGAAAGAGAAAAAACTGACGTAGGCGCGCCGGGGTGGGACTTATGTATACTCGCTGACATCACAAACGCGGACGTCAGGGCTGAGTCACGTGGTGCCGTCCCCCGGTGGGCAGGGGTGCTGTGGCAGAAAAGTTTTCCGGATCCAGTCTCACGCCTGGGGATAATTCTACGTTAAGGAATCTGCGGCTAGTAGGCTCTATCAGATGTAGCATGTTGCCAGTGCAGGAGCAGGGGGTCACAGTTCTCACAGTGTCTGCGCTCCGTCAGCGCCGCCAAAATATATGTCAAAAGCGCTTCTCATTCTCCATATTGCAAGTGCTCATCTACTTGGGGGGCTTACCTCCACAGCAGGCAATCGAGGAGGGTCGAGAATCTCAGCAGGGCAGCGGCCACTCCAGCCGCACATGTGCGCCATCCGCCGGGGGCCTGACACCACGTGGGCGCCGTGGGGCTCGAGTGCCCACCTTAGCTGGGCAGGGTCCCGTGTTGTCCCCAACGCCTACCCCGCTCTGGTCTTCAAGCAGCTCGGAAGGCAGCGGCGGGAGGTGGCAGTCATCAGAAAGCGCACCAGAGGCAGGCGGGATTTATGAGTGCAGCTTACGGGCATGCAGAGTTAAAACAGGAGGTGATAAGAAGGATTAGTGGAGGATTTTTCTGCCAGGCAGCCGGAGCCTCACTGGTGCACGGCCATCACGGTTGTGCGCGACCTAGCATCCCCAACAGGTTTTAAACTTGTTTTATTTTTACAATTTTTAAAGTGCTGGCAGGGGGGGTGGTGAAGATCATCCACCATAGCAAAAGAGCCGTGCTGGGTGTCCGGGTGCAGAGGTGCATTACAGCATTAGGTGCCCCCTTCACTTCAATGGAGGATCGGTCCAGACACAAAGAGGCTGCAGGCTTGGACTGTGGAATAAGTTATGCAGAACCGGCAAGGTGGCTCAACTCTTGCGATGCCCAAGGATGTGTGGGCACCTTTGGTTCTTTTCTCCAGACCAAAGGGTGCAGAGGTGTCCTTAGGCGTAAGGTTTGTCACTGGGAGCGGTTGAGGGGGACGCCACAAAGAGGCTTCAGTTGGTGTCAGGAAGTCCAAGGTTTGCTTTGTCTCTGCTGGGCTAACACACTGGCACCGCTGGCTCACTATAGCTCGGCTTGGAGCAACAGGTGCAGTGGTGCTTTCCGGTGTCAGGTTTTTGGCAGTCCAGAGGCCTTGAGCAGTTCATGGGGGCCTACAGGATACAGAGGAGCAGCTCTGCTACTCCACAGGAGACTCTTGGTTCTTTTTCAAAGGTAGGCAGTCCTCCCAGGCTTTTGGAGTCACAGCTGCAGGACTAGTCGACTTTGGCACAGTTCTGGATGAGGGAAGCAGACAAAGCTGGGGGGCAAGTCAACTGGTTTTTCACCTCTTCTCGGCTTTCGCTGCATTTCGTCCTTCTTAGGTAGGCAGGAATCGGACGTTCTGGGTCGAGGGGTGCCACCTAAATACTTAATATAGGGGTGTTAGAGGGAGTGATAGGTAGTAGTCAATGGGCTACCAACCTTTAGGGTGTCTACACCCTCTATATGACCACTTCCTGTGGGAAGTGGGCATGCCCCTGACAGGCTAACTCTCTCCAACACAAGAGGGAGGAATCTGGAATTTGGGATCCACATCTCCTGCTCCACCTGAGGGGTGGTGCTGGCTGAATGTGTGCACACCTCATAATCTTGCTAATTTAACCACCTATGCTCCCGCCAAAAGGGATCAGGACAGGGGGTTGGCATCCTCCACAATATGAAACTGCCTGGGTCGCGTTTCAAAGGCGGCATCCCATTTGAAGTTTCCCACCTTGGAATGCCGCTTACTGCCTAGAGGAGATGTGAAGCACCCCCGCCCAGAGCAGGCATTGTTCCTGGATTCGGACAACAAAGCAAAAAATGAGGACTTAGAGCCCAGACGCATATTTGGTGGTGGCAGGCTGGCTAAGGCTAGTCAGAGACCACACTCATGTTTGGAAGGTTTTCAGAGACCCTCTAAGGTGTCCACTGTGTGCATTTTTTTTTTTTAAACAGATTTTATTGATTGCATAATAAGCATATATCCTGCAATGCTCTGCCATCCAAAGACAATCACCGTCATCCTTGAACAAATCACAAATGCAGACGTTTCTTTTTTAGGAGGTAAAATGTACAAACAAATAGTGCATCAGCCTGGACCCCCCCCCACCACCCACAACTCCCACCCCCCGTGCGCTGCTGCCTGCTCCACTCATTTAATACACCTCCAGTGCACAATGCGTATTGAGCACCGATAAGTACAAAGTTCCGCCATGATTGTCCGGCTATATCTAGGGCTGGTCTGTGGTGTCCTCGGGTGGCGGATCTAGTTCCAGGCCACGATAGTCTGCCCACCTCTTCCAGATCTTAAAGTGTTTTCGCAGGCAGCCCCTAGCCTCAAAGATAGGCTGCTCCAGCCCCATGCTGAAGTCCATACCATTTTTCCATGCCATGAGTGATGGAGCCTGGGGCGCCTTCCATGCGCGTGCAATGTCTCTCTTCGCTAGTGTTAAGCCCAGTAGAAGTAGATGGCGTTTGTACCTATTGCCTCCCACCCCAGCCATGACGTGCAGCAGTGTCAGTTTAGGGTCTCTCTGAAGTACCCAGGCTAGGACCTCGTCTAAACAGCTGAGCACCCCCGTCCAGAATCTCTGCAACGCCCTGCAATCCCACACTGTATGCATCAGCGTTCCAACCTCCGACCCACACCTAAGGCAGTCTGGGGACGCAATCAAACCCGCCCTCCATAAGCGCTGCCTAGTATAATATGTGCGGTGTAGGTACCTAAATTGAATGAGTCGCAGGCGCATGGAAATTGCAGCTCCCCTAGGGCTCTCCAGTGCCTCCACCCAATCCTCCTCATCCAATTCCCCAAAATCCTGTTCCCACGCCGTCTTAAGGCGCTGCAGGTCGGTGGAGCAGTGCCGTACAAGGGTCTGGTAGATTCGGGACAGCTTCTTGTCGGGTAGCTCCCCCATGAAAACTTTGGCCTCTAGCGGACTAAACTCTGGGATGCCCTTCAGCCCCGCTATATATGGCATCAGGGCATGACGGAACTGAAGGTATTTATAGAATTGGGATCTCGGCATCTCGAATTCAACCCGCAGATCATCGAAGGACTTGAGCACACCCCCCGACATGACGTCTCCTAAAGTAGAAATGCCGATCGTGTCCCATCCCCGGAAGCCCATCAGTGTGCCCAACTGAGGTAGTCGGCCATTACGCCACAGCGGGGTCTCCTGGGTAAGCACGCCCCACCAACCCATCCTACGCAGTGCCTGTCTCCAAACCTGGAAGACCACTTGCGTAATAGATGGTAGAGATTTCCTGAGGGGCGCTGAATAAAGCAGTGTGTGGACGGACGCGGAGCCCATCAATGCCCTCTCCACTGCGTAAGCGGGGTCGCTTCTATCCGCATACCACCAGTCATTTAAGACCAGTAAATGGGATGCCTGGTAATACGATAGGACATCTGAGGTGGCCAGGCCCCCGGTATATGTTAATCGGATGCATGTCCGCAGGGCAACCCGTGCTGCGCCCCCCTCCCACAGGAACCGGCTAAGCGCTGAGTCAATACGCCGGAACCAGCCCTGCACAACCAGGGCCGAGTGGTTCTGTAGCTGGTAAATCAGGCGTGGGAGTGTCACCATCTTAAAGATGGCCGATCTCCCATGTATGCAAAGCGGCATCTTAGACCACGCCTTGAGGTCTTCCCGTGTGCGCTCCCAGACAGGGGCAATGTTGCGCACCATAGCAGCGGTCTCGTCCTCGGATAGGAACACTCCCAAATACTTCACTCCGTCTGTGGCTATCTGGAGCTCACTCGCCCAGTCCCCCACCGGCTGCGGGGCGCCCAAAATCCAGAGTATAGATTTTCGGGGATTCGTATATAATCCGGAGGTTTCGCCAAAGATCTGCAGGATTCGCAGGAGACGGGGCCCTGATCGCTCCAGGTCAGTGAGAAAGGACAAAACGTCGTCAGCATACAGTGCAATTCTATCCATCACGTCAGTCGTCCACTGGAATCCCCTGAGCTGAGCGTCTATTCGCATCCAAGCCGCAAGGGGCGCCATGGCAAGAGCGAACAGATATGGAGAGAGGGGGCAGCCCTGCCTCGTCCCACGCCCGATCCGGAAGGAGCGGGATATCTCTCCCCCCACTCGCACCGCTGCTGTGAGGTCCGTGTATAGGAGCCGCACATAGGTCAAGAATCGAGGGCCCAGGTTCAGGCGTCCCAGCAAGGCGAACAAGTATGTCCAGCTCAGGGAGTCGAATGCCCTATCCATGTCCACTAAAAACAGCGCCGCCTGTTCCCCCAATCTTCGCCACGCCAACACTGCGACCTGAGCGTGTCTTATATTATGGCGGGTGGCACGCTGTGGCATAAAGCCGGCCTGGTCCGGATGTACCAGGTCGGTGATATAAGGTTTAAGTCTATTCGCCAGGGCCTTAGCCAGTATCTTGGCCTCCGTATTGAGCAACGAGATCGGGCGGTAAGACGCGTGGCTCTCCGGGGGTCGCCCTGGCTTCAAGAAAACCACCACCTCCGCATGTCGCCAGTCTGGTGGTAGCGTACCGCTTTCCCGCGCTTCTTCTATAACCGGACGGAAATGTGGGCTCAGTTGCGTCACGAAGCGCCGAAAAAGTCACTGGGGAACCCATTCGGTCCAGGCGCTTTCCCCGGATTCAGTTCACCCAGCGCTGTGGCTAGCTCAGCATCCGTCAGGGGGCGGTCCAATATCTCACGAGCCTCGTCTGAGACGGCCCTCGGTGGAAGGTCATCAATAAATCGTTGTACGACCTCCGCTTCCAAGCACTCCTGTGGCGCGTATAAAGCCTCATAATATGTAGCGAAGCTCCCTGCCATCGCCGCCGGCTCCAAGATAGGCTCCCCATCTAGTCCCACTATCTGGGGCAGGGGTTGGGCGTGCATGATGCCCTGACATAGGCGATGCAGCATCTTGCAGGACTTGTCGCCTCATTGGTATATACGACTACGCGTAGCCAGCCATGCCTGCCTGGCTTCGTCTAGAAGCACCGCAGTATATTGTTGTTGCGCCAGAGCCAGCTGCCTCCTGGCCGGCCCCCCATCCTCCTCTCTGCCCCTACGCTCCAGCGCCTCCAGGTCAGCCTCGCGCCGCACTAGGTCTCTACGCCTCTCCTTAAGCGCTGCCGCGCACCATGAAATGTCAACGCCTCGCAGCGTGGGCTTCATCGACACTCAAAGCGTCGCCGAGGAGACCACCGTGCCCACGTTAGTGGACAGGAAGTGATCAAGTTCACGGGTCATGTGGGCACGGTAGGCATCCTGCATCAGCTGACATGGTGACAAAAGCCACCGAAAGGGCTGCCGAGCGCGACCAGTATCAAGTATAACGTAGACCGGCGAGTGGTCAGACAGCGCCCGTGGCAGGATATCCGCGGACAACACTCTATTCGCCATCCCTCTCGGAACAAATATGTAGTCGAGCCTAGAGAAGGAGTCCCGCGCTGTTGAGAAATACGTATATTCTCTGAGCGAGCCATGCTTGTGTCTCCATGTGTCTACCCAGTCAAGACCTGTGAGCAAGGCCCGCAACCTGGTTGCAGGACACTCCCTCCCCGCCGCGCTCTGAATACCGGCAGCGCAGCGCCATCTGTCACATGCGACGTCCACCACATCATTCCAATCCCCACCTACTATGGACAGAGCATTGGGCATGTCCCCCAGAGGGAAAGTAGCTTCTCAACCAGGGTCCACTGCAATGGTGGCGGGGCGTATACACTACCAATGAGTACTGGGTCTCCTCCAATCTCTCCCTGCACCAATACAAATCTGCCCTGCGCATCAGTCCACGTACGTTTATGAGCGAAAGGGAACCCTACGGTGGATAAGGACTGCCACCCCTCGTGAACCCAGAATGGTATGCGTGTGTAAACCCATTTCTCTGAAGGCACAGCGCCTTGGTGCCTAGCAAGTGTGTTTCTTGCAGGAGGAGTAAGTCCGTTCCCCTCCTCTTAGCCCACGTAAAGACAGCCCCCCTCTTCACCTTGTCCAGCATCCCCCGCACATTTCAGCTCATACTCCGTGTCCCACCCGGGCCTAGCCGCACTCCTTCACCATCAAGAGACATTTATATTGTACGATGTATCGCAGCCCAGCCCCACGCCGGCAGCCCCGGCAAATCTGAAGACGGTCAGCAAGCAGCAATTGTAGCGCAATCCCTCCCCCCATCCCTCGAAACCAACCCCCAACTTCTCCCCAGCCTCCCCCCACCTCCCGAACATGGAAGCACCTGTCGTGGTCGGAGCATGGTCCTGGCCCCAACAGGGAGCCAGACACCACCCCCTCCAATGGAACCCCTCACAGCAGCCCATACGTAAATTGGCTGTTGCTCCCTCCCCAACCAAACCATGTGTGGCCACCAGCCTCGGCAGCATTGTGCCTGGTCATCTACTTTACGCATTAGAGTGAATCACATGTCAGGTCCCTCAAAAGTCAAGGCACATCCTCCTGGATCTCCGGCGCCTCCTCATCTTGACGTGTGGTCAACCCAGACTTCGAGCCACGGCTCGAGCGAGATCTGCCCCTGCGCCCATGCCGATCCTCCGGGCCCCTCCTGGTCGAGTTGCTCGCGGAGGAGTCGGACTCCCCGCCCTTCGCTGCGTTAGTCCGAACCTTAACAGTCTCATCCGTCCACTGAAAGACCTCTTCTGGCGTGTCAAAGAAGAAGGTGCGGGACTGGAAGATGACCCGCAACCTTGCAGGGTGGAGCAAAGCGTATTGCAGCTGCAGGCCCCTGAGGCGAGCCTTGGCAGCAGTGAAGGATTGGCGTTGCTGTTGCACCTGTTTAGTGTAGTCCGGAAAGATCAGGATATTTGCATTATCGTATGTGAGCGTGCCCTTCAATCTTGCCTGTTTCAGTACCGTGTCCCTATCAGCATAGTTCAGGAGTTAGGCGATCATGGGGCGCGGGTGCGCGCCCGCCGGGGGCTTCTGCGTCAACGACCGGTGGGCCCTCTCGATCACGAAGCAGCGGGAGAGAGCGTCCGGTGGAAGCCAGCTCTCTAGCCATTGTGTCAAGAAGCTCTCTGCGTTGCCTTTCTCGCAATCTTCTGGAAAGCCTATAAAGCATAGGTTATTACGCCGTGCACGTCCCTCCGCTTCCTCCGCTCTCAAGGCACCTGGGACCTCTCCAGGGCCAATACCTTCTTCTTCAGGGAGGAGACGTCATCCTCTACCTCCGAAATGCACGTCCCTGTGCCTGTAATTCGTTCCACTGCGTTCCGCAGATCCTGTCGGAGAAGCATGACATCCGAACCCACTGCCCCAATCTTGGCGTCCAGCACGTCCCTGGACTGCGTGATCGCCGCCATAAGTGCTGCGTTGTCCGGCACCTGCGTCTGTGCTCCTTTTGCGCCGGCCGCCTCTGTGAATTTCTTGATTGTCCCTTGTTTACTCTGGCCACCGCCGCCTCTCGTCATGCTGCTCTCGGTGTGTGGCCCACTCCCGCCACTAGGCCCCGGGTTCAAAATGGCCGCCAACTGCCGATCACTCGGTCAAGAAGAGGAGGGGGGGGGGCGCCCAAGAGTGTCTCAAATGGCGTGATGTGGACCTCTGTGGTGCCAACCAGCGCGCACCGCTCTGTGACGCAGGTCCGGACCTCAATCCAGGCTCAGCGCTGGAGATGCGCCACCAACAGCTTGCGCCGGGGCCCGATGAGACCCCCGAGTATCAGCCCCCCAGCAGCAGTATCCCCTCTCCCCGTGGCCCGATCGTCCGCCGAGCCTCTCATTGGGCTGCTAAGACTCGCACCGACCTGAGATAGTGGCAGCAGCAATCGTCTGTCCTGGCGCGCCCCTCGGCTATGCAGCGCCTTACAACGCTCCCTCAGGATGGCTCCGCTCTCTGGGCGTCTCCGGCGACCCCCACCAGGGCCTTCGCTGGGCTCGACCCTTCCCTTCTCGCCACTGTTCCGCAGGAGACTCCGTCCGCGGGGGCCCCCGGCCTCCGGGGATGCGATTGAGCCGCGCCGCCTCTGCTCCCGGCGCGGCCACTCCAAGTTGTCGGGCAGCACCAAAATTGAGGCCCCGGCTTCGTAGGCCGCACCGGACCGCTCTGATCACGGGAGAAGCCCGGGCCGCGGGAGCCGATCCCCGCGCCTCCTCTCGCCGCCGAGAAATGCCCACAGGACCGGGCACCGATCCGGATTGTCCGGACCTGCTTATGATGGCCAGGGCTAGGATATTTAAGCAGGATATTCGAAGGCTGGTCGGAGCTCACGCTCTACACGACCGCCATGCTCGCCGGCTAAGCCTTGCCCCCCCTGTGTGCATTTATTAATGCATCCTACACTGGCATCAGTGTGGATTTAGTAAGACAAGATGTTTGGTACCAAACATCCTAGGATACAGTAAAGCCATCATGGAGTAGGGGAACTCATAATGCTGAGTGTTCAGTCCATGACCTCTCTACGGCTTCCCTATGCATGTACAGTATCCAAGAATAGGCTCAGATATTGCAGGGTCATATCTGCTCAGGCAGATACGTCCACACGTGGGATATAATGAACCCTGCCTTAGGGTGGTATGGCCTGCAGTAGAGGTGGCTCACCTATGTCTCATTCAGTGTCTGTGAGCATGGTGCACAGGGATGTGTGGCATGTCAACTCTTCAGTTTTCTCTGCACTAAGACAAGCAGCCTGTAATGGCTGTTTGCATGATCTTGGCAAGGGGTCCCTAGGGTGGCACAATTTGTGCTGCAGCCCTGGAGGACCCTATTCACTTCCAATACCCTAGGTACCATTTACTAGGGACTTATATGGGGGCTGAATTTGTGCCAATTGTGGGACAGTTGTAGCAAAAGAACACTGGTACTGGGAACCTGGTTAGCAGGGACTCAGTACACCTCAGTCAAAGTTACATCAAAAACCAGGCAAAAAGTGGGGTGGTGCTGCAAAAAGTTCACAGTTTCCCACAATGAACAACTGATCCAAAGGCCCGGCGCTAACACAAGGCATTACAACTAATAGGTGAAGACACTAGACACCAGACTTGAAAAAACAGAAGCAAATTAAGTTGTACACATCCAGGCCCAAATTTAGATGGCAGAAGTTAGCACATCCCCTTACATATGACTTCCATAGTGTTTAACTGCTTTTGAAAGATCAATTCAAGCCTGACTCTCGTCACTGGATGAAATTATGTTCACCCTTAAGAATTTTGCTATTACCTGTATTAATTCATTGATCCTGTGCAAGTCATCATCGCTGGCAGCCTTTTTCTTTGGGATTATTCCCTCTTGCAGCGAAGTCAGTCGATCGAACACGTCCTGTTCCAGGTCAGTCTGCAAATATTCAGTTGAGAAAAACATTAGTAAATCACCTATCCCCCAGGTCAAATCAGTGGCAGAATATTCTTTTAAAATAGTAAAATATCTCAAGATTAGCTACATGGACCAGTTTAGAAATCTAGTACAGACTTCTTTTTTGTGAAAGGCCTGCGGAAATGGGAGACAGATCAATGTATCAGAGGCTCTTACCTGTATGACATGAAGTGGTCTGGTCTATCTCACAATCTTTATTTTATTTCATAACAATCCAATGACTATATATTTTGCAAAGCAACCTAAAGTAGGGACACATAAGTGCACAACTTGCATGGGTATGACAGTAGGCTGAGCCAAGAGCACAACACTGTGCTAGATAGTATAGGGGCAGCCGCAGAGCACGACCAGTTGCTTAGCCCTGGGCTCAGAGGTCACTGTGTTTGACTCAAGGCCATATGCATAAGGGTTGGAGGCCACATTTCTGTATATTCCAGGGGAGCTTCTGCACCTTCACCTCAACCTATGTCTTATATACATCCTGCCAATGCATACTTATTGCCTTGTTAATATATTTTCTAATACTTTCTTGCATTATGCGAGTACATTAGGATTTGATATGCTATATGAATTGTTTACCCAAAGGGTCTTGTATGCATCAAATGCTCTTCTTTTACTTAAGACCTAATGTACATTAGGAATATAGGCCTAAAGACTGGCATATATATGGATAATGGCAATGATTATTTCTCATGTGCCCTGCCACAATGTGTTTTTTACATTCTAGACCACTCTATACAACTAGCTAATCTCCCTTTTTACATGTTTCTTTGTGAGACTATTATGTAAACTGTGTCTTTGCTGGTGTGCATTGAGGGAAACCATTGAGGCTGCTCCTAAGAACAGGTATGTTGATAAGCAGCCATCCCATGGAATGATTCAAGCTTGAATGCTGTAACAAAGTATATGGGAAACTGTCTATCATTCTCTAGTTCGAAATAGAGACATCCATTCAAGTTAGGCAAATACATTAAGTCTGCGGTTTCTGTATTTTTCACAAAGTTAGCATTCTCTAATGTTAATAATTTCCATTGTTACGGAGTCTCCTGGGTGGTGGTGAATGAGACACACATCTCCTGCAGAGAGCGGACTCCCTCTCCTGGGGTTACCTTGCCTAGGACTACTACTGCTCCTGCACCCCTGGTAGACATCTTGCTGTGGCGTCCCCTGCACACAGATTGCCTTCGGGGCCACCCCTGCTGGAGCGCGACACATTTAGACTTCTCCTTATTTGCCTCATGTGGCCTACCGGTCTGCGGGTGACACCACTGGTAGTTCCATCTTCCTATAGACAACTCACGACTCCCCTGGATCAATATGGGGAAGACAGAGAAGCAGCAGGCCCGACACACATTTGAGGCACAGAAATCGACCAGGCCGCAGCAACTTCCACACTATGATTCAGAGCAGGACCTACCACCATTGAACCCCCCACTTGTTGGAGACCACACTGCTGGCCAGGCAGCAAAGTCTACAGTCGATCGACGGAAATATTGACTCTTTGAATATTAGAATAGACAATATGGCAGCAAAACTAGATAAGCATGCATTGCAACCAACGACAGCGGAACAGCGCATTTCTACTGCCAAAAATGACATTCAGAATCGAACCACTAAGCAACTGAATATGGATGAGGTACTGGCGGTAATCTAAACAAAAAATGAGGCCCTTGAGGCCAGGTCGCGCAGCAGTAATCTCCGCATCATGGGCATACCGGAATCAATCAACACTGGTCAGCTAGTAGACTGTATAGCGAACATGCTGCATGAGATATATGGAGATGAGCACCTAATCCTTTGTATTGGTGGTCGAAAGTGTGTATCGATTATTGCTGGCGCAACTCCCTCCTGGTTCCTCACCAAGATCAATCATCCCTAAACATGTGAATTATCTCGACAGCAATGCAGTGCTGTGCCTCTCTAGGGACAAGGGAACAATACACTTCAGGGAAATGAGTTTGCTTTCTACCCTGACATTACTATTGCGTACAAACTGCCCATCAAGAAATTTCCCAGATCAAGAAAAAATTGCAAGCAGCAGGGATCCCATATGCTATGTTAAATCTTGCTAGGCTTCACATGGATTGCCAAGGGACCAAAGAATCTTCACCATTCCAAAGGCAGCCATGGACTTTGCCAGAGCTCCCCCTTGCTCGAAACATGGAGCAATGAGAATGACCAGAGAGGTTAAAGACACCTGATAATGGCGGTAACGTAGAACCCTGTGACTAATCTATGTGCTCTATGATGTTTCTGTATTTACATTGCATTGCTGTTGCTATTAGACTCCTGGGTGTGTTGTATATGGTATATACTGGTATCCCATGATGACCCATCATCACTTAGTCACATCAAGCTAGATCTCCTGATCCCTGTATGTGCTAATACATTGGCACTGGGCACTCATCCTTAAGTGTGGCCTGGTATTTATGGCTGAATTTAGGCAGATTCCAGGCCACCTCTGTCCACCCGGAGGATACTCAGCCTCTAGCTGCCCCACGAGGGCGTGATCCACACATTTATATATTTTGATATGACTATATTAGACCACGTCACAGTTTGGTTAGATGATATGTCAAATGGGGTCTTGTTTGCTTCTACTGGATGGCTTTTGCCCATTTTGGTGCAGATGTGGGAAGGCGGTGGGCTATTTATTTAATGTTTGGACTTTTTTCAATCTCCAATGTCACAACATCACTGACCTATTTCCCCACACTCCTCTAGCAGAATAAATGGCATAAACACGCCTACAACACAGGGCGGGAGAGAGGCACCACCCTTCCCTTTGTCCTCCTTAATGTAACAGAAATTCACACCAAAGATCAGGAAGGGGTATTCAAATACGATCTATTGTCTAATTGTGAGGAGCTCGATATTCTATATGGAAAATCCTTTCATGTTAAAATACTGCCCTCAAACACTAGTGTCATGCTTCATCATAGAGTGCACATCAACATCCTGACGCAGACCGACTCTGAAAAATCTAAAACTACCTAGGTGATAATCAGCTAAATGTTATTAGGAACTTCTCTTGGCATGATTAAAATAGTATGGGTGGGGTATTTCTGGATCATTAGTATCCATGCCCCCTAATATTTGTGTTTTCTATATCTACATGTTTCGACCTGCCGCATACCCTGTGGAGTCAACAGGCCTCCCTCCGGATTCAGATCCCTCTTAAATGGGCATATTCTGCACACCCCTGCATTTAATACATTGTACCCTCAGGTATGTGTCGGGCATTGTAATCACTCAGTCGCCTTACTTGTTCACACTGTGACTCTCCTCAGGAATATCCTGCTAGGAAATAAAATCACAAACATGTTTTCCTTCCAACCATGCAACTCCCTCATTAAAAACTGTTTGTGTGGTCTTCATCCCACAACTCAACAACTCTAGTACTCTCATTCCACTCTACAACCCACACAGAGTGATCACCTGCAGGTTCGCATGCACATACAACTTTGTACGTTTCGTGTAAGTTTATGTTTATATCTCCACTCGTTCCTCTTACCCGAGTTTCATCTGTTTTCTCAGAAACCGGGGTAGTGGTGGAACGCCTCCCTTTATTCACACTCTGTATTAGACACAATCCAGCAGTATGAGAGAATACAAAGTTAGATCTTGCAAGTTTCCCTGTGCCACTTGTCTCATTCCCTATGATTGTGTAAATGGGCCCTTGGTGGTTAGACCGCTCCCGGTACATTCTTCTGTCTAAACGTGTCCCTTTTCTCATTCTCTCTCACACTTGTGGCTTAAGGTTATTCTACATGTATGCAAAAGGTATCTGTTACATCTTCTAGCCTCAGAGCCATCATAGGATGTGCACATCCAATAATGGCTTTGAGGCTAGAAGGTGGAACAGATACCTTTTGCATACATGTAGTAGGACCTTAAGCCACAAGTGTGAGAGAGAATGAGAAAAGGGACAAGTTTAGACAGAAGAATGTACCGGGAGCGGACTAGTGGATAAGGTTTCATCACCAGGATTCCTTATGCGGATGCAAGCTCGGGTGTAGCCACAAGCCTGAGGAGAGTCGCAGTGCGAACAAGTAAGGCTACTAAGTGATTACAATTCCCCACACCTACCTGTGGATACAAGGTATTGAATGTAGGGGTGTGTAGAATATGCCCATTTAAGAGAGATCTGAATCCTAAGGAAGCCCTGTTGCCCCACGGGGCATGCAGAAAGCCAAAACAAATTTTAGGGGGCACGGATACTAATGATCCAGTAATACCCCGCCCATAATATTTATAACTATACAAGGAGAAGTTCAAAATAAAATTCAGCAGAATATCTGTGTAGAGAGGATCTTTACACAGATGGGGCAGAGGGATTTACTCTAGTTCCTCAACTTTTGACAATAACATGCTCCTTTCTGTAAATTGGTCTGCATCAGGATGTTGATGCGCGCCCTATGGTGAAGCATGACAATATCTAGTGTGAGAGGGCAGTATTTAAACACAAAAGGATATCCCAGTGTAGCATATTCAGCAGCTCCCCATTGGACAATAGATCATACTAAAATATCCCTTCCTTTCTTTGGTGTGAATCAGCAAACATGGCACCCATGCATAGTCTAGCCCTGAATCAATACCAGCCATGACTTGGCTAAGGAAATACAACATGTCCAGCCAGTGGGTGGCAAGGGCACATGGTGAAGGCAGACTGGGGCGCAGCTTAGTTGCTAAAATAAGAGCACCCCAGGATACTGCACGTGATGAGTATAATATCACAAGATGGGGACACTGTAGAAAGCTGGCTCTGTATATACTATACCAAAGTAAGGTATAGCATTCACAGAGTCCATGGGTTGCCCAGTGCTATAGCAGAGGCTAAATTAGGTAAGTATTAACAGCTCTTTTTGTGTTATTAGGTGAGCAGTTAGGCTTATCCAGAGGGTGTGTTCAGCATTTATTGTATTAACTCAATCAAGGACTGATTACACACACTCAGAGACATAATCCAGACCAATTGGATAAGTATAAAAACATATATACTTGGTTTCTATTTCTAGAAATAAGCAGGACTTGGGTACATGTAGGCAAAATATACTTTAAATTGTAAACATTTACACAGGAATGCAATTGGGAATGGATTTGCAATTTTGCAGGTTTGTATGGTTTCAAAAAGCAGTTTAAATTACACAGTAATTACTTTTAGCTTGCGTTTAGATTACTTTTGGATTCTACTACCCGGGGTGGTATGCCTGTATACAACACGGGGGACGTCACAATACAAAGTAAATAAGACTTTAGGATTTGCAGTGTAGTTACTTTTTTCCATACAAAATATCAGCTCAACACAAAACATTTTAGGAACAAAAACACAACAGTGGTTCTTATGGGAGAATAATGGTTATCGGTTTAACAGCTAAGTAAACGTTTTACGAGTGGGAGCTTCGGGGGCTAGGGCCAAGGTTCCATAAGGTCTAGATGGGCACTCGATCAGGTTGAGGCTGCAGGCGCCGTCTCGGAGCTTGTGGGAGGTCGGGGCTCACCAGATCCCAGGTCAGGATCGCTGGGGAGAGCTCCTCGTGGTGTTATGCCATTCGGGACGTGGTGAGAAACAGAGTCCGCCTGAATACAGGTTCTGTTCTTGGAATCTTTGGTTTGAGCAGATTCGGTGCTCACAGGAGACAGAGTTTGTAAGGTGAGTGCAGGGCAGGTCCTCAGGGCTCTGAGGGGCTGCTGGACACGTTGGTTTCTTTGCTGTAGGCAGGTCAGAGTCTGGACAGGACGGTAAGGAAAGGGCCAAAGCAGTAGGTGTGCTTTTCTTCTTGGGTCAGCACGGCTCTTCAGTCCTTCTTTCTTACTCAAATCTAAGGAGGCAAGGTTCAGGGTCGCCCCTACATACTAAATTTAGGGGCGTTAATAGAGGTGTGCAGTTCGGGACCAAAGGGTCGCTTCCTGGGGGGGGGGTACACCCCCTAGTATGCCACCCGCCAGTGGAAGGCATGAGCCTCTTACTGATTGGTGACGTCTCCTCATCTTCAAGATAGAGAGGACTGAGATGTGTGCTTCCCCCCGCCCCCCCATCCACCCCCGCCCCCACCCCCCACCTGAGGGGTGGCAATGGTGGACACACCTCTCCTAGCTTGGTTTTCCCATCAATTCTCCCACCCAAGTGGGGGGCAGAGCTGGTGGAAGCCAGTTCCAGGGAGCAGCAAAAGGCAGGGACTGCTTACAAAGGCGCAGCCTTTGAAGCTTTCCCTTTGTGGATCCAGCCTATCCTGGGGGAGGAGGCATGACATCTCTACCCAGGATGGGCTTTGTTTCTGGACCTAGAGAACGGAGGCTCTCTACCCAGGGGTCCAGAAACCTGTCTGGTGGTGGCAAATGACGGGCAGCCATTCAAGAACCACACCATGGCTAGGTTTTTTTTATGGAGCTGTGGAGTTCATATTGACCAACTCCCAGACCATACACTCTTTATGGCTTTACCACACTTACAATGTCTTAAGAATGGACTTAAACACTGTAGGGGTAAAGGGCTCATGCCACAGTACCCTCACCTGAGTGCTAGTGCACCCTGCTAAAGGGGTGGCTTACCTAGGCATCCGGTAGTGGGTTGTAGGCATGGCAAACAGGAATGAGTGCCACGTCAACTCTTCACTTTTCTCTGCACAAAAAACACGAAGCCTGTAATGGCAGTGTGTGGGTTTTAAGGTACAGGGCCTCTAATGTTGGCACAATAGGTGCTGTGACCCCTAGAGGCCTTCCCTGGCCACAGTACCCTTGGTACCCATGGTACCTTTTATGAGGGGCTTACCCTGGCCACAGATGTGGCAATTGTGAGTACAAAGGTACAGCTTTAGGAATTAACACAGGCCCTGGGAACCTGATTGGCAGGGACCCAGGGCACACCAAGTCAAACGTGCATCATGAGTCAGGCAAATAGTGGGGTGTAACCATGCAAAAAGGGGCACTTTCTTACAGATAATTAAGATACTCATTCTATAGTGACGATATTGGTGGATTTCTATGCTTGACTGTATGGCTTTCTATGCTGGACTGTATGGCTCTCAGGAAACGGCCACAAACAGAAGACTACATTATACCTAGATGATATTGCGCTAGATTGGTTGTCTTTAGGGCAGAGGGAATTTCTAGTACAGCCCATAAGTGAGGACGATATTAGGGATGCCATCCGAACACTCACAAATGGGAAAGCATCTGGGAGCGATGGACTCCCAAGTGAATTTTTTTAAAGTGTATGTAGATCTACTAGTACCCTACCTTCAGAATTATACCAAGACACCTATGATACACAGACTTTACCACACCCACATTGCAAGGCATTATTATTTACATTTGAAACTGGACAAACCACCCGAGAGGTGAGATTCTTACCACCCATTAACTCTCATCAATACAGATGTCAAAATCCTAGCAAAGTGAATAGCCACTACTACCCTCTTTGGTGTTACCAGATCAGTGGGCTTTGTCCCACACACAACCTGCGTATAATGTTTGCAGTTCTCCACCAGCTGAATCCATCACTACAGGCAGCAGAGGTGTTACTGGATGCTGCCAAAGCAGTTGATTCTAGACAAATGGCCATATATGTTCACTGTCTTAACTCGCATTGGGCTAAGTATCAATTGGTCTAAATAGACTCATTTCCCCTTAACCCTAGACACACAACCCCTTAATTTAGAATATCCCCTGGAACGGTGTGTAGAACCGGTTTAATACCTGGGTATCTAGGTGCATCAGGACCTGGAAATAGTTATCCGGCAGAACTATGGAACTGCTGTCACAAATTTGCAAGACCAGGTGGATATGACTAGCTCTTATGAAATTCGTCGTACTCCCTAAATTTCCTTATCGGTTTATTAATATCCCTCTGACCCAGGCCGTCTTTAAGAACACCTTGAAATCATGCAGGACAGTGCCTGCATGAGCTGGGGAGGCAACTTCGAACGAGTTGGCAAATGCTTATTAGACCATATGTGCCCCAGATCGAGATCTATATTATTAATGCGCGTAATTGCATTTTGCGCATTATTGGTACCACACCCAAAGATACCTCCTGCACATAGCAATTGAAAGTGATGATGCTCACCCTACCCGTCTGAGAGCTATTCTGACAGATGTGAGCTATAACTGCAGTCACAGGAATAAACGCTGTTCATAGCACAACACAAGCCTGGTGGACGCTCAGTATAAGAGCATGCAAGACTCCACTATACGCCCCAGCACTACCACTCTTGCATCATCCAGACCTATAGGTCACCCAAGAACCCAAGGCACTTTCTCTATTGCGTGAGGAGGGTTTGCAGACAATGGGTGACTTACCCTGGTGGGACCTTGATAGATAACTTAATGGGCACCCAGGACCATACTTCGCTCCTCATGTTTATATACTAATGATTGCGAGCAACTAGGAGAGCTTGTATTCCTCCTTCCGGCATGAGCCACAGACGCTGCAATCGCTACAGGCACTACTCACTAATAAAGGACAGAGGAAACTAGTTACTCAGCTATATAATGCCTCCCAGCATGAAACATAGGAAATTGCACATACTGCACTGAATAGATGGAACTCTGTTTTGGTGCAAACTCTACCCCCAGTTGAGTGGGAATTTTACTACACGTTGCTAGATAAACGTACATCAAACTGTAATCTGAGGGAAATTCCTTTTAAGTACCTACAACAGTTGGGGGCGTGGCCAAGCCTCAGACCAAGATGGCCGCGTGGCTTTGAAGCTGCGTCCTGTGTCCCGGCATCGATCCGGCTGTCCTCGTAGAAATGACCTGGTAGCACTTTGCAGCACGAAGTAATTCATCCTCGTCAGATGTGGCGGCTGTGGCAACTTCTTCGATCCGTATAATCGCCCGCATCACGCAGAAATCCGCTCCGAGGCATGAGGGGGAGGAGCCTGATGAGGACTGCAATGCTGCTTGCCGGAGCCTTCCATCTACTGCCTGTGGGCCTTTGCTGACAGCGCTCAAGAGACCTGATGGTGGGCACCAAGCCGCGGTGAGTGCATTGCCAGACCCCCTCCCCCTCCCTACATGCCCTACCAACTCTGGCCATCGCTGCGCGCCCCCCATTGTTAACCAGCATATATGGGGACTGCACTCTGATCTGCCTACGCTCCTGTAGGCCTCCCAGGGTCACTGGATCCTCGGGCATGCCAGGGAGACAGCCGCACGGCTGTGTGCGGGGGGAGGGAGATTTACAGCTGGCACTCTGCAGGCATTTGGACACACATCCGTTGAAGGCTGGAGCTGGGATGTCTGGTGGGCAGAAAGGAGAACCTGTCGCTGCCCTTGATACACCGATTAGAGGACACGCCGAACACACTTACGCCCACGGAGGTCATCGGGTGCCCGGAGGTGGCAATCTAGGCCGTTGAGTGAGCCTGCCCTGCACCACGATGGGTGCACCTCAGCGGGATTCCGGCATGTGGCAGTCCCTCCTTGCGCAGTGTGAGTGATCTGCCTCTACCTTCTCACCAGGTGCGGCCTGTCTCTCTCCGGCTACAGACATTGCCACAGGCCAGTTCTTGACGGGTGGGCTCTGCCCCAGATTCTGGATCTCGCCACAACCGGGAAAACGTAGGAGGCCCTCCTTTTGCGGTTGTAGCCAATTTCACGCTCCGACGACACCGCGCATCTTCTGAAACCAAGGGCAGCTGAGGCACGTCGTCCTCACACTTGCCATAGCCGTTACATGCCCTCATCGCGTCCCGGTCTCGCTATTTTGGGTGGTGGCGCACAATTCTACTAGCTGCTGGCACACAGGCATGGGCAGAAAAGACCCAAGCAGAGAGTGCTATCCTTTACCGTTGCCACAGAAAAAGCACAGGACAATAGCATTAACATGGCGGATGGTGCTCAGGGCTCCGCCGCGGCGCCAGGTGCTGCTTCAACCAACCCCGATTTACTAGCAGAACTCAAGGCTGGTTTTAAATCAATAGACAGTAGATTTGACACACTCGATAAAGGCCTGGACTCACTTGGGGCCAAAATAGACATCCACGATCAGCGGTTAGACACAGCGGAAGGCCGCATTTCGGATCTAGAGGACGGCGCTGCTCAATCGACGAAACGGTTGGAACTAACTGAAAAAATCTTAAAAGACATTGCCATTAAAAACGAAGATTTGGTAGCGAGTAGTCGCCGCAACAACCTCCGTATAATTGGGGTTCCGGAGTCGACCAACACGGGCAGAATGGACACCTTCGTGGATTCACTGCTGGTTGACATTTTTGGTAAGGAGGAGTTCACCCCTGGTTTCGTTGTGGAGCAGGCGCATCGATCGTTAGGCCCATGTCCTAATCCTGGATTCCCACCTCGCCCGATCATTGCTCGTATAATGAACTTCCAGGATAGGGTCTCGGCGCTGCTCTTGACGAGAGAGCAAGGTGTGCTCACATGGTAGGGGTCTACTGTCTTCTTTTTCCCGGACTTTACAATCATGGTCCAGGAGGCCCGCCGCAAGTTCTCTGGTGTCAGAACAACGCTGCAAAATTTGGGCATTAGATATGGCATGATGTACCCGGCTCGTCTGCGGGTCGATGTCAACCGGAGATCTCGCATTTTCGAAAACCCCATGGAGGCTTAAGCCTTCTGTAAGTCCTACAAAGGCTCTGATATCCAGTGAAGAGATGTGGGTAATGACTTCCCCTCCCACAGCGGATCTGTTGCTAGTGTTTAACTCTTTTCACGTGAATGACACTTGCTTCAGTTTTAGCAACTATTTATGATCTCACACCACAGAGAATTGATAATATGCAAGCACTGTGCTATTAGGTTACTTAGACAGAAGGACTATAGTTCTTTCATATTGTTTCTGTAATGCTGGGCGCCATTGGAGCGTTGCTTCCCCCCAACATTCGTAGAACATTGTTGAACTCTTAGATTTAAATGCATCAGTCAACTGACCCTGTTTTTTCCGAATAGGGTATCTCCAGGGTGCATTAGGCTATTGTTTACTTGGTTATTGCCTTTCGTACTGGGACGTGAGGTAGGGAGGGGGTGGAGGGAGCAGAAATTGTCCGAATCGTTAGATGTTATTCCTTCACCAGCTCTAACCACAGAAATACAGCGGACACTCATTGCGCGCTTCACACTCATGGTTTCACTACACAAAACAGATGACGCCTGCCCCCGACTTAGCTGCCCATTTGTATTTGTCCCTCATTACCTGGAATATTAGGGGACTCAACGACCCTAAAAAATTTAAATATGTGGTCCACTACTTACAACAGCATAATATGGACATCGCCTTCCTGCAGGAGACATTTACCTAGGTCCGACTCCACACGTTTTGCGGCTGGCTGGGGAGCATACTGATTTTTTTCCAATTACAGCACCTACAGTGATCTTAATCCACAAGAGACTTCCATTCTCCCGATCTTGCTGCCACACTGATCCGGAAGGGTGTTACACTATTGTAGTGGATAAACTGATGGGTCATATTATTACTCTCGTGTTTATGCCCTGAATACTGACAGCCCTGAATTTTTCCAGGAGCTCGACGCCCAAATTTTACATGAGTACTGGAAATGTGATACTGGGCAGAGATTTCAACTTACTCTTAGATCGCACCAGACTGCTCCTCTAGTGCCGCGGACTCCAAACCCTGGGCCCGTAAGGTATTGTTGGATACATGTGAGGCATTCCAACTTTCTGATGTCTGGAGGGTCCGCAATCCGACAAACCCTGATTACACCCACTATTCATCCCCCCACAACACTTGGACCAGACTAGATTTCTGGTTGCTCGCACCGATCCCGCACACATGGCATAACACAATGAAAATTCTTCCCTGCACCTATTTGGACCATGCACCCGTCTTGTTAAAACGTTGCACCCCCAGACCGGAGGGAAACGAGCGCCAATGGCGATTCCCGAAGAGGGTTCTAAACGATGACCTATTTGACAATGACATCAGGGAAGCAATTGAAGAATACTTTGATCTAAACAAAGGTCAGTGGACATGTGGGCGACTCTCTGGGAGGCATTCAAGGCATACATCAGGGGTGTGGCCATTTCGAAATACGCAGGGGTACTGAGGGACTTGAGAAAAACTTTAGCCAACATAGAGCAGTAGCTAACTGCTTTGGAAGTCTCAATGCTAGATTCCCCCGTATGCAGCCGATGGTGAACGGCGCCGTTTGACGTTACTACTAGAATTTCGGGAAGCTGCGGAAAGGGAAACTCATTTCCTAAGCAAATACGCGGTGGCACGCAAATATGGAGAAGGCGAAAGGCCGGGTCGTACGCTAGCGCAGCTACTGAGATCACCATATTCTAAATCATACATCACAGCACTTTGCACCGACTCAGGGCTCACATTAACGGACACAGCGGATATCCGAGACACATTCTTAGCGTTATATGAAGACCTGTACACTTCTAAACTTGTGCACTCCCCCAATGTGCGTGAAGAATATTTTAATTGAGATTGCAATGGTATATATGGACAAATATATGCAGGATTTCCTTGCCGTTTTCAAAGGACGAAATAATAGACGTGATTGATGCATTAAACGGTGCCTCTGCCCCTGGCCTAGATGGCTTCACAGGTGATTTTTATAAACGATACAAATATATCCTAGCCCCTAAACTCCTGGAGGTTTACCATGAATCCTTGGAATGGAATCAGCTACCCCGACTCTGAGGGAAGCGGTGATCGTACTATTACCCAAACCCGGCAAGGACCTCTTGAAATGTGGATCGTATCTACTGCTATCGTTGTTAAATTTTGATTATAAAATTCTGGCGAAAACAATCTCAGTGCGCCTTGCCCTGTTGCTGGATAAAATAATCTCCCCGGCCCAGTCAGGATTTGTCCCCCATATATCTACCTCTCTGAACCTAGGCACTCTCTTCAAGCTCCTCCACCATATTAACCCGGCAATACCAGCAGCGACAGTGCTATTAGATAGGGAGAAAGCTTTCGATTCTTTGGAGTGGCCATTTATATGGACGGTTATGCGCAGGTTGGGCATGCCCTTTGGGTTTGTCAACCTAACTGCGCTACTGTACTCTGCCCCCTCTGTTAGGCTGCGCTTAAATGGAATGCTCTCCCGCTCTTTTACATTATCCCGAGGCACAAGACAGGGATGCCACTTGTCTCCACTGCTTTTCATATTAGCAATGGACCCACTCTTTAGACATTTTCAGGAACGTCATCTCCAGAGGGGGCTCTAATTTAACACTGGGCCATTATTGGTATCACTATATGCAGACAACGTTATACTATATGTCAGAGACCCCCAAACCAATTTGGCCCCCTTGATAAGAGAGATAGTTTGGTTTGGCGGTTTCTCTGGCCTTGGAATAAATTGGCATAAGTCTGTGATATTACCCCTTACCACTAGGACAGTCAGATGGGAATGTTAATATCCACTTACCTGGTGCTTCGACTCCATGAAATACTTAGGGATACACATACACTTAAACACTGAAGAGATACTATCACTTAACAATGGCACAGCAATATACAATTTGGAACAGCAGGTGGAGAGGTAGCTTCGGCTTCCACTCTCTATTACTGGGCGGGTAGAACTATTTAAGATGATTGTCCTGCCAAAATTCTTGTATTTATTTAATAACATAACTATCCCTCTCACGAACCCCTTCTTCAAATGAATTAATATCCATCTTATTCGGCTGACTTGGGGGGGGCAAGCACCCAAGGGTCCGCTGGAAGGTCATGAGCCTCCCATACCACAGGGGAGGATTGTGAGTCCCTAACTTTCAGTTATATTATTTAATCGCGCAGTGCGGTTATGCTCACTCCTGGTTTCACCCTGATGCTAGACTTCCCTATTTGAGACCTGAAGCATATCTTGTCCTACCGCACTCCTTGAGCATGGTGCTGCTGCAAGGCTACCCACGCGATCCCCTAGACATCCAGACACTATCAACCACCAGATGGGACTGGCAAAAACTGCACAGGATACTGGGTTCTCCGAGCATGTACTCCCACAGGTTACCGCTTCTGAATCACCAATGGATACCAATTACTGGGGAAAGGATAGTGCAACGCACACTTACTAGGTTTGACGTGACAAAAATAGGCGATCTTTACATCGAGGGCCTATTGTTCTCAGTCTCCGACGGGGGCAAGTTTCAAGAGGCTTCATTTATGGATAAGTTTGTGCTTGCCCGTCTGTGAGCAGCCTTAAAAGCTAGGATTCCCGGCTTTCCTATTGAAACCGGCCCACTTACCCCATTTTCCATAGTACTAGATAGTAGCACAGGGGACCATTTGGTTTCTAAACTATACAGGGCCTGCACAGAGATAGTCCCAGTCCATGGCACCAAGATACAGACCGCATGGGAGACGGACCTGGGTCACCACATGTCTGATGATCAGTGGGCTGCATGCTGTTTACAAACTAAGGAGGTGTCTCCGAACAGCAGGCACAAGCTTCTCCACTTCAAATTCCTAAGGCAAATTTACATCACACCTGAGATGTCACACAAAATAGACCAGGACAGCCCCACTGCTGCCTCAAATGCAAGGCCCCACATGCAGACTTTGGGCACCTGTCTTGGACATGTCCCAAGATTGTTAGATTCTGGACCAACATATTTCACACACTGGGGGACATGATTGGTTTTGATATAGACCCCATACCGGCCATAGCTTTATTAGGATATGTAACTAACATTCCCAAACCAGTCCGGAAGTTCACGGCCTTGGGGCTGCTGCTAGCAAAATGGGAGATTGCACTTGGGGGCGAAAGCCAGTGCTGCAGAGCAAGGACTGGCTACGCAGTCTAGCATATTGCAACCTCAATTATGATTTATATGCTTCCACATTGCCCAGTAAATCTCGTTCACTGGATATCTGGGGTCCTTTCAAACAGCACACAGCCACAACACAGTCACAGTCTTCCACAGAGCCAAATAGCGGGCTCGTACCAGCGGGTATTGGCTGACTTCAGGGACACTGATTTTCAAGTTTATAATTTGGATACACCAAGTTTATATGATTTTGATTCATGCAATGTGATTTGACTGTGGTGCAGAATTATGATGTAAGAAATGTAATTGGTCAGGTTAAAGCATTATGTACGAGAAACGTTGGTAATCAACAGAACGAGAAGTCATGTGGAGCTCTGTATCATGTACTGCTGGCGCATCTGTTGTATGTTGTGTAGTGCCGAAAATAGTGTTGACTACAGCTGGTAATTACATTGTGTTTACTTCGAAACTGGTAAATAAAGTTTATTTTTTTAAAGTACTAACAACAGATGCATTATTCTCCAGCTCGGTTAAAACAATATGGATTGCGAGTAGATTCAAACTGTGACAGATGCTATGACCCTAACACAGATTTTATGCAATTGGCCTGGATATGCGAACCTGTTCCATGTTACTGAACACAGTGTACACATGCCCTATCTGAAATGGTATGGAATGAGTGGACTGCACCCCACAGATGTGCTTGCTGGGCCTGGTTAAAAACCGCCGTCCACCAACCGCAGCCTTGTGGTGATTGCATTGCTTTTGGAATAGAGGCAGGTGTCCATTTATGGGGTGGGAGATGCCCCCCTGGTTTTGAAAT
The DNA here is from genome assembly GCF_964261635.1 of Lissotriton helveticus. Lineage (NCBI taxonomy): Eukaryota > Metazoa > Chordata > Amphibia > Caudata > Salamandridae > Lissotriton > Lissotriton helveticus. The sequence goes on along the minus strand of NC_136072.1, from coordinate 312,431,804 downwards.
GTGGAATAAAGGTATGGTATATTGTAAAGAACAGCTGGCTAGCTATGCAGAGGATTTGCCACAAACTTCTAGACCTAGAGATATATGGGCCCTCATATCTGTCATGTGCACTTATAGATGCCAATTGACTCTTATATGTTTTGTAAAAACGTGGTGAGCTGTCCGGGGATTCTTGTGGTGGGATGCAAGGATGCAATACCATTTTCAGTGACTTGGAGGCAGAACGATCTTCATGTTGTATGTGTTAATGCAATTTTGAAATGCCAATAAATTATTCCCCCCCTCCCCCCCCCCCCCCCCCCCAAAAAAAGAAAAAATCCATGGTTCTAACAGCATATGCTAGAATAGTGTATAATAAACAAGTATAACTACTAGGAGTCCTTAATAGGAGCGCACTGAACTTGGGAGGGGGGTGGGGGGAGAAAAAAGAGAAAATGGGTCCATAGCTAATTTCTTGTAAATGTATTGCTAGAAGGTCCGATACGTCTACACACTGAATCACAGTATGCCCACAAATCTTGGGGCTATGGGAAATCTACCTTGTGCACTTTCACATATATTGGAGTATGTGATAGATTGGGGTTGAGGGCTAGAACAAGGCCGGTCTATATGCAGGTGGCTAAGTAGGATGGATGGAGCTGGGAAAACATTATTTGTCTCGATGCCATGGTCAAAGTCAATCCACTGAAGGGACGAGAGCTGGCACATGATATATATTCGTAGGCTGGATGAGTTTTTGGTCAAAGATGGCTGTGCTCAAGTTCTTTGTGGAAGGATAAAGCAGGGCCGGCCAAGAACCTACTGCAAAGTTGGTAGAGGGAGGAGGGGAATGATGCAGGATATGGCTACAAGACCATGCATCTAGAGTATGCTGTGTCATGCCGAAGGCTCAGTGCAGCTGGCCTGGGTGAGCCCAGGATTGGTTGCAGTATATAAAAAAAAAAATCACTGAAAACCCTTTGTTAACTTTGAATTATGGATATCTGTTATTTTAATTACTTGTTTATAAAACCTCAGAAATCCATTAAAAAGTAGGGCAAAAGTGATGGTACAGTCACAATACAAAACCTAAATAACAAAGAAATTTCGCAGTTATGGGAAGCTGTATTAACTAAAGCCACTCCTATGAGCAGATATTGACCACAGGCAAGGATTCACTGACGATACCTCAAATGACATCAAGGATAACCTGTGATGCAGTGTGTGTACACAAGAAGAGCGCAAACAAAATGTTTAAATACCACCCTTTTTATATCCAAAGAACTAAGTTCCATATGCAGATTATGTTTTTCCCGATTTGTGTCCATGGATGCAAACAGGAAAAAAAGTTTGGAAGGCCTGCACTAAATATGAGAAGCATTCTGGGACCGAGACGCTGTAATTTCTTTCGTAGAAGGATTGGGGGTGGCTGCCTGGTAGGATTTTGCAACAACAGAAATTACCTGAGGCTCTGCGATTGGAAACTCTCAGGTTGCTCCAGCTCGAAAAGAAAAGGGGAGAACTGTGAACATACAGGACTGTGTATGGGGGATCTGAGTATTGGGGACTGGGTTGTTTGACAGAATATCAAAGCTAAAACTACCATGTGGACACGATATTGTGTCAAATATAAAAGACCAAAACACTGAGAAGTGCAAATAGTTAAGTGTAGATTTGCTATTTTTACGTTCACATCTGCCTATCATACATATATGGCACAGCGCTCTACAATCAATATTGCATGCGCGAGTGTGACACAACCTACTTAGGTAATTTAAAAAAAGGGCAATATGAGATGTACACTTGGACTTGCTCAAAGAAATTATGAACTCTCGCTTTACGGACTACAAGCCCCATTAATCACCAGAGTGACGTTGCACTCAGCATACGCCCACTGGGGCGCTTGTTAATTAAAAGAGCCGCAAGTGAAAGGTAAAGCGTTAACTGAGTGTCATTTCCGCAGCCTTTGAAGACGGGGTTCCGACCCTGAAACGCATCAGGCAAACTAATCCTATGGTGGAGCAGGAAGGCATGTCTGTGTGAATATGACCGAATGGTCGGAGCAATGTTGAGTGCTTTGCAAATGCTGAGTGCATTTTTGTGACTGATATATATATATATATATAAATATTTATTTTTTTGGCGGATATACACGACACCCTCATATGAAAATCCAGAACAGTTATTACTGCAAGAATGGGCGGAATATACCACTGAATCCGCCAAAGGTATGGTCAAAGTACTTATTAAATATGCCTGGAACGACCAACAAAAATTGTTAGATGAAATCAAAATCATTGAAGAAGCTACAGCATTGGAGAAAGACACAAAATTGAAGGAAGAATTGCACCAACGAATGAAGAAGAGACTAACAGATTATGAAAGCATGATCAAACATCGGAAACAAACTAAGTTTCTTCGTGACGAAGGAAAAAAATATATATTATTGTATTTGATTAAAACCATTACAAAAAATACATTCAATTAAAACGTTGTGATAAAATAACTTTTCGATCAATGCTCTGTTAAAAAGTGTTGGTGCACTCGTGTGTGAGTTAAAAGTACAGAGTATCCAGAGTCTTTTTGCTGGGAGCCTGTGAAAAATTATACACTAGTTGTAATATCGAGCATCTTTTGCTTGGCTGTTACTAAAGATAGAAACTTGACAAGCTTCCGATTCAGTTGCAGATCTAGTGGATTGAAGCATGCAAGAACAGCTTGTCTCTGAGTGCGTATGCCTCGTTTGTTAAAATGAGTTTTTAGTAGGCCAACCCTTTCCTTATTAAGCTTTGTGCAGGAGCATATTATGTGTTCAATGTCCTCCTTTCCAACTCCAAATAGCTGGCATGAGTTCCCATAGTTCTTGGGGGCGTGGCTAAGCGCGCAATGGAGACGGACATGCCTGGGTAGAGCTCCGAGAGAGGCTCCCCTACCGCAGGTCATTTATCCGCCTTAACGCATCCGCACCTGGCTGAAAACACCAGCGAAGTAGCCCACATTACCTCTTCACATGCTGGCGAAGTTTGGAGTTGGTGATTAATTTCTGACCGCACCGCCGACAGCAGAGACCATACATCCCGCCGGCAGCCCCTTCCGGCCAGCGCCTGCTACTAATTGAGGCCGGGGATGAATCGGGCCTACTAGGCCCAGCGGTGGTGGACCTCGACGCGCACTCTCTGGCGCTGCGAAATCGTCCTCGTTCCCTTAAGGTTCCTACTGCAGCACCACTGAAACGGCGACTGTGCCCCTGACCGCGCTGGCGGGGCGAAGAGGCCTGCGGGCCGGGAGAGGGAAACTACCACCAGACGCTGATGTGGGGCCGGATCCCGCCCGCCGACCGCGGTAAGGAGAGCCAGACCTGGGTTGGAGTGGAGGACTGGGAGGAGGATTGCCCGCAGTGTGGATTCTAGGGCCCCCTTGCGCCTCACCCGGACCCCTGCTGATCATACAATTGGACAATTCCTGAGACAATCTGCAGTGACTCGTCCTCCCCCCTCTCCCCCCCCTATTTATTCTTGGCTGACGCGAGGCTGCTGGAGATACCCCCACCTACGCCTACCGTCCATGGGCACAGAATTGCCTCTCCCTGGTGCACGAACTAATTGGAGCAAGGGCGGGGGGGCACACGGCTGTGGATTGCCTTAAAGGGCCTGTCGCGGACACACCCCGACTGGGGCTTGCGGTCCCGGATATTACAAGCGGAGGCCCCGCTGCTAAGGACACAACGGGCCACAGACTATCTCGCATGAACTTTTTGTGATGTTCCTAGCGCCGGTTACACTTGAGTGCCGCGCTGAGCCTATGTGTCACTAGGGAGGTGAATAACTACTGCCCCAACTCAGAGACTGAGGAATGAGAGGGGGGTGCCGTTGCCTGCCACGCGGGGTCACCGGACACAGACTCCTGCAGTGCGGAGAGTCTCTTGTCCTCCGGGGGACACTGACAGGCGGAGAACGGAACATTGAGGTGCGGGGTGGCACATGATATCTGCCCTGGCCTACGCATCGGGGAGGCAAGCTGCCTCACTACACTAAAGCCCATCTGACTCCACCGGCAGCCCCTGGCTGCAGCTGGGAGAGCCATCAGACAAGTGACACCCACACCTCCTCTACACGGGATCATACTTTCTACAGGAAGGCTCTTGCGGGGCTCTAAGAGGTGGACCGCCCACGTTCCCCCCCGCCCGGCTGGTGTCACACTGAAGCCAGGTTCTCCTCGCCTGCTGCTTTGGGGGACCTTCCTAACCACGCTATAACTGGGACGCTTTCGCGATTCCCATGTCTGTAGGGCCTAAGACAAGAGCTGGTGCAAGTGGCACACAGGTGAGAGGGAAGATGGCGAAACAGACTGAACCGGATCAGACAACCTCTAAACTGGACACCATGCTTGCAGCAATGCAGAGACTAGAGGAGTCCATGCAACAGACCCGCGCCTCTCTAGAATCTAAGATCGATGGAGTGGCTATTTATCTGACGCATCTCCGAGCTGATCATAAGAAGCTCTCGGACCGGACGACTGCCCTTGAAACGACTCTGGCGGATGTGACACCCAAACTTTCACAGATGGACAAAACCGTCCAGGGCCTCCTCAACAGAGTGGAGTTCCTGGAGGATCGGGCGGAGGACGCGGAAGGACGGGCGAGGAGGAACAACGTCCGCATAGTGGGTCTGCCGGAAAGATGGGAGGGCAGAGAGCCGGCAGAACATATGGAACACTGGCTCAAGAACCTACAGCCAGAAGGTACCCTCTCACAACATTTTGTGGTGGAGCGCGCTCATCGAGTACCAACACGTCCTCCCCCTGAAGGCTCCAATCCGAGACCTCTGCTCATCCGAGTTCTGAACTACAGAGACCGCGATGCCATACTACGTGAGACCCGGAGATTATCTGACGTCAGAGTTGAGAACTCCAAAATCATGTTCTTTCCTGATTACACTGTGCAAGTGCAACGCCAACGCCACTCTTTTCTAGCGGTAAAACAGCGACTCCGCCGCCTGTCTCTGAACTATTCTCTGCTCTTTCCGGCCTACGTGTGGTTGCACAGAAAAAAAGATGCACTTCTTCACTACTCCCGAGGCGGTTGAGACTTGGCTTGACTCGGGTATCGACACGGAACCTAGAGAAATGCCACCGAAGCCACGACGTGATCGTGGACCTCGGAGACGTCGTCGCAGAAGGCCATCGCCAGCGAATTCGACACACGCGGAACCGGAAGTAGGTCCCACGCCTGAGCGTATGCAGAGTGAACAACAGGAGGCCCTCCGCATGGTGGCGGAGATCAGCGGTTCACAAATAGCAGACCCTGCCTTGGAGGCCAGCCTTGAAGCCCAAGTGAGCGACGACGAATACCTGTACGGCATACCGAACTCCCAGATTTCTTTGGACTTCCCCGATGTCACACCACAAACCGCAGATATGATACACTGAGTGCGTCCCGAGACGGATGACTTACTGACCAGTCGTTGGGGGAGCTACAGCGGGCGCACTCCTGGAACTACCAGATGCAGAGCTGTGGCCACTGGGGTGACCCTGGTATTGTAAAAGCGCCTGCACTTGCCTGACATGGACACGTGTACAGACCTCTGTACTGTTACAATGTCAGGGATGCGATCACTATTGGTGAGATATGTGATTATGCTGATAGGGTGGACGAATCCCCCCGAAGGTGAGTGCCGAGTTGTGATCTGGGATATGCTATTGTCGAGCGGCGGATCCCTGACCACACTGTGACACCCTCGCCTGACACTGAGAACTGTCGCTGGAACTGTGCTAGATGACAATAGCTGCTTGTGGTGGGGGGCAGCATCCTCGCCCTGTTTGCATGTACACTCTGTAACGCTAAGCACTGCGGGCTCAGTGACCCCCCCTTGAACTTACGGACTTTTAGTGCTCACTAGAGCGTTTGGACGACATCATGTTCCTTTGTCGACCTTATGGTATTATGTTGTTGTTTCCCTTGTTTGTAAGAATGGTGGATTTTTCCAATTTCCCAAATGTGTGTTTGCGGGGCGCTGATCAAAGGCAAACGATTTACATTGACCTATGTGGATTCCTGAAATTTTACGTATCTCAATTGTGCACTGGGGGCGGGTTGATAGGGGGGGAACTGGTGAAACAGACAATTCATGGCTATGGTTAACTTCTGTACCTGGAACGTGCGTGGTATGCACACACCTTCACGCCGTTACCAGGTTTATTCGTACCTTAAGCGACACCAAATACAAATAGCACTGTTACAGGAGACCCACTTGACGGACTCAGAGGTATCTACACTACGCCGCAGGTGGAGGGGTCAATTATATGCCACAGGTTTTTCGGCATTTGCCCGAGGAGCTTTAATCTGGATACGCCCTGGGGTCCCCTCTGCACTCACTCACAGTACAATAGATGTTGAGGGCAGATATGTGCTTCTACAGGGCAAGCTAGATGGACAGCAGATTATTATAGCCTCTGTTTATGCCCCTAACACGGAACAGGGACGCTTCTTTTCCCGATTGTCGTCGGTGCTAGCGCCCTGGCCGGGAGTGCCGCTTTTGCTTGGTGGTGATTTCAATTGTGTACTAGATGTTGCACTAGATCGCTCATTCCCCCACTTAGCAAATGCGATGGCGAGTGGGGCACAGAGGGCAATTGTAGAATGGGCAGCGCAATGGGACCTACATGATGTCTGGCGCACACGAAATCCGCACACGAGGACCTACTCGTATTACTCGGGAGCCCACACACTACACGTCAGACTAGACAGGTTCCTGCTCTCAAGTAAATTACTCCCCCATGTCACGAATACCGAATACTTGGGCCGTACTCCTTCCGACCACATCCACACACCTTAGGCTTTGCCTGGGAGCGCCCCCATCCACCGGTGCCTACGTGGCGGCTCCAACCAGATGTGTTATTAGATGCCCCCATATAGGGAGGCGCTTTCGAATCGTATACTGCAATATTTTGAAGACAACAGCGGCACTGCATCTACTCCACAGGTGGAGTGGGATGCGTTTAAGGTAGTCACACGTGGCAACTGCCTGGGCATGCAGGCAGGCATGCGACGGCAGGTAGAAAGAGACTTGACAAATGTAGAATCCACCCTGCTAGATAGCGAACACGAGGCAGCTGAAGGCGATGACACAAGATTGGTGGAGGCCCGAGAGAAACACACTCATCTATTAGACAGACTAAAAAACCTGAATTACGCTGCTCATTCGGCACGCACACATCACGCTGGAGATAAACCGGGCAAATTATTATCTTGGTTAATAAGACGAGACACCCAAACTGCGCCAACACTGTCACTAAATACCTACACTACATTCTATACGCAGAGAGCTATACACGAGGCCTTCACGAGCCATTATGCGGACCTTTATCGCTCCCGGTTACGGGTCACTGAGGACACAATCACAGAATACCTGTCGGAACTACCCCTTCCATCGGCCACCAACGTGCAACAGGATGAATTGGGTGCACCGCTCGAGGCCGAAGAGATCAGGGCGGTCATCTTTTCCCTCTCCAATGGTAAGACCCCAGGACCAGATGGATTGCCTGCGGAGTTTTACAAGGCCTACTCTGTCATCCTCATACCCGAATTACTGCGAATGTATAAGGCAGCAATAGAGGACTCAGCTCTCCCCCCACCCTGAAGGAGGCAAATGTTATATCTCTTTTGAAGCTGGGTAGAGATGGACTCAATATGGGTTCATATAGGCCACTTGCCCTCCTAAATACGGATTATAAGATCCTGGCGTCTGCCCTAGCCCACAGATTGGCGCCCTTGGTGCCTACTTTAGTACATACTGACCAGAACGACTTTGTGCCAACCGGTAATACGTCTTACAATACGTCTTACAACATTAGGCGCCTCTTACGAGTGCAAAGCCCGGCCACATCCGAATGGCCTCAATCGGGGTGTTTGGTCCTTGATTTGGAGAAAGCATTTGACTCGGTGGAATGGCCTTACCTGCTGCAAGTGCTGAAGAAGTTTGATTTGGGAGATGCCTACCCCCGGATGGTGAAACTCCTCTACCAAGGCCCAGTAGTGCGAATACGCACGGGCAGGCTTTTATCAGACTTGGTCCGAGTCCGCAGAGGCACTAGGCAAGGGTGCCCCCTCTCCCCCCTAATCTTTGATCTCATAATGGAACCCCTGGCGGCACAACTACGCGCCTCTGGCACGGAGTGGGGTATCCCTTTGGCCGATGGGACACACTCGGTGTCGCTATACGCAGATGAACTCTTGATTTATGTCAAGGATCTAACTCGCTTTCCACGTGTGCTAACCTCTATATTCAGTGACCTTGGCGACGTATCAGGCCTTCGCGTCAACTGGGCCAAATCAGGAGTATACTCTTTTGCTCCGGACATGCCAGAAACTGATATTGTAGTGATGAACGAGAGACTCGCCTGGTACCCAGCCGTCTTCAGCTATTTAGGAATCCACATTTATCGTGACCCCGCCGACTTACTGGAGGGTAACCTCGTGAGAGCCATTTCATCACTCCAAGCGCAGGTGACGTTTTGGAACTCCCTGCCACTGACTGTCCCCAGTCGGATTACCCTTACTAAAATGATTGTGCTGCCTAAGCTGTTGTACTTCTACGCCAACCTGCCGGTGTATGTCCCGACCAGAATTTTCCGGGAACTGGAAACACTGACCAGGCGGCTAATCTGGAATACGGGGCGACCCAGAGTTGCGCTGAGGACACTATACGCTGCGGCGATGCACGGGGGGTTGTCTGTCCCTAACCAGGAGCTCTACTACCTAGCAGCGCAGCTGCAATGGGTTGCCTACTGGTTGAGCGGCAAGAATTTGAGTGACACGACATCGGCTGACACTGTCATGACAGTGGCTCAGATACACGAGCTGTTTCACCCCCTAGCTAAGAAACGCTGCCCAGATCAGTTGCATCTTGCGGTTGCGAGGAAGTGCTATGTAAGAAGCCTAAAACTCACTAATTCTGTCATACCATACGCCCCTAATTTACCACTATTGGGGACACCTTGGGAGGGAGGCACGCTCACGGAGGCAGCGCTGAGTGCTTGGACAAACGCAGATTTAGATAGTGTGGGAGACCTCTTTGCAGAGGGCACTCTACTTTCGTTTGAGTCCCTGGTAACCGACACGGGGATACCTCCTGGACAATTTCTGACACATGCGACACTTATCCGACTGCTAACACAAGCTTGGGGTGACCTAACAGTGGAACTACCGACTCACTTACTGATTCAATACCTGCATGTGATGGGCAATGGTTCTCACATAATACATTGGCTCGCCCAAGCACTACATACGCACACGCAAATTTAGCCACAACGCCTACGAGACAAATGGACTATTGACAGAGGCCGCGCCTGGACAGATAAGGAATGGGCATTGGTGCTAGCTGGGACCACGCGTGTCCCACGCAACTCCCGTTTCAAGATTATACAGTATTATATTGTGCACTGTGCATACCTATCCCCAGATAAAATTAATAGATACTTTGGCCTGGACTCATCGACATGCCCCAGATGCGGACTTGTAGACGCGCAACTGCTACACATGCTCTGGGCCTGCCCTCTTCCGAATGAATATTGGAAATTAGTGTCGACCTCATTGGCAGCGGCAACAGGGAGTGACTTGCCACACACCTGGGAGGCTTGCCTCCTGGGACTTTTCAAAAGAACAGTACAGACGAAAATGCGGGCTAGATTCTGGGACCTGGGGCTGGTCACTGCGAAACGCCTCATTACCAAACGATGGAAAAACAGCATACCCCCACAAGCCATACACTGGCGTACTTCGTTTGACAATTGGGCAAGGGCGGAGAGTGTAGCTCTACACAGAGAGGACACAGTGGGATTGCGCATGCTCCCCATAGCACAAGACTGGGATAATGCCTTGACCGCTTACCACCTACAGAACGGTATCATCTAGACCTAGGTGCGCCAGCACAGCTGACATGTCTGTACCCCCCTATCTTCCCCCCCCTCCCTCCCTCCCCCACTATCCCAAGCTCTCCATCCTCCTCCCCCCTCCCCTCCCCCACCCCCTTACCCCCCCACTCACCACGCAGATCTTACCCCCCTGTAAACCTCAGATTGGACCTCTAGATTGACCTTCCTGACCTTTCCCCCCTCTCCTTCCTTATCCCGCCTACGGTGCTTTGCATCCTGCAGCCCCGTGCGTAAACACGACACCACACAGGTCTGATCTTGACCGACCCGACTGAACCACACATTCATAGATTTGACCACGCCCAGTCTTTAACCTTTATAATCCCAGGTTGTTGTTCACAGTTTTTAGTTTGGAACAATCTTTGAATATACACTGCATTGTTGTCACACCTGTTTTTCCACAGTACCAGAGATATAACATATCTGTTGCACCAACCTGTTCATTCCTTTGGAGGGGAGTTGAGGAACGAATAGTTTATTCAGTGAACTGCTGTTGTTGATATGCGATAAATTATCTAGACTTGTTGTGCAACTATAACTGACGACCTTGTCATACTGTGTACACTGCTTTGCCTTTATTATAGTGTCTTTTATATATATACATTAATGCACCTGAACAACTGCAGAGACATGTAAAGACTGTATTGTACACTACTTATGACATTACTTCACGTCTGTGTATTTGTCAAAAGAATAACTAAAAAAATGCAATAAAAAATATTCAAACAAAAATGAGTTCCCGTAGTTCTTTCTCTGCCATGGTGGAAGATGAGGTGTGGCTGGCAGGATTCCTAGCCTGTGCTTTAGAAAGGCTTCTTTAGACTTCCTTGAATACCCTAATTCAAAGTATGCCTGTGATCCAAATGATTTATAATTGGATAGAGTCATCCATGCGTGGCTCCCGTGTGAAAAAGCAGCTTTGTCTTCTATAAAGGAGAGTTCCTTAACAACCTTATTGGTGATGCGTTTAAAGTGCAGGTGCGTTGTTGGGATTTCCCATAGGTCGACTAGTCCCGTTATGGCGAGCGATTCCTCCAAGTAGGCTTTGGCTGGCAAAGTAGGTGTGCAGCACCGTTCCTGCCAAAGCTGGTGATTCAGTGTGTTTATGGCGGAGTTCTTAATTTTATGCCAGCACTTGATGTACGAGCCTCGCCTTGCGAGGAGTTGCTTCGTTAGACCGAGCTCGAGACTAATCTGTGCCGGTGAGGTATAAGGCGGTAAGTTTAACATTACTCAGTATGCTTTTGTCATAATGGTGTCCAGTAGTAGAGCATCCCTGCCTCTCAGAACCTCGCTGCCATTTGTAACTGATGATGAGGATTACAAGTCAGGGTGTATCCTGACTTTTGCCAAAAATATGATGTTCCCAGGAAGCATTTAAATTTACAGAAAGCAAGTGAAGTGTCTTCTAGGAAAACATCGGAATCAGAAGTTGAGCTGTCAGAAGGGGAACAATCAGTAAAAAGAAAAGAGAAAGACTCAAGACTGCCGACGTTTTTACAGGAATGTCAGCTGCTGAGAGAAGTGAAACAGTGTCCGGCACCTCGAACTCACCCCCCAGAAAGAAGGGACGGAAAACTAGAAGGGAAAGGAAAAGGCTGCCTTGCCAGAACAGAGAGTCACAAGGAAGTAACAGAAATAACAGAAAAATGAACGGTCGTGAATTTAGCGAATACGCAATTGACGACCAAAGAAGTTAAAGTACTGGAACTTGGCCTTACTTTCTGCTCGACGGTCCAATTTGACTATGCCAGCACGCTGATAATAAACCTGTATAGGTTTATGCGCAAATTGAAATTAATGAAGATACATATGTTACACCTTTATAAGCAATGAGGAGACACTACAAATATTTCTGACCAGGCAAACCCGTTAACAGGAATGGAGTATGAGAACCTACGAACTCTGAGGGAACTGGAAACAGAAACGGATATTGGAGATGGAGAGAACACTCTAGGATTCTTAGAGGAAATGGGAATAACGCAAACAGGAGCAGCAAGCAATCTAAGAACAAAGTCACAATGCATTCCACAAACCGCGCATGACCCAATAGACACGTTCCATGATTTAGTAATGGAGGATCTAAGGAAATTACAAACTAGAGGCCCCAATCTACAAAAGGAAAATCTATCGGAAAAACAACTGAAGGCAATAATGAATCTAAGGGATGACGACGATTTAATTATCAAAGCGTCTGACAAAGCGGAAATGTAGTAGTGATGGACAAAAAAGCATACCAAAATGAAGCCAGGAAACAACTATCAGAAAAGAAATGCTACAAGGTGGCAACACGGATGGAGTATGAAAAAAGCATAAGAGAATTCCATGAGATTCTAAACAAATGGAGGGCAAAAGGCATATTGGGAGATGACTAGACTATAAATTTATGTATTGTGAGTCACCGGAATTACCAACATTTTATCATCTTCCCTAGGTGCATAAAAGTAAAACAAACCATCCAGGAAGGCCAATAGTATCCTCTAAAAGAGTCTACTTGAAAACGCTTCAATTTACTTCGATTGTTTCTTGAAGCCCTTAGTAACTGATTTGAGTTTGTATGTAAAAGACACAAAGGACATTTTACGAATTATTGCCAACACTGAATGGAAGCCCGACATGTTACTGTTAACATTAGTCATAGCCAGCCTATATACGAGCATCGAACATCAAAAAGGTCTGGTAGCAACACAGTTCTTTCTGAAAAAGAGGAATTTAAAGTATTGTGAACACAACATGATGTTAATGAAATTGATATTATTCTGTCTCCAAAATAACATCTTTTTATTTTCAGGAAAGTTGTTTCATCAAGAGCAAGGGACTGCGATGGGCACGGGCTTTGCCCCCAGCTATGCAAACTTGTTCGTAGGCTGGTGGAAGAAGCATGTGGCCTGGGCAGGGGACAATTAAATATGGCTTGACATGGTTGTACTATGGGCTTGCTACATAGACTACCCCTTCATTATATGCCTCAGATGAGGCGATGAACTATGTAGCAGCCCTGAACAATAACAATTTGAACTTAAAGTTCACGGAATGTATGAGTAGGACACAGGTACCATATCTGGACCTGTTGGTGTACATTAAAGACAATACTATTGAGAAAACTCCTTACAGAAAGCTCACAGCAGGAAACAGCACTCTACATGCTGATAGTTTCCACCCGAAGAGTGTTATCAGTGGGGTCCCATATGGAGAGCTAATAAGGCTAAGGCGAAACTGTTCGATGGTTGAGGATTTTTAAAAGGAAAGTCAGGGTGCATTAGACAGGTTCAGAGATCGAGGATACAGGCAGGAAACCTTGAGAAATGCAGTGAGGAAAGTAGAAAACATACAGAGAAAGGATCTCTTGATAACAACCAGGGAGAATGCAGGTTCCACACTAGAAGGGAACGGTTAGAATGATAACCAAGTATACAACCATCTCTTCTGAAGTATTTCAGATTTTTCTAAAAAGTTGGAGGGTCTTGAAAGCTGAAAATATTATAGGGCCACAAATTCCGCAAAGTCCACTCTTAACATACAGGAGAGGTCTGGCTCTCAAAGATCAGATAATGAGGAGTCATTTCACAAAGGGACCCAAAAAGAAGGACCGGATTACAGGATTTTATCCCTGCATGAGCTGCAAAGCTTGCAGGAATAGTCAGAAAATAAAAGACTTTCAGGTTCCAGGCAGAAAAACCAAACGTATGATCGGAAAGCTAATGATTGGAATACCGACTATACTGTGTATTGTTTAATCTGTCCCTGTGACATGAATTACGTTGGGAGTACAATTCACCCAACAAAGAAAAGGGTCCTTGAGCACATGCGTGCCATAAAAAAATCATGATTTAACATAACCGGTAGCACGCCATTTCTAAGAGAAACATAATTCAAACCAGAATTTTATCAAGTTTTTCTGCATAGATCAGGTCCCTAAAACAGAGAGAGGGGGGACAGGACTATGAAATTAAGGAAGTTGGAATCCCGATATATTGTTGAGTTGCAGACAAAGACCCCAAGAGGCCTAAATATTGAAGAGGAGCTTTGGGTTCATATAGGATGAGCAGATGGAGGAGAAAGCCTAATTATTGTTTGTTTTTGTTTATGGTAGAAGATCATACACAGAAAATGGGCCTATGATATTGCAAGCATTAGGAGAAGAAAAAAAGATTAACATATTGAATAATATTCTGTCAGTGATTGACTATTGGTGACATACACTGTGGGTAAAGGGCCAATTCAGGGCTAAATAATTATGAGAAATACACATTGCAATGTAGTTCAACCTGACATGGAGGAATTTTGCTTGATTGAACAGTAATGTCTAGCATGTAAAGGGCCAGAGGGATAGGAAAGCTCATTCAGGGCAAAATTGCTATCGACGATCCATATGAAATAAAAAATGTAATTCATCTTGGTGGAGACAAACACTAATAATGAAGTGATGAATTATACATTTGTCTCAATGAAACAATCAAATAATCATGCAATTGGATTGAGTACCCACAAGTTCTATGAAATAATAGATAGACAATGTGGAGTAGAATAGATGAGTTTTAACCATGTAAAGATGGCCATCGCAGAAATACAGTGATACGGAGCCTGCACAAAAGTATTGCAGTGTTTTCTGTTCATGATTTGAATGAATTGTGGTTTCCTTTCTCTGTGTTTACAACGAATTGTATTTTAAATATGGCGTTTCTCTTGATCCCACCTACATTGAGGAAGGTGTGCAGCCGAAACGCGTCTGTCCGGGTAGTAGTCATGTGGCAATAAAACCTTAAAATTCATCTCTCCAGTGTGCGCCTCGATCTGTGACCGTGTAGTGGATGTCACTTTTGGGGATATATATGTATATTTTTTATTTTCTCGGCCGGATTCGCGCACCCAGCGCAAATTCAGCCAATTTATTTTTTTAATGCTTTTTTGGGCCCTGGGGGTCCTTGTGGGACCCCCTGAGCAGGCCTAGAGGGTCAGGGTGTTTCTACCCTGCCCCCTTTTCTTGTTTTACGCCTTTGTTTTTCTGTTTTCCTGTGCCTCGATTCTACCGAGGCACAAGATGGCTGCCAACACCTCCTGGTTTGAAGTGTTAACAGCAAATTAGAATGCAGTTCGTGATCGCGCCTCATTATATCGAAACTTTTATTCGTTTGATTTTCTCAGCAACTACTGAACAGGATTTACACCATTTAAGAAAAAGAGTTCTTTCTGAAACAAGGGCTACCTTTGTGCCAAATTTGGTGTAATTCCGTTCAGCAGTTCGAGCTGTAGCCGTGTTTAAAGTTTCCTATGGGAAATGCATTTTTCAACTTTTTTTATTACATTTCTCAGGAACTACTGAACGGATTTACACCATTTAACAAAAAGTGTTCTTTCTGAAACAAGGGCTACCTTTTTGCCAAATTTGGTGTAATTCTGGCCGGGGGGGTGGGGGGGGGGAAAGATCTCTGAGGAGTGTAGGCGAGATGGCACGCGGTCCCCTAGCGGCGGGAGGCCGCACAGAGCCTGTGGCAGAATACCGTGACCGCAAAGGAGCGAGGAGCCGCTCCCGCGGTAGAACTGCAACCAAAGCCGGTAATTAACAGCGCCCAAACCAACTAAGCATTCCGCTAACAAAACAATGCCGCGTAGGCCAATGTATCGCAAATTCACATCTCAAAACAGTCAGAGCAATGAATAAACAAAAGAGCACTCATCTGTATGCTGCTGCAGTAGTGAAGAAAGAGGAAGATCGAGCGCCTGCAAGGGAAGAGATGAGGCGTCCTGGCATAGGATTGGCTGATGCTGTTTGGGACATTTTCTGTTTCTCATTTTCCCTGTGTTCATGGGAAATGAAGTTTATGTAATTTATGATCCTTTGAAAAGCTGATGGAGTACAATAAATGGAGAAAGATACAGCCTAATCAGAAGCCTCTGCTCCTGACATAGAATGAACATGGAGAAAACACGTTTTGGTACCCCCCTTTTTTCTCGCCCCTGCTTGCCGAATCACCCCAAAACTTTCAAGATAGGAGCTGACCGGAGCGCTCCACTAGTTTTGAAAATTTTGCGAAGATTCGTCAATCGGCGCCAAAGTTATTGGGAAAGGAAAAAATGCTTTTTGAATAGAAACAAGGTCCTAACTATAACTCCCTACTGGTGACTGCCAGTAGGCAATAAATATCTAATATATATATATATATTTTTTTTAAGGCACATATATGTGTAGTTAAGTATAGTGAAGCTTTGCTTACCCATAGGAACTTAACTTCACAATATTTTTGCCCTCTATATTCTTGACACAATATTTTCTCCAAATGATATATTGACTTGATTTAACTCAATATTTTGTCCAAACACCCGAGGACTGTGCATAAGGCAGGAATCCGAATACTTGCCAGAAATGCTACTTCTTGCTGAAGGTCCAACAGCAGAGTCTGCGTAAGGCAGTTGGCGTGTACTACCAGAGGGATACAGGAGGCCAGAAGACCTTTCAGTCTCAAAGTCAGTCTTACCAAAATCAAGGACAGAGGCTAAACTTAGGAATCATAGCCTGTAATATCCTAGACTTGCTGCTTCCAGGATAGGTGTGGAATTGCACTGTGTCCAGCATGGCTGATAAAAGGGGGCATCTGAGAGAGGGTCAGGTATGACTTTGGCACATTGATAGTGAACCCAAGCAAATGCAGAAGGTCAGCCGTAGTATTGAGGTGGGTAACAGCAGCCTGCCTTACAACAGTCAGCCGTCGAAGAAGACTGGAATCCCTCACCACCGCACATGGGCTGCAACCACTGTCTTCACTCTTGTGAACACCTGATTGGGGGATTGATAAGACAAAAGGGGAAAACAGCAAACAAAGTACTTGTGGCCCATCATTAACCTCAGATGGCATCTGTGGGCTGGCAGGACAGGTATTTGTAAATATTCCTCCTGCAAGTTCAACGCTACCATGCAGACTCCAGGGTTCCATGCAGAAACTATTCCAGTCCAGTATATGGCGGAGGCCTCTGTCCTGCTTCGACACCAGAAGGAAGCAGGAACAGCAACCACAACCAACTTCTGATGTCTGCACCTTCTTGATGGCTCATTTGGCAGAAGGGCCTGCACTTCCTGACACAGTTGACACAGTAGGGAGAAGTGGTCCTCTGCAAGCAGATTAAAGTTTGGTGGATGAGCAGTGGGGTTTCCATGAATAGAAGGGCGGAACTCCACTGAATGATTTTGAGCACCCATTGGTCCGAAGTTATGAACTGCCATTGGGGTAGTTGGTTCCTGAACCTGCTGCCAACTGGTTGCTTGTGATGGCATTTGAAAGGAGTTTGGAGGCTGCGACTGCTTGAGGAGGTGGACGACTGGGCAGATCTTTGGCTTTGGGTCGCACAAGCCATGCCTGAGACACAGATACCATCCAATCTGGAGTAAAGAAGGAGGGGGGGAAGAAAGAACTAAAAGAAGAGAGGAATGGGAAGGAAGGGGAGAAAGGAAGGGAGGGAAAGTTTACGTTGCATACACCCCCTTCCCTTCATAGTCTGTAGAATGTAATTTATGTACTAGTACCCCCATCAAGCCTACCGAATATATTATCGAGTAAGGGCATGCCATGGAATGTCGTCATTCAAGCCCCACAAATGGCTTTTTAGTCGGTACACCCACTTTTGTTCCCTTAAAAGAAGTGCTCTATTTCTGTCACCTGCATCTGATCCCAACCGTAACTTCTCTATGACCGTCCAGCTCAAGTCCTCAACAGTGTGATTGGCCTCCAGATAGTGATCAGTCAAATTTGTATTTGATTTCCCGCACCTGATGGGACTCCGGTGTTTCATAATTCGAGTTCTTACTCTTCGGCTCGTCATCCCCACATAGTACTTCTGACATGGCAGGTGATCAAGTATATAACTCCTTCGGAGTTGCAGTTTGTGTGGGATCTTTGTTCCCAGGGATAGGTAAGACCAATCTCAATGTATTTAGTGTTGTTAGTTAAGTGACATACACTGCAGGAACCACACTGAGTGTGGCCCGTCACCGGGGGCAGACCTGTCACAGTGTTAGTCCCCCCAGGGTGCACCTTCATCGGTCTTGTGTGGACCAATACATCTTTTAAATTTTGACTCCTTTTAAAGGAAAAAAGTGGTTTCTCCACACTCAGTCCATTCGAATTGAGGATCCTACAGTTTTTCAAAACAGTACGTTTCATCTGTTGGGAAGCTGTGTTAAACGTGGACACAAAGACCGGTTTCTCCGTTGATGGTCTTGTTGTTTTAGACAACAGGAGTTCTCGATTGATGTTTGAGGCTCTCTTCCTTGCCCTTTTGATTACTCTTTCAGCATATCCTCTCTCGATCAGTTTTTTCGACAGGAAGCCAGCCTCTTCCGTAAAATCACTCTTCTCCGAACAGTTCCGGCGTATCCGGAAAAACTGCCCAACAGGTACATTTCCCGCAGGGATTTGGGATGAAAGCTGTCCAAGGCCAGTAAAGCTTTTTTGTCCGTAGGTTTGTGAAAGACTTTCGTCTGTAGGGCGCGTCCTCTGGGTTCTATCACCAGATCCAAGAAAGGTAAGCTGGTCTTGGTAATGGTAGACGTGAAATGCAACAGGGGATTCCTCTGATTCAACCACTAGAGGAAGGAGTGAACCGATGGTTCATCCCCCTTCCAGATTACAAGACGTCATCAATATAGCGACGCCAAAGTTTTATATTGGACGTCCAGGCGCAAGAGATGTCATTGATGACAGCGTGCTCAAAGGCCCCCACATAGATCCTCGCCAGGCTTGGCGCAAAAACACCTCCACACAACAATGCTTAGTGAAAGTGTGTGGTGTAAACCATACAGCTGCTTTACATATATCAGCTAGTGGGATACTCACCAGGAAAGCCCCTATTTTGCAAGTAGAGTGTGCTGTAGGGGGCGCTGGTAAAGTCGCTTTGGCATAACCGGTTTGAATGTATTAAATTATACACCTGACAATGCCTGACTTGGATATGGGCTTTCCTTTGTGAGGGGGTGAAAAAACAACAGAGATGTTTAGTTTGACGAAAGTCTTAGTTCTATCGATGTTATACATCAGAGCTCTTCTAACATTTAATGTACGAAGAGCCCTTTCCGCAACCGAGTCAGGTTGAGGAAAGAATACAGGCACCTCAATTGATTAGTTAAGGTGGAAAGGGGAGACCGCCTTTGGAAGAAATGTTGGGTTGGTGTGAACCTTGTGTAACTGGAAGAAAGGTTCCTCTAGGGGTAGTGATTGGAGCTCACTGAAACGTTTAAGTGAAGTGATGGCTATCAAAAATGAGACCTTCCAAGATAGAAATTGGAGAGAACAATTATGTGTGGTTCAAATGGTGGACCCATGAGTCTTGGAAACAATATTGAGATTCCATGTAGGTGCAGGTGGAACTCGGGGTGAAATCACTGTTTTAAGGCCTTCCATAAAAAGCTTTGATGACTGGTACTTTAACTAAATATAAGTGTTGCCTACTAGTATTAATGTGAGGGATGTTTGCCTGAGCTTCTGAACCAGAAAGGGAAGAAGAGGAAGAGGCGGAAAAGCGTAGGCAAATAACCCAGACCAATTCATCCACGGAGCATTGCCCTTAGTTAGTGGGTGTGGGAACCCGGATACGAAGTCCGGTCATTTTGTGTTGTCTGCGGTTGCAAACTGTTCTATTAGTGGAAACGCCCACTTGTGGAAGTAAGAGAGGAGGACTTTGGACTAGAGTTCCAACTCGTGGACTTGTTGATGCACCATGCCGAGGAGGTTGGCAACATCGTTGTCTGTTCCCAGAAGGTGTTCCCCCCCTGTTTTTGTACATAGCACATGGTTGTCATATTGTCTGTCTGGACCAAGGCAAACTTGCCGATCAGGTGAGGTAGGAACGCTTTCAAAACTAGGTGAACAGCTTGAAGCTCTAAGTAGTTGATGTGGAGACACTGGTGTTTGGTTTACCGGAGACCCTGGACTGTAAGATTGTGTGAGTTAGCACTCTAGCTTGTCAGTGAGGAGTCTTGTAAGGATGATGTGGGGAACAGGGTTGAGGAAAGGCCACCTATTAACAGACTGTTTGTTTCCTACCACTGCAGAGAGCGATGAGTGTGGATCCTCCAACTGACCCTCTGACTGAGACCACTGTCCTGCTAGATATTCCTGAAGCGGATGCATGTATAGCTGTGCAATTGGCACTATGGCACTGCATGATGCCATCATACCCAGTAGGCACATGATGGTTCTGACTGTGAACTGTTGATTGGGTTGGAAATGTGACAGTAGTGTTTGGAAATTTGGAATCCTTGCTGTATTGGGATAGGCTAATCCTTGTTTTGTGTTTAGGATAGCCCCTAGACACGGTGGAACTTGTAAAAGCTGAAGATGATATTTTTGGAAAATAATGGTGAAGCCTAGCTGATGGACCTGGTTTATTTTATTCTTAGTGTGTTGTTGAGATAGAGGACGAGTGATGGCTTTAATAAGCCAGTCGTCAAGATATGGGAAGAGATGGATGTTTTTTCTGCGTAAATGTGCTGCTACCACAGTTAAGCACAGGGTGAACACTGGAGGAGCAATAGTCAGTCCGAATGGTAGGACTTTTAATTGATAATGTTTGCCTGCTAACACAAATCTTAGGTATTTACGATGTGCTAGATGTATTGAACGTGAGAGCAGGTGTCCTTTAAGTCAAGGGCTGATAGAAAGTCGCCTTCCTGGAGAAGTGGGATCACGTCTTGGATAGTGACCATATGGAAATGCTCTGACAGGATGTAAAGATTTAAGGGCTGTAGATCTAAGATTGGCTGGAGAGACCCGCCTTTTTAGGGCTCAGGAAGTACATGGAGTATACTCTTGACCCTTTATATTGTAGAGGGGTGAGTGCTATAGCTCCTTTGAGTAAAAGTGCTTGCACTTCCTGTTTGAGTAGTTTTGTGTTCCAGAGAGAATCTGTGAGTGTGAGGTGGAATGTTAAGAGGTGTGGTAATGAATTCCAGACAATAACCATATTGGATAATGTCCAACACCCAAGGATCCGAGGCTATAGATCGCAAAGTGGGGAGAAAATGTTGCAAAAATCCCCTAAGAAGTGTGGAATGATCCGTGGAAGAAGAAGGGAGTCACTACTTTGGGATGGATGTAGCACAACATGGGGAGCACCTTTGCCTCTACCTTATGAGTGGTTGCCTCTGTATGTGCCCTTTAGTGGCCTCCGGGAGAGGATTGGTGACTCTGGCCTCAGTGGGATGAAGAGGTATCGGAAAAGGTCTTTTTTGGGCCTGCCCTACAAGATGAGTGGCACAAGAAGCCACGTGGAATAGGTGTTTGAAGTGCACCCATGGACTCTGCAACTTTGGAGCATCTTGTGGAGAATGGCATCCACTAGAGTACCAGCGTCAGATCTTGGTGCCGATCTCAAAATCTTCACAGCCAAGATGCATTTCTGTTTCGTGCCTGAGTAGTCAGTGCCGAAAGAGAAGCTGGCCGGCTAGGCCCCTAAATGGACAGCTTTGGCTGATGTTTAGGTGTCAAGGGAGGGGCATCCGAATCGGATTTTCAGTGCCGACCATGAGCTGCCGACAGTGGTGACCAGAGTTCCTAATGTTCAGTTGGAGCAAATGTTTTTTTAGGTGGCAGGATGGGGATGTCAGTACTCACAGTACAGTGACCCAGTTAACAATCCTGCATCTCAAGGTCAATTTCTAATTTGGAGTAAATAGAGCAGACGTCCTGATGTACTTACACCGACAGCCAAAGGTCTGTCGCTTTAGGTTTCCACAATCAGGGGCACTGCCATCACAAAGAGGATGATTCAGCCAACTTTAAATAGAGCAGGAGTGGACGGCCTGTCAGTTTGGAGGATAGAGTACTCCTCCACATTAGTGGCAGAGTACCCTGTTTGCCCAACTCTAAATGAGACCCTTAATCTTCTGATAAATACTTCCAACAACAGATTCCTCACTTAAACAGCACAGCAGCACCTTTCGAAGTAGGAGTATTTGAAGAGTGGATGCAAGACCATCAATTCATACAGGACCGAGCAGGCAAAACGGTCCTCCTGTTAAACTGTTAAAGTAGTAGTGTTCTGTGAACATGAGCAATAGCTTCCTCGTTACAACCTAGCAAACGTCCCCTACAAAGAGCTCGTCATCCACACAATGTTTTTTTTTTGCGGCCCATGTGAAAGCTCAATGTCCTTTTGGGGTAAGAGATGCAACACCATGGCAATGTGACCAATTTGCCAGCTTGAAAAGGTGTCACTACTGCTGCCTGTTTTCCCAGCACTAACTTGTCCAGAGAAAATGTGCTGTAGGATGGTTGCCACAAGAGAGCATGCAGTTCACTCACGAGGTGTGCAGTGGTGATGGAAACTAGGCAGACTGTATTGAGCGTCATCAATCTCAAGGAATTGTGCATTGGCTCAAAAGGCGTGCAAGTGAGAAATATTAACAAGAAATTCAAGCCCAATTGCGGAATGATGAACGGCTACAAGGTAAACTGGCAGGAGCGACCTTTGATCGAACACATCACAACAGGTGTTTTAAGTAGAGATGATCGAGACAAGTAAATAAGCAGAGAAATACCCTACAGATAACCCTAAGCCCAATACAATCCGAATGTTTGGCCTGCAGAGGGTCAGTATGATGAGCACTACACCAGGCAACACATTTCTCAGCACCTAAGATACATGGACTTTAATAAAGGGTGTCAGTCTGCAAGGATATCATCAATTGCTGTTATCAGCAGGTCAAATGAAGTTGCATCAATGCGCAAATTCCATGCATCGAGGTGTAAGATGTGGAGACTTTAGTGTAGGACCCTCCTGTGTTGTGGAGACTGGAGGTCCTCCGAAGTGGTAGCCAGATTGGATGGCAAGTTCTCAAGCACCGGAGCGTCTGCTACCATATTTTCCGACTTGGGCCTGATCTGCTCTGACTTTCCTCAGAACTCGAGCTAGAAGAGGCAGTAGTACAAATGCACACAAGGGACCAAATCCCACCATAGCCAAAATGGGTCTCCCAGTAACTCTCCCAGTGGAAACTTCAGCACACTGTAGTTCTGACAATGCACAATCTTGTTAGTGGTGAACAGATAACTAGGGTATGTTCCCCGAAGGAAGATGCACAGTGCCACTTTGGAGTATAGCGGATGCACATGATTAGCCAGCAGATGTCTGCTCAGCTTGTCTGCTTTGGCATTCAGATATCCTGCTAAAGTGTCTGCTACCAAAAGGAGGTTCTGCTGGTCCAGCCACCTACAGCAATGTATACATTGTAATGTATGGCCTCCTGGCACAGGGTCTAGGATACCATTCAGCACTGCCCGTTGTAGTACCAATTGGCAGATGTGTTGTCAACGAGGACCTGAACCAATCACCCCATGACTGATGGCAGCAAGGCTTTCAGGGCAAGACCCATCGCATGGAGATCTAAAAGGTTCATGTGGACCTGACTCCACTACTGAATGGAGGTGTCTGATGTCTTCCTTGCCCAACTGCCCCCCCCGCTCGACCCAGTTGTGGAGCACCTCTCATGACGTGAAATGCACAATCTGATTAGGGAAGGGAGACTGGCTTGGTGCAGGTCATGTTGGTGATAGTTAGCCTCCACAGAAGATCCTGAACCATTTTCTAGGATATCTGGATTGAGTCAGAGGCAACCCTGAAGAAGACCCCACTGAAACTTGAGGTTTACTGCGGGGTCCACATATGCAATCAAGCTTTGGAGAATAAGAGGTTCCATGAGGATAGGAGTCCAAGAAACGTGACGAACAAGTTACTTACCTTCGGTAACGTTTTTTCTGGTAGATACAATATCTGCCTGTGGATTCATCACCA
The DNA here is from genome assembly GCF_964261635.1 of Lissotriton helveticus. NCBI lineage: Eukaryota > Metazoa > Chordata > Amphibia > Caudata > Salamandridae > Lissotriton > Lissotriton helveticus. The sequence continues at coordinate 312,408,113 of NC_136072.1, read as the reverse complement.
TGTGAATATCCCCTTGCGTCAGCAACATTCGGAAATTCTTTTCGTAGCTTCGTGCCGACGTGGACTTGGACGTCATAGAGGCACGGCATCGCTCGCGACTCCGCTGACGTCACCGACGCCTATAATAGGCCCACGCCGGCGTGACAACATCAGTTCCGCCCTTTTTTCCGTGCCTTCGAGGCACACGGACGGACCAATGACAGTAGACATATACACAGTATAAATAAACACTAAGGGAGGTCCCAGGGGAATTTTTTAAACGACCCTTACTGCTAAACCCCCTGACTATAAATGACACCAACAAAAATTAGCAGTGAGTCAAAAACGACCAATCAAATTATGTACCCAACAGACAAAAAATGGGAAAAGCTATCAATGTGAACGAGTTCCCATCAGTCCACCATCGAGACCGCCCTTCATCATCTGGGATCTCTTGTTCCTTTCAAGGTTGGGAAACCACAACAGACTGGCAGATTTTGGTAACCAAGTCAAGGTTGTCCCAAACAAAGTGCCTCAGATGTGAACTGGGTGTGTCTAGTGAGGAACTGAATAGCAGTGCTAAAAAGTGAAAAGTGAAAAAGAAAAGAGAAAAAGCTCTGAAATTAGGTAGTGATAGGGGAAAACAACTTTTAATATGCACCCTCTCACTCCCAAATCAATAAAAACAGTGCAAATAGTAGTGTAACAAATTACTACTAACGAAGGTATTAGGTCGACATGTTTCTGCAGTCACTGGAGCCTGTAGGTCTCCTGCTGCTTCCTCAGGACCATTAGTGCTACTGCTATATGTTAAAAAGGTAAAAAGTATCACCTGATACGTGCCAATATACTCGTCCTCCCAACTTTAAGTCCAGGAGATCAGCCAGGAAAGAATATATATGGGTACATAAAAGGAGGGCGAGAAAGAAAGCACAGTCAATATTAGTAACACTATGCCTTGATTGTACTGTTATCTTCTGAATTAACCACAAGCCGTTTATAAAATATCGACTAGTGCTGGACAATCACAATTTGTCACAGTAAAACGGAAAGGTACCTTTCCGTTTTACTGTAGCGCGGTGCACCCACTACCTGAGCTGGTGCCAGGTGAGGTGGGGCTGTTCCTTCCCAGCAAATGGGTGAGTGAGATTTAAGTTATATACATGTGACAAATTGTGATTGTCCAGCACTAGTCGATATTTTATAAACGGCTTGTGGTTAATTCAGAAGATAACAGTACAATCAAGGCATAGTATTACTAATATTGACTGTGCTTTCTTTCTCGCCCTCCTTTTATGTACCCATATATATTCTTTCCTGGCTGATCTCCTGGACTTAAAGTTGGGAGGACGAGTATATTTGCACGTATTAGGTGATACTTTTACCTTTTTAACATATAGCAGTAGCACTAATGGTCCTGAGGAAGCAGCAGGAGACCTACAGGCTCCAGTGACTGCAGAAACATGTCGACCTAATACCTTCGTTAGTAGTCATTTGTTACACTACTATTTGCACTGTTTTTATTGATTTGGGAGTGAGAGGGTGCATATTAAAAGTTGTTTTCCCCTATCACTACCTAATTTTAGAGCTTTTTCTCTTTTCTTTTTCACTTTAACACTTTTCACTTTTTAGCACTGCTATTCAGTTCCTCACTAGACACACCCAGTTCACATCTGAGGCACTTTGTTTGGGACACCCTTGACTTGGTTACCAAAATCTGCCAGTCTGTTGTGGTTTCCCAACCTTGAAAGGAACAAGAGATCCCAGATGATGAAGGGCGGTCTCGATGGTGGACTGATGGGAACTCGTTCACATTGATAGCTTTTCCCATTTTTTGTCTGTTGGGTACATAATTTGATTGGTCGTTTTTGACTCACTGTTAATTTTTGTTGGTGTCATATACACAGTATACGCAGTACAAATATCAAGGTGTAACACACAGTGTGAAGCAAATGCAATAAAACATTTGAAATAAACAACTCCTTGACAATAAAATAAATACATAATAGAAACTCTGGCATAGAAGAGTGGCCAACAGGGAGGCGGGTGGGTCAGTGAGGAATCCACAGGCAGATATTGTATCTACCAGAAAAAGCGTTACCGAAGGTAAGTAACTTGTTCTTCTGATAGATACATCTGCCGTGTGGATTCCTCACCTTGTGAATAGAGTCCCACAGCAGTCCCCACTCCCGGAGGAGGGTGTCCACTCTTCTAGACCAGGAAATCCTGGCGAACAGAGCGTGCAAAATGATCGTCCCTCCTCACCTCGGAATCCAAGCAGTAATGCTTCGCGAAAGTGTGGAGGAAAGACCAAGTTGCCGCCCTACAAATATCCTCTACAGGAACACCTCTAGCCAATGCAGAGGTTGACGACTTAGCTCTAGTAGAATGAGCCCTTATACCCTCTGGAGGTTCCTTACCGGCCAAAGAGTAGCAGATCTTTATACAGAGGACGATCCATCTTGATAAAGTTCTTTTATGGACCGCTCTTCCTCTCTTGCAGCCAGCAAAGCCAATGAAGAGCTGGTCATCCAACCGACAGTCTTTAGATCTGTCCAGGTAAAAAGACACCTCCCTCTTGGGGTCCAGACGGTGTAATCTCTCCTCCTCCTTGGAAGGTTGTGGGGGAGGATAAAAGGTAGGAAGGGTAACAGATTGACCAAGGTGGAAAGGAGTCACCACCTTAGGCAGAAAAGCAGCCCTGGTCCTAAGAACCATTCGATCAGCATGAATGGTCAAGAAAGGGGGCTTGGAACTAAGAGCTTGAAGCTCACTTACCCTCCTTGCCGAGGTTATCGCAACGAGGAAAACTGTCTTAATAGTCAAAAGCCTCATAGGACATTTGTGAAGAGGCTCAAAGGAAGCACCCATCAGAAAGGTCAAAACAAGATTTAAGTCCCACTGAGGCACAATAAAAGGAGTAGGAGGGAACTTATTCGTGAGGCCCTTCAAAAACCTTAAAACTACAGGAGATTTAAAAAGAGATGGCTGGTCAGGCAAGCAGAGAAATGCAGACAGCGCTGAAAGATAGCCCTTCACTGTGGCAACAGCAAGCCCCTGTTGTGCCAGAGAAAGGGCAAACTGGAGAACATCAGACAAATGGGCTCTCAAAGGGTCTATAGATTTCTCCCCACACCAAGTGACAAATTTTGACCACCTATAAGAATAGATGGACTTAGTGGAGTCACGCCTGGCTGACAAGATGACGTCCACCACATCAGGCGGGAGAGAAAAAGAACTCGGGTTTCCCCGTTCAATCTCCAGGCATGAAGGTGTAAGGTCTGGAGGTGGGGGTGTAGAACCTGCCCCTCCATCTGGGAGAGGAGATCTGCCCTGTGAGGGAGACGGAGCAGCGGGTGAGAGGAGAGGTGGAGAAGGTCTGACTAACACACCCTTCTTGGCCAATCCGGGACGATCAATATAACTTGGGCCCGGTCTTGGCGAATTTTCCTCAGAACCCGAGGAATCAAAGGTATGGGAGGAAACGCGTAAAGGAGTTGCGAGCTCCAACTCAACTGAAACGCGTCCCCCAAGGCTCCTTGCATCGGATACTGGAGACTGCAGAATAACGGGCAGTGAGCATTCTCTTGAGTGGTAAAAAGGTCCACCTGAGGAGTTCCTCACGTCCGAAAAACGTGACGAACTACCTCTGGATGAAGCCTCCACTCGTGGTCGGCAGAGAACTGCCGACTGAAAATTTCTGCACGAACGTTCTGAACTCCAGCCAGATGATTTGCCATCAGACAAATCTGATGGTCCTGAACCCAGGACCAGAGACGCAGAGCCTCTCTGCAGAGACACTGCGATCACACTCCTCCCTGCTTGTTGATGTACCACATCGCGGTCGTGTTGTCCATCAGGACCTGAACCGACTGACCGCGAAGGGAAGGGAGGAAGGCCTTGAGCGCCAGACGTATCGCCCACAACTCTAGAAGGTTGATATGAAGCAACCTTTCCTCTGGAGACCAAAGACCCTTGACCTCCAGGTCCCCCAGATGAGCACCCCACCCTAGAGTGGATGCATCCGTTATTACTGTGGCCACCGATGGAAGAAGTTGAAAAGGCTTTCCTTGCGACAGATTGCCTTCCACGCTCCACCAAGACAGATCCGCTGCAGTTTCTCTGGAGATCCTCACTGACTCCCTGAGATCTCCGTTGTGCTGATACCACTGCCTGCGGAGGCACCACTTGAGTGCCCTCATGTGCCAGTGTGCATGGTTGACCAACAGAATGCAAGAAGCCATCAGACCGAGCAAACGTAAGACCTTCAGGACTGGAACAACCGCTCCATTGAAGAATAAAGGAATCATTTGCTGTATGTCGCAAATCCTTTGAGGAGGAGGGAATGCACGACATACAGTAGCGTCCAGTTCCGCACCTATGAACAGGTTGCGCTGGGAGGGCACCAGGTGAGACTTGGATACATTTATCGAAAAACACAACCTGTGCAACAAATGAGTTGTCTCTTGCAGATGATGGAGCACCTTCTCTGACGACTCCGCTTTGATCAGCCAGTCGTCCAGATACGGGAATACAGGAATCCCCGACCTCCTGAGATGTGCTGCCACCACTGCCATCACCTTGGTGAAAACTCGAGCGCAGTAGTAAGACCAAACGGAAGGACCGCAAACTGGTAGTGTTGCGACCCAACTGTAAAACGGAGATACTTTCTGTGCGACTTCAAGATGGGAATATGAAAATACGCATCCTGCAAGTCGATCGACACCATCCAATCCTCTTCCAGCAGCGCTTGAAGAACCTGTGCAAGAGTGACCATCTTGAACTTTTCCTGTTTCAGGTAAAGGTTCAAGATCCTGAGATCCAGGATTGGCCGAAGTCTGCCATCCTTCTTGGGGATCAGAAAATACCGGGAGTAGCATCCCTGACCCCTCTCCTGCTCCGGAACTACCTCTATCGCACCCTTTCTGAACAGTGCCAGGACTTCTTCCTGCAGGAGAAGCAGGTGGTCCTCCGAACAAAAACCCTGGCAAGGAGGGTAATTTGGGGGAAACTCCCGAAAGGGAAGAGCATACCCATTCCCCACGAGATTGAGAACCCAAAGATCCGATGTTATCAATTCCCAATCTCATAGGAAATGGGTAAGCCGACCCCCTACTGGTGCCACATGATCCGGAATGGCGGATCTAGGGCTGCTTTGCTGCGTTGGCAGGGGGCTGGGAAGGGGAAGAGGAGGAGATTTGACGGCCTCGAGAACGGCCTCTTTGTTTGCCCCTATAAGACCTGTACAGCGTGTTTTGCTGCTGCTGCGTAGATTTGTAGGATCGAAAGGAAGATCTGCTAAATCCTCTAGTACGTCTTCCAAAAGTGCCCCTGGTCCGAAGGCCCAATGACTTGGCTGTCGCCCTGCTGTCTTTAAAGCGTTCTAAAGCAGCGTCTGCCTTTTTGCCAAATAAACCAGATCCGTCGAACGGGAGATCCAACAACGTAGATTGGACATCTGAAGAAAACTCACTCAACTTCAGCCACGCAGCTCTCCTCGTAGCTACAGAAGAGCCCATGACCCTTGCCACAGAGTCCGCCTTGTCCAACCCACTCTGAATCACCTGCCTTGCTGCAGCTTGAGTGTCAGAGATAACCTCCTGGAAGTCTTTTCTATCCTCCTCAGGTAACTTGGGTACCAACTGTTTTACAGTGTCCATAAGGGCGTGAATATAACGCCCCATCAGGCAGGTCGCATTTGTGGACTTCAGCGCCATACTAGCAGAGGAGAAAATCTTTTTAGGAGCCTGATCCTGCTTTCTCGACTCTTTTTCAGCTGGAACTTGAGGAAAAGCTCCTGTTGATCGTTTGGAACAGGCAGCCTGCACCACCAAACTCTCAGGTAAAGGGTGAGTGGATAAAAATTCTGGGTCATCTGGAGCAGTCCTGTACCTTCTGGCAACAGCCCTGGCCCAGCAGGAGCTGACAAGGGTTTCTTACCTACCTCTAAAATAGGATCTTTAAGGGCATCATTAAAGGGCAGCAATGGTTCAGTCAAAGATGATGGAGAGTGAAGAACCTCTGAGAAGATTTGACTTGAACTCAGCAGTAGGTAAAGCAAAGTTCAACAAATTTGCAGCCTTTCTAATCACAACGTGGTAAGGAGCCACATCTTTAGAGGGTTCGTCTGTTACTGAAACCAAATCCCACTCAGGGGACAGTTCAAGACCACTGGCCACCGAAAGATCCTCATAAGGGTCCTCAGGATCCTGTAGCTCACCCTCCTCCAAATACTCCTCACGATAGTTCTCTTCTTCCATCAGCCTCTGGGCTTCACGCCTCGACCTGTGCTTCACTTTCGAAGCCGTCGGATCCACTGTCGACTCCGTCGAAGTCGGAGGCGGCGTCGAGCCCGACGCCTGACGAGGAAGAAGCCCACGACGTCGTTCGGGGTTCGGCATCAGAGATGATGGAATCGGCGTCGAAGGATTCGGTGTCGTCGACTTCGGCGTCGATGGCTTCGGAGTCGAAGGCCTTGCCGGTGTCGGAAAATGCCAATGCGGCGCCGGAGCCGGCATAAAGGGCATAAAGGGCGCAGGAGCATAGGTTTGGGGGACACCCAGACCAAATGCCATCGGACCCGTGGGACCATCAGGAACCCCAGAGGGGTACATAGCCCTGGAGTAAATACCATACATCGCATTTAGAAAATGCGTCGGATCCTGACCTGGAGCCGGGAAGGCTGGGTATGAACCCCCAGGTGGTTCTTGAGGGCGTGGAGTCGATACGATGTCGACCTCCTCGTCAGGCTGGTGCACCGGAGTCGACAGACCTTCGGGCAAAGGAGCCTTTCCCTCTCCAACCATCTCCTCCTCACCATCATCCTCCCGATCCGGAGAATGGGATGGAACCGGAGATGGATTCGCTGTCTGCTTCAGCGAACCAGGCGAATTCGCATGCGACGCCTCACCTCCGGCGTCCTGTTTTTCCGAAGCTGAAGACACCACTTCTTTCTCAACCAGCTTCACCTGCGACTTCGGCTTAGAACCCGAATCTTTCTTCGAACGATGTCGAGATTCATGTGATCTCTTCTTATGCTTCTTTTTTGAAGATCTCGAAGCATGGGCAGAGGACGAATCCGAACGCGAACTCGAGAGATCTTGACCTCGAGCGTCGAGTCCGCGACCTCGATTTCTTCTTATCTTTATTTCCTTTAAGTTTTGCAACAATAAGTTTAGCTTCTCTCTCCCGGAGGGCCTTTGGAGTAATCTCCTTACAGGATCGGCAGTCTTCGACATCGTGGTCGGAGCTAAAACACCATATACAACATTCATGCGGATCCATAATGGACATGGTCTTGCCGCATTCTCTACAGGCTTTAAAACCCGACATGTCAAAAGAGGAGATAAAGGAACACCAACAATACAAAGTAACAAAGTTACTGTAAAAGCTACGGACGATCCCTAGAAAACCATTAGCGTCGACGACGCGGAAAAAAGGGAACTGATGTCATCACGCCGGCGTGGGCCTATTATAGGCGTCAGCGGAGTCGCGAGCGATGCCGTGCCTCTATGACGTCCAAGTCCACGTCGGCGCGAAGCTACGAACAGAATTTCCGAATGTTGCTGACGCAAGGGGATATTCACAAGGTGAGGAATCCACACGGCAGATGTATCTATCAGCACGCCATCCTCTGAGATCTCCTGGATTCGGCCCAATAAATTGGGATCCTACCCTAAATGCTAGACTTGTTGCAGCAGTGGAAAGACCTTGAACACCAATATGTCCAGAACAATCCCATGAAGGAACTACTCTAAGAGGGGGATACATGAGATTTCTGCTCACTGATGGAGAACCCCAAAGATTTAATGAGTTCTTCCATTATCTAGAGGTGGACTATGACTGTGGTGAGCTTGCTTTGCGTAGCCAGTAATCAAGCTACAAGAACACAAGAAAACAATCCCTGACATTATATGGTATGCAGCAACCACTGCCATTAATTTTATGAACACTCAAGGGCAAGTTAAGGCAGAGGGGGAGCAAAGCAAACTAGAAGTGTTCTGACCCCGCTGTGAACCACGGATAATAGATGTGGTACAGCAAGACTGGTATAAAAAAATACACATCCCACAAGTCCAGGAACACCATCCTGTTTCTGGGTCCACAGCGCAGGAATTAGACAGGGTGAGCATCTTCAAATTGTCTTTCCACAGAAAGGCGTTTAGAGGGACGAAGTCCAGTCTAGGCCTGAGGTTTCAATCCTTCAGGATGAGGAAGCAGCATGAATAGCACCTCCCTCCTCTCTCCAACGCCAGCACCCACTCAATGGCTCCCTTGGCCAACAGAAAGTCGGAAAATGCATCTGAACTGACTGTCTATGCCTGCTCTATGTCACCTGGGAACAGGATGACTAACCAGAGGCGTTAAACACAGTTTAGACCAAGTGCCCATAAAGATGTATAAGAACCTCAAAGAACGTCAAGAGGCTCAGAGGAAGCTGGACTTGGCTGAAAGACCTCAGTTAACAAGTTTGCCTTGGTTTCAACAGTAACTAGCTGTAAACTAAGAACTTCTACAGCAGTTCGCACAAATCCTCAACAGGGGCACTTTCTTCAATTGATGACCTAGGAGTAGAGTGAGTCTTTCTAGGGATGCATACAGCCCACTGCCACTTTATACATTAAGCTATAGTCCATCATCTGTATTGTGAGGGTGAAGCACGTTGTCAGCTTCATCATCGACAGTATAATGTGAAACATCCTGTATATCCTAAACAGAATCGGAGCCGGGGCTAAATTGGGTGTCTGGCATCTAACAAAACAAGAGTTGAAGCTGCGGAATAAAGTCTACTTGCAAATTGATTAGTTGAAATATTATGATTTCATAGCATGATATGACCCAGAAGTGACCTGCTTAAAAGTCACAGTCAAAGACCTGCATCGGTGCTGGCTCCTGGCCCAGCACCAGTGAAGATGGTGAAGAAGGGACTGTAATGAACACAGACTTGAGCAGAACTATGAGATAGCATCAGAAAAGGCCTGGGAACTTTCCACAAAGTCAGGAAGGCGCTGAAGGAAGGTCCATCGCCCGAAGTCCAACTAGAGACTCTAGCTCTAGATCTAGCTGTTCTGTAAATGTAAATGTAAATGTATAGGCATTTATATAGCGCACTACTTACCCGTAGGGTCCCAAGGCGCTTCGACCGCTGCGAAACCCTTCCTGGCTTCCCTGAGAGATGGTCCCTTAATGGGTATCTCCAGGGTGAGACCAGGCATCCCCGGCGGTCTGGTGGGGCCGTTAGTGAAGATGAGGCAAGCTAATGCCCAGAGTTGCCGAGTGTGAACGCTGATCAGAGTGGGCACCGAGGCGAGAGAATTATCGAGTCCGCTGACCCTGGTCCAGAAACCTGCCGCGCCGGGAATCGAACCCTGGTCCCGGGCCGTCCTCTGCTCTCGGGTCTGCCGCCTCTAACCAGTGAGCCACACTATTTTCTGTGGGGCCAGAAGGTGCACCAGAGAGAGCTGGAACTCTCTGAAAGAGCTGCAACATTACCTCCTTAAGGGCTGCAATCTGCAGAGGTTCAACAGCAACCTGGGTAATTGGGAGCATGCTCAGACCAACCGTGGGTCAAGCTTGGAGTTAGAAGTTGTAGGAAGCTGGATCTCCATATAGGTCACCAAAACGGGGTACACTGTGTAGTGAGTCCAGGCAACCCTTAAGGTTACAAAGGCACAAGCAACAAACTCAAATGCTCTCTTTTGTGGTAGTGTGGGCAAGCAATTTTAGTCTTAATAGAGGATATTGTTATGCACTTTTTGCACACAGATTTAGTAAATGAGACACACTCAAAGAAATCTGACAATTTGTAACAGATTTTTATATGAATTTAGAAACACAGAGCATCATAATCGGGCAAGTACTTTACGAGTCATCACTTTTTAGGTATAAAGAAATACACTTGTATTTGTATCTTGGAAGCTTTAATGTTATCCTATGGGAAAGAAACATATACTGCATACAGTCACTTGTCAACAACTTATAAGACTGTTCTTCTGGACCCAAGGTGAGTATGGGGCAAGGTCCAAGGCAGCATCAACAAGTCACCTTGGTCAGCTATGGGGTCTCCGTGTGCAGAGGTGCTTCGGCATTGGGTAAATACTAGCTTTAGGAGCACTAAGGGGAGTGCAGGGTAGTAGTCAGCTGGCTACTTACCCCTGGGGCACTACATACCTCAGATGACCACTTCCTGTGGGGAGTGGGCATCACCCTGGCCCAGAGTACCTAATTGCACCACCGAAAAGATGGTGGAATTCTTTATTTCGTGTTCCCTTCAGGCGGCCCACCCTAAAGGTGTGTCCAGCCTGCCAGTGCAACACGCCTCCTGACTATCTAATTTTCCTGACTGTCCTGGTGACAAATTGGCTCAAGGAGAGGCATCTCCCAGGTCTGAGGTAAGCCAGGCTTGTGTATCAAAGGTGACAGTGTCTTTGAAGCCTCCTGCCTTGATTTGTTGATTGACTAGAATTCCTGCTGGAGGAGCTATAAACACATCCTACCAGAGCAGGTGCTGTTTCTGAGCTCTGAGAGAGGGCCTCTCACCTCCTAGAGGTTCAGAAACTAGTCTGTGGAGGCAGTCTGAACCAGACCAGTCAGCTAGCTAGCACACTAGAGGGCTAGTAGGGTTCAGGGGGTACCTCTAAGGTACCTCTGGGTGCAGGTATTAATACATCCATCACTAGAATTAGTGTGGGTTTATTAATATGAGGTATTTGATGCCAAACATCATGGGTTTCAGTGTAGCCATTATGTAGCTGGATACCTCATTTTGACCAATGCCTAGTACATACATTGAGATGGGATCCCTGTTCACTTGCAATATCCAGTAACATAACTAGACATCACAGGGGCATATCTGCTCGTGCAGATATGTTCTCACATAAGCTATAATGCACTCTGCATTAGGGCTCAAAGGTCTGCTGTAGGGGTGACTTACATTTATTAAATGCTGTGACTTTGGCAGGGCACACAGGAGTGTGCCATGTCATGTTTTCCCTCATGGTTTGCACCATGTCACGCAGCCTGCAAGGGCAGTCTGAGTGCAATTTGGGTGTGGGTCCCTTAGGGTGATACAAGATATGCTGCAGTCTTTAGTACCCTGGCCCTAGATACCAGGTTACCATTTACTAGGGACTTACAGGGGTGCCCAAGTCCTTGGCAATTGTAAAACATTCAGACATCACTTTTTTTTTTCTCAAAGAAAGAGCACTGGAACGGAGGTCTGGTTAGCAGATCTCAGTGCACTGTCAGAGTCTAAAACCAGCACCTAGCCGCTAAAGGGGGCAAAAAGTGGTGGTACTGCAACTCAAGCCAAGTTTCCTACAGAAGTCATTGTGGAGTACAATCTTTTGTTTTGATAGCATTGTGCATTATCGCCTTCTTTTGAGTGGCATTATTGGATAGAGTCCTGCATAGTCTGTCTTGTGCTAATGACCGGTCTTTGACTTACCGGGAGACTTCGAATGGAAAAGAGAATTTGCGCATGACCAACTCTTTGAATGCGATCGTGAATGGCCCTGCAACTGGAGTGGAAGAAAGACTGCTTGGGCAGCAACCTCTTCTCATGTTTTGGGATGCTGAATTTCCTCTCTCGTACCGGATCACCTTCAGGATGGGTGATATCACATTTCTTCAGACCTCGGATGAGATGTTTTGCAGTATGTAGGATGCCCCGAAGGTTAAGAGTTAAGGAGATAACCCCTTTCTCGGTTAATTCTCATAAAAAAATTAAGTTTGCGGTCTCAAAACAGAGAAGTGAGAATAGCTCAGTTGAGAGTACCTGCACAGATGAAGTGTGTTAGAAATTTGAGGTATGATTGCCTTAAAGGAAATATAGTTTAGGGCACTTCCACCTTCTTGGTTGAATTTTCGTTCACTTTCATTAAGGTGGATGGCCTACTTAACACAGGACTGCTGATATTTTTATGGTCAATTGATGTTTTGTACTGCTGTTGCATATGACCGGAGACTCCCACCTCAATGCCAGGGAATGATTCAAGCATGTGAATCCATGGAAAATCCATAGCTAGATAAGAGGATGTCTATAGTGCTCTGATAGGTTTGTAGATGGTTGACAACACCCACACAAAGCTCCTCCCAAGTCAGTACACCTACACTTTTAAATCATTCAACCAATAGGCTGCTGGCAAAAATGTTCTTTGCATGCTCTACCTGTTTCAGAATCAAGACCTTATTAAAGGAAGAATTTGACCCTTTAAAACAGACTTCATGTTTAAGGCAGCAGTATAAACCAGTCAAGAAGCAATACCTGGAGAACAGCCAAAGATACAATCAACACACTCCCCCTTTCCTATATTGGCATTTTGGGCCATTGAAAGCTTCCTTCCAGTAAGATTTTACATTAGCCAATCAAGCACTACACAGGATTATCTTGTGTCGGAGGGGCCCTCTTGAAAAATGCACTAAGACCCCAGGACCTGCCCTATTCACCTCTTACAGCAGAACTTTGATAGGCCACAAAATATACCCAGACAGGCTAGCCTAACATTTTATGGGGCTTAGTGTGAAAGATGGGGGGCCAAGCTTTCGTGATGGTCTGTTCTTGATGGTTCACAGTAGCACTTAGTACTGCTGCAGTCATGAGTTGCAACAAATGTTATACGGTAAGAGCGGTGTTATGAACTCCAATGTAGCCCAATATAGGCCTAGGTAGTTGCACGACCTTTTACCTACATTTGTCCTACCTTGCTCTACATAACGGTTCTGGTGCCGACCTTTTACCTAGCTACGTGCCAAATAAATGTCCAGCAGTTTTCTCCAAAAACTAGCCTCATTTATTATGCATGAGGATTCTTAGTATCACAGCAGGATTAACATCTTTTGCATAATAACTCTGTACAAGTGCCACCACTATCGTCATCCTTTGCCGACATGCCCACAGTACCATGACACATCAAGGGTACCTTTTGGGTATATAAATACGAACACCTTTGCTGGGCAAACCAGAGGAGAAATAGCTTCCATGCTGACACGAGACGCTGAAGTCTCTTCACGCAGACACTGAAGCAAGCAGTGGTCGGACATCCCTTGCGGGGTGTCCAACTCGCAACTAAGACGGGGTCCTTCGTTCTCTCACATCAGGTAATGGGGTTGGCTATTTCCTAGGGGGATTCTTGGCTATACACATACATACATGCTTGGAACATTTAGATAAATCTAGTTAGGATCTTGTTTCTTAAGGAGTATGCATGATTACTGACATGTATCTATATGCCTGCATATATAAACTGTTTTAGCACCATGGTAGAATTCTACTTCTTATTTACTCTGTTGGTGCTTGTAATCGCATATATCTGTTTCTGTCTAATGATTGTTGTAGCACACATTTTTTTACTAGAATGACGCTTTTTCAATAAATGCTTATCGAAAACATTCCCACCGTTTATTCTGTGTATCTCTCTGAGACAAAGTGAGCACAAGTGACTCAGCAAAAAGTACTGTACTGTTTCCACGATCCCAGAGGGGTCAGGGTTGTCATGTTCAATAGTTGTCTGATACTATTCACTCCTTGGTAAGGTTGGAAGGCTAATAGTGGCACTGCGAGCTAGCTGGTCTACAGGCGATCACGTCAATTGGGGGTGATTGGAATCAGTCTGGACACTAATCCCTTAGTTGATGTTGTCTAAACGTGCATATCCTATATACATTTGTAGGAACTACACAACAGTGGTCTTAAATAATCTTATCTTGATACCCTAGGCAGGATCTAGCAGTCAGAAGCTCAGGCAGACTCCACCAAGGAAAAGTGAGGAAGTAAGAAGAATAAAGAAACAAAAGGCTCCGCGTCCTGAGTACACCAGTGTAAGCTAACAATGCTCCTGCTGCCATAAGGCTTGATAACCTTCCACTACCTGCTATTTCGCTAGTAAAGAAAACCAGTGGCTATGGGACACCAAAGGAGACTTAAGGGGGGCAATTCATGCATGGCAGGAAGGATCCATATGGATTGGGTGGTTGGAACACTGCCTAAGGCTGCTTCAAATAGCTTGTGTTTCTCTTCAGGTCAGAGAATTTTCACCAAAGTGGTTATTACCTCCTTAGCCTCAGTGGCATTGGCATAAAAAGTTACAGAGTGGTCAGCATTGTGCAGGAAAATTAAAAACAAATGTACTCAATAACTAGGGAGTATTCTCACAGCATGTGAGGAAAGACTGTAGCTTCTTAGTGGTGAACGATTGCCCTAAAGTGCATAATGGCAGGGACAGCTAAAAAATACAACAGATGACCATGTTATAGGAAAACAGAGTAAAAATAGAATGCTCTTTTTGATACTGTTTCGAATGGTGCAGAGGCCCCCACGGGTGTTTTCTAAAAGAAGGAGCAGGGTAGAGGCTCTACGTTTAGCGGAATAATTTTTAACTCTACCCTATCCATTACCTTGGAAGCATTACGTGTGGACAAAATAAAGTGCTTACTTTACATAATCCAGTTCAGGCATAGGCTGAATGCTGTGCATCATCAATAAGAGCACAATCCTTTTGACCCTCACTCCACTTACTAGCTGCAGTAACTGAGCTGCACACAGGTGAGTCTTCCAGCCCTGGGCTCGGCAAGAAATCCCCTTCTGACTGGCCATCTCCTGCAGTGTTGCTTTCTTCTCTTCTGCAGAAAGACAAGCCAAAACATTGTTTTTACTATAAACACTGACACCCAGAACCCACCAGCAATGTTGGTTGGAGTATGCATCTTAAGACAAACTGCCAGTAATGATCAATCACAAATAAAATAGTCTCTATTTCTGAGGTTGGCACCTTTAACAGGCCTGATATGTTCTCAACAGCGCTTAAGGTGACAGAAGAGAAGCATGAATAAAATATACTGTCTGTCTAATACACTTGGAAGTTAGATAACCATATTAAGTGCATGGAAATAAGAAATGGCAACACAGATAACTCACATTACCAAATGAGCAACAGATTCGTGGTGTAATGCACGATGGGCTCAGCTATTCAGCAGGGGGTTACAGAGCCTTTATTTAGTTTTATAGTGTTCTGCATGTAACCTTAAGGTATAGGGAAGCAGATCAAGAGTAAAAAGTGCAATCAGCAAGCAGAACACTCCAGCTGGAGAGAAAACGCTTTGCGAGGTAGGGTGTACAGGGAGTATTTTTTTTAACCAAGAAGAGCTGGAATTTGATTGTATTGACGTTAGGAATGAACAATCGTTTGTAGTCCAACAGCATCCCCAGGTATTTGTCTTTTGGGATCGTTGAAAGAAGGGTTGCAAGACCTGTGTGCCTGTCAAATGGCAATCACGTTTTCCAACGACTATGATTTCAGTCTTGGTTCCTTTCAGGCAGATGAAGGTCTCCATCACTCAGTGAAGGGTGTGGTCAAAGCACAAGGTGATAGTAGTGGAGTTGCCTGGGTCATTCTGTGGCTGGAAACGTACGAGTCATCAGTATTTAACATAGTTGAATTGTTTTACTATCCATCTTGAAATGGTGTCCTTGGGTACGGCTGTGCCCCAAGGATGTGTTGTGTGCTCCAATAACGCTTGCTGATATTTTGTATCTCTTGCATACAGTACATCATTGTTCTGCTTGCATTTAATGTATTCACTGCCCTTTCTGCTGCAGTATTTTGTTATGAAGGCTGTTAGTTTTATGGTCTAATGGATGTGAAAAGGTGACACTACCTCGGGGGTAAAAAAAAAACTTGGGTTTGTCACCACACTGATCTGAACTTTGTAAATAATTATGTATGGTTGTGGTACGGTGAGTGACTCTACCTCTTTTACTCTCCTAGAAGACATGATCTCTTAAAAGGTAAGAATATTAAGTGAAACTCCAGGCTCAAAGAGTGCTTTCATTAGCTCTACTAGTACTAAATTAAGACACCACTGTGATGCTGAAAGTGCATGTGAAGGGAAGAGTTGTTGAGCTTCTTTCTTTTTAAAAAGTGGAATGGCAAAAATCTGCTTGTGTTACTACCTCTAATGTATGCTGCGATAACTGACAGATGAACAATTTGCTATCCAGCAAGTGTGTGAGGTATCTTACTATTACCAAAAACATAATAGCTATCTCCAACTTTCGTACTACTACACCTTCAGGCCTCACCTTGATATCCTTTGTATCCCTCTTGATATTATTCATCACATTCACGATTTTTAAGGCTTACTGTGTTAATTTCTCAGTACGTGTTTTTGGAGAGTGTGCGTGGTGAATTGTAAAGCCAGGGCAGGGAAGACTTTCCCAGATGCAGCAGTTGTAACATCTATAGTCGGAATTACACTGGAATCCTTCATTGTTTTCATCGCCTTAGCTGTGTGGCATCGTCACTCATTGCTGACGGTACTCAAAGCCTACGATTCACCACGCCCACCCCTAGCCCCCCCCCCAAAAGCACACCGAGATCGCCAGGTACCTTTAAATGAAACTGAAACTAAACCATTAACCATGGCCAGCCGCTTCATGACACATTCAGGCATTACAGCATTGCAGTAAGTATCCTGTAACAAGGCTCATCATTCCCTCGTCTCGAAGAGACCAAAGTGCCAAGGGTCTAAACGTGTCTGCATCTTTAAACAAGAATATTAGACTGCAAGGAGTTTCATGGAAGCCAACCCACAGAATTGAAAAAGTGCAATTTGGTTTCCCAAAAAACTGTGCCACCCCGCTTACTTTTTCCCAAAACAGAGTACCAATAAACTAATCATTGGACCCGGATGTTACTTGAATGTTTCAGGTCTTAGGTACTGGAAGTGTACATCATTAGTAGCCTAAAACTTGTTTAGGTCGAGCCTAGCGCAGCTCGCATGCGCTACTCTAGGAGAAGCCCTCTTGGAATCACTTCAGACTTTCTGAAAACTCGTGCGCGTGGTGTTCGGTTTTAGAAACATGCTATTGGCCTTTCTGTGGGACTTTCAAAAATTAAAGCATGCAATTGGCCAAAGGCGGGTGCATGTCCCACCTTTTCTGAAAATGTTTACTCCCACAGCGTTTAGCTGTCGGGAGCGAGCAGCAGCGCACAGCGTTCCATCTGTTGTGGATCATGTTTCATTTCAAGACCTTGCAGCTTTCCTTACAAGGCGCTTCCCCTCCACCCCGACCAAGGGACAGACACCACCGAAAAAAGAGTGCGTGCTTCTTTTCCAGCACTCGCATTTATCAATAAGATACTAACAAAGCGTGTCCCCTCCACCCCGGTCAAGGGACAGACCCCACCGCCACAAGAATGCTCACTTCTTTTCCAGCACTCGCATTTCATCTGTGTCAGCACTCTCTTCCTGCACCGTTATCTTTGTATTGGTATGTTATTGTCAAGACATTTGCTGTACTCCGTAGTTGGCCTATATAGTCGCCTCTTTCAGTACCATCTTAAAAATTGACCTCACCGTTTAACATTAGCGTTTTTTCCTCACTGTGGTGCATGCTTCCTTTTATACCTCAGCGCAGCTGTGGTGCGCGATACCTTCCACATCTCGGCATAGTGCACAGCTGTGTTGAGTATTTCCTTTCACCACGTTGCTTTTTGGAGCTCGCTCGTAAAGCAGGCCCTTGCTGGGGGCTTAATCTGAGCCGGTTCTGCCGGTGCGCACATGGGCACTTAATTATTAGCACTAGCTTTTTGTGCGTGCTTGCTGGCACCAGCTGCTAAATAATGCCTCTGCGCAGCTGTGGTGCGTGCTACCTTTCACATCTCTGCACAGCTGTGGAGCGTGCTACCTTTCCCCCCATTGCACAGTACACCGCTTCAAAATTGACCGCACCTTTTAACATTCGCGTTTTTTTCAGCGCCGTGGTGCATGCTTCCTTTCACACCTCTGCGCAGCTGTGGTGTGTGCTACCTTTGACATCTCTGCACAGTACACAGCTGTGGTGCATGCTTCCTTTGCCCCATTGCACAGTACAAAGCTTCAAAATGGACCGCACCGCACCTTTTAACATTCACGCTTTTTCATGACTGTGGTGCGTGCCTCCTTTCACATCTCTGCGCAGCTGTAGTGTGTGCTACCTTTGACATCTCTGCACAATGCACAGCTGAGGTGCGTGCTTCCATTCCCCCATTGCAAAGTACACAGCTATGGCGTGTGCTTCCTTTCACCCCACAGCACAGTAGTGGTGTGTGCTTTCTTTCACAACACTGCACGGTGCAGCTATGCGGTGCGTACTTCCTTTCACCCCACTGCACAGTGCACAGCTGTGGTGCGGGTTTCCTTCACTGCACTGCACATGCCCCCTCCATCGCACCCACGTGGTTCTCTCGTTTTCTATTTAATAAACAAATTTCACACACAGATGCCCAGGTTTCCGATGTTCGCAAATGTCACTAGAACTCACAATTTTTCTTACAAGGCGTGTCCCCTCCACCCCGGACGAGGGACAGACCCCACCGCCATCAGCAGGATTATAAAGCGCCCTGACAGAAGCAACAAGGAGGTGGACCTTGCAGCTTTCCTTACAAGGCGTGTCCTCTCCACCCCGGCCAAGGGACAAACTCCTCCGCCACAAGCTGCTGTGATAGTTAATTATTATTCCTACCAACTTTGGCATTCACATTATTGCCCCTTATTATACTATTTGTTAGTTTTTAAATCATCAGCAGCAACATTTGTGCCCCTGTGCTGCCCAGACAGGAAGCACACCAGTACCACCACTGTAACAGGAGGCAGACCCACCACCCCTCCCACACTTCCAACAGACTGCTCTACAGTAAACAGTCTGTGTATTGTTTCTTATTGCTGCAATTTATCTCCCTTCATTGGCTCCTCGCCCGCCCCTTCACTCTTACCCTTTCTCCCTCCCACTGACAGAAATATTTATAACACTTTGTTTATTATAACATGCTGCACAACATTCACAATGCTCTACAACACATATTAAAAATGTTAACAAAGCCAATAGCTCTGTCTAAACACTTATAACGGCGAGACCTTTTGGCTATGCCATTAGTAGCCTAAAACTTTTTTTTCCTATTATATTACTCTCAGGTTGGTGACAGTACAAAATACCAACAAGCTACTTATCTTCGGTAACGTTCTTTCTGGTAGAGACAATCTAGCTGCAGAGTCCTTTTAAATATTCCCTAGGTGTCAGACTAGATCCAGAAACGTATTCAGCAATACTTCTGCGTGTTGGTAGGCGGCATTCTGTGGCTCCACACTGGTGCCTTTTCACTCTGGAAATGACATGCAGAGCCTATATAGGCGTCACTCCAGCACACCGTCAGTTGCTTTCAGGGCTGTCAGAGCACCAAAGCGCAAAGCCGTTAAAGCAAATTGGTGTAACTAGTGTGCATACTACTAGAATTGTGATCTTATTAGTGGATAGGATCAAACCACGGAACGGGGTGGATGGTAAGAATCTGCGTCTAGGCAGTCTACCAGACGAGCATTACCATAGTTAGGTATCTGATAGAGACTTCTAGCAGCAGATTCCTCATCTTTTGAATAGATACAAAAGCAGTGCCGATTTGGAGGAGAGTCTGTGAATGGACTCCAGACAAACTCCTGCAGGCTCAAGCGAGTAAAATGCCCTTCTCAGCAGACCAGACTATCCAGACAACAGTGCTTTGTGAACGTGTGGTGGGGCGCCCACATAGCCGCTTGGAAAATGTCCCGAACATGGAGTCCGCGTGCCAATACAGGGGGCGGAGATTTAGCCCTGGTAGAATGAGCATGCAGTCCTTCCCGAGACTGGTTTTTAGACAATGCACAGCAGATGTGAATGCAAAGCATGAGCCTTCAGGACATGATTTCTTTTGCACAACCTTGCCTTTTTGTTGCTCCACAGAACCACACAATGAGCCGATCATCCATCAAGTGTTCTTTGGTACAAGCTAGGTAAAATCTTAACAAGAAATGGAGTCTCTCCTCCCCAGAGAGGTGAGGTGGAGCCTAAACGTGATCAAGATAATATTCTGACAAGGACAAGAGTCACAACTCTAGGCAAAAAATATGCCTGTGTACGCAAGAAAAGCTAGTCCGGAAAGAAGTTGGCGTGGAGCAGGAGGACACAGAGCTTAAAGCTCACTTGACAAAAAAATTTACATGTCGAGACCTGGGACATTTGAGCATTTTTAATGTTTCCTTCTGGAGGTAGGAGTTGAGAGGGGGCAGGTCCAAATGGGATGAAGGCTGATGTACTTCATGGGCACCATAAAGTAGTGGGAATAACACAATTTCCCAATTCTGGCGCAGGCACACTCTCGATAGCCCCTGAGCCCTGCATGTCCTGCAGCAAAATGGATCAACGGCTCTCCGTCCGTCGCTGGGGTTATAGTGGAAGGTGCGGTGGGGAGAGAGTGATAGGCAGGATTCAACCCAAAACAATCTGTAGGACCCAGCTGTCTGATGTTATCACCTGCCAACCTGGCAATAGTTGTCAGATACTGCCTCCCACTGGGTAGCTGTGCTCCACTAAGAGCACACTAAAAGGGTTTGGCAGGTGGAGCTGCAGGAGGCTAGTGGTCAGGGCAGCCTGTTAAACTTGAAAGCAGGGATGGTGGGCACCACAGCCTCGAAATGTCTGGGTAACTTGTGGAGGTTGGACAGGCTGACTGCTTGGGGTAGCTCTGCCAAAGCTGTGAAAGGAGCAATAGGGGTGATGTGGCTGGTGAGGTGGGGTAGATAAGCTCAAGGAGGGTGAATGGCCCTGTTCTCCTTGAACCACTCAAGAGCTGACTTTGCCCTCTCTCCAAACATGAGAGTCTTGTTGAACCGTATGTCAATGAGAGATGACTGGACATTGCCTGAAAAACGGATGGGCTACAGCAAAGGGTGGCCAGCCCAAAAAGAATTGTAAACTTGGCGGTGTCATGACCATCATATATAGCTCGGGTGAGAACAGGTTATCTAGTGGCGCTAAAAGAAATGAACAGATGTCAGTGTGCGGGAGTGGCGCTATACAGGTTCTGCACATAATTTCCGGAGCGAGCAGGCATCTGTGAGTCAGTAGGTGGCGCTGTGCAGCTCTGCACTGTGGTATTGCTGAAAAGTTTCTGGATACAGTCAGAAACCTGGGGAATATTCGAAAGATGAGGAATCTGTGGCTAGATGTCTCTATCAGAAGCACTTTGTTATTTTTAAAGACATTATATCTGTCATTTGCCAAACCTGTTGACCTGTTGAAATAATGTAAAAATAAACTATATGATCATCTGATTCATTTTCTTGGTCATTATAATTTTTGAGTAACAAGGTAACTGTGAATCTTGCAAGGTATATTTCACAGTTTTCACCCAACACAGATTTAGGGCTGACATTAGCAATGTTCTTCCCCTCTTCAATGACTGCCTTTGCTTTTTTTCAGTAGTCCTCTGGCAAATGTGACATACAGCCTTCCATATCTTCCCAATCCTGGTGTCTGTGCCTGTTGAAGAGGGCATTATAATTTGCTATCCTTCTCCATGTGGCAGATACCCTCTCCCTACTGCCTTCAGCCTTTTGCTGTCCTGGTCTGGAGTGAGTCGCATGAAAGAAAGTGACATGGCTCTTTCTAGGTCAAGCTTGAGCCAGCACATAAGCGCTGCACGGCGAGACTTGTTGTGGTGGAGTAGCGAGTAGAAGCCTCGCCCAATCTCCAACCATTTTTGTCATTGGCTTGTGTCATTGTCTGTCCTAAATGCTGGCTTCTGATTCGAAAATAGGGTTGTTAGTCCCTCCTTAGTACTGCCTCCTCTACATTCAATAAACATCCGTTATCCAGCGCCAAGAACCCTATGGGTGAACGTGCACTTTACAAATACACGTTATGTTATTTGTCACCTCATATGAGGACTGGCCTCTTTACTTCGGTTGTTACACGGTACGTGTTATTTAGACTGTGAGCACTATTTTCTTTATTCAGTTTCTCTTATTGCAGGCATGACGTGCTTTAGTGCCTTCTTTACCCCTCTCCCGTTGTGGTGCCTGGTTTATCGCCCTCCATCCTGTTGTCCCTGCCTTCTTCATCCCCTACTTCCCGCTCTCCGTGCCTTCTCCCTGTCTGTGCGCCCCGCCCGCACTAACGTCCGTGATGCCTTACATTTGCAATGCAATAGGTCTCACATTTAAGCGAGTTTGAGCTATTGGCATTGTAAATGACAATGCTTTTTATTTATGTTTTATTTTTTAAAACCTATATAAAACGCATTGACATTTACAATGCCAATAGCTTAAACTTGCGTAAATGCCAGACCTATTGTATTTCAAATGCTTGTGTTAATCATGGTGGTGTAAATACAATTGACAGACAGCTGAAAATGCTCCTAGAACATGTGCATCAATAGCGGTGCCAGCTTTACCCAAAGAAATGATAAAAATAAGGTTCTGTACAACAAATAGTTTCCCAATACGAATGGTGACCTTTGTGTGCTTTTGTGTGCCTGCAATTATGCACAGCTACTGGAAAGACCACCTGTTAGCGAAATGTCCTCTGTGGCCTGGATTAAAATGGGGTTCTGTGGTTTCACTGAAGCGAGCCATTTTTTGTGTCGTGATTGGACTTGCTAAATGATCTCTACACACAGTGCGTGCTTGCTCTCAGTTTAAGGTAGCACGCATCATCAGCAGCTTCCTGTTCTGGCAGCGTCTTGTGGTCTAGCAAGATTGCAATTGCGACAGCCAGTATCATACCGTAAAACTCTATCATTCTGGGCTGCAGCCACCCGAGGGATGACTTATACCTGCAGCGCCATTTTTCCATCTCTATGACTTCCTTGCAGGGTCGGATTCGGATTACAATTTTGCCCGGGCACTGCCAAAAAAAGTGTCCCACTTGCACGGGGTGTGCACTTTCATGAAACTCCATTTGGTTACTCTCATTTGTAGAGAAATGTTTGGTAAATTAAGCATTTTTAAGCTTATAGAGCCAGTAACATTGGTAAAGACCAGGAGCACTGCAGTTCGGAGTAGTTACTTACAGCCTTTACAATGTAGTTAGATGCTCTTTCCCAACCAGCTATGTCATTGACTCTGATCATCAATAGAATCAGAAATCTAATACAAAGTCAAGGGGACAGGGTAAGACTGGAATCTCTGGCTAGAACAGTAAAAGAAAGAGCAGCTCTGAACCTCTGCCTTGGAGAATAGAACCTCTAATGACAAACAGTAAAGAAACAGAGTTTGCATATCAGCCATAAAAACATTTTCCAAAACACTACAGAGAAATTAAATTCAGCTCCCTCACACATTTTGCACTTTTCTCTGAATGCAAGTACCTTTTTCAGCCTTGTCCCCCACCCTCTCTTTCTTTGAGTGCACTACTCTAGTTAGACAGTTATCCCCAGTTCTGCTGGGGGGAAAGAGGTGGAGAACAGGGCGGTAAAGAGGCAGTGTAATGAGAGAGGTGAAGTAGAACCAGAAATCAGGTAGTGATAGCTGTGATGAGGAGAGACATAAGGTAAAGACGGAAAGATCGGGTAGCCAGAAGAAAAGGTACAAATGTATAGAATGAGGAAGAGGTAAGTAGATAATGAGTATAAGAGATATAGGTCATACGTTATGGTCCTAGACAAACACATGTAAACCTGCAAAGGGAACCTTCTTCACTTTTCCAAAGAGAATATGTATCAAATGCCAGCAGATTTCAAAAGAAGCAATAAACACTCTCTGTTCTCAGAATTATGGTTCAAGTGACCTGCAGACAACTAGTGATTTTGGTTTAAATATTCCATCTGAGTAACAATCCCTCCCAATTCTTCATGTGTCCTCCATGTGTAAGACACATGCTCTAGCACCAAATCTGAAGCACGTTCTGTGGGCCAGAATTTTCAACAGCTGCTCAACCTAATAAAAAGTGCTTTGCACTACAAGGAATTCTATTTCTTTTTATTTACAGATTTATTTACTTTTTTATGGGGCCTGTTCACCTCTTCCGACTTCTCACTTCAGACGATTGCTCAGTGGACTAAACACACTTTGTGGAGGTTGAAACCTGGAGTCAGCTAAAATGTTCATCCTTCCCATGTGGATGAAATGTCACCGGTACAAAACACTACTGCTTTCCTAGTACATATCCCTTCATGGTGTTGTAATTTAGCAATGATTAGGTTAAGCATTAGAAGAAGACATCTTGTATTTAGAGACTATCTTGTCCGTTTACGGCTCCATTTCGTATTTCTCTCGGCCATTTTGTTTGCCATGTGCTCTGTCCTACCTTCCTGTCAACGGCTCTTGAAATCTGCCTAGAGACAAGATATATTTAGTCTACTCTGTTTTGCACATGCTCAGTTGAGCATACAGCTGTCTCCAACTTGTAACTGTCAAGATGTGCCCACCAGAATTAGCTAACTGTCAGCCCCTCCCACGTGTTGCTAGCACACTCTCTGTATGACCTTATATGTATTTGAAACCAGCATTCTATACCTTGTACCGCCTTCATTTGAGCCCCGTGTGGGTATAAAAGGACCAAACTCCTTTCAGTCAGTGTGCTACATCATACTCTACCAAAGGGTGTTGTATGAATGTAGTTCCATCTCATGAGGTTTAATGAACTCTGTTTTTTCTATTCCAGTTTCTGTGCCAACTTCTTGCTATTGGTCTAAGGACTCTGTGTAGAGAAGGGCGAATCCCTTGCACTGGTAGGCCTGGCTGAGGATTGCCACCACAAATTGGCACCCAACGCGGGGCTCATCGGCGACTCGGATGCCCGAAGGAGTGGTCGAGACGAAGGATTGGAATCTAGCTTTGGACGTGATCACTGCCGGAGGAGACCAGAGTCTTGGCATTCACGGCGTTTTCCCTTTCTTTCTGATATGACCATCCAGGTGGCGCCGGTCCTCGACTGAGATCTCTTCTGTTGATTCACTGTGCAGTGACCATTTGGTCGATTTGAGAACTTGGCAGTAGGAACCTGGACACCATTTGATTGGTAAGAGCCGTTTTGCGGCACTTGCTGTAGGTTTTGACGCCTTGACTGGTAAGGTAGTTTAGAAACACTTACTGTGGCATTTGTTTATGGAATAGGCCAAATATTGAACATATATATATATATATATATATATATATATATATATATATATATATATTCTGTTAGAGAGAAGTTGTAAATGACCCTCATCTCAGTTCCCACGTCAATCACAGCACTTTACATGACTGTCAGGTAGCTATTTAAATACCAGAAATAGGATATTTCCTCCAATTGAATTTTCCCATTATGTAAGCTTCTGGGACTTCTATTCAGCAGGTAAATTAATACGTGCTTTTGCTGCAGGAGGCAGATTTGTAGAACAGGTCCCCAGTAACAAAAATGACCGCCAAAACCTGTCCCCACCCTTCCGGCCCACTGGGAATAGGCCTGGTGAATGTTATGGCAACTCCAGCCCTGGCTCCTCGTATTCATTCCAACATAACACCGCCCTCTGCCATTAGCTTACGTTTTTCATGGATAACCCACTTGCCAACATGTCTCTAGTGTTTTCATCCGGGTGCCCCTAAAAATTAAAGTAATTCCAGTAGTGCCAAGCAGCAATATTTATTCAGGTTTTTCCATCCTGTGTAACAGCAACCAAATACCACCCACATTATAAACACTTCAACACAGTTGTTATTTAAAATCTAAGCTAGTACACAAGTCCTAAACAAGAAGGGGCAGGTTTGAGCAATCAATGGAGGCGTACAAGGCATAATTTAGAGAGGTGGCGAGGGTGTGAGTTAAGAAGGGGCAGGTCAGAGCCTTCAATGGTTTAAAAGAGCTAATCAGTTGTGCCCTTGCATAATGTTGTCCTCACACTTGCGTAAACTCTTTAGGGCATGCCATAGAAATACTGGGGGCCCCCTATACACATTCCCCCAAAGGAATTGATGTAGGGAAAAACAGGATACCTTGTATCCAAACACACGCAGAACTGAGGGCTATAACTTTCATGCAAAGGTTCGTAGTTAAAAGCAGCCTTAGGCCCCCGTAAAGAACACAGGCCCTTGCGAGAAATAGTTCAAAATACCATGCCACAAAAGACAATGTGTTTTAGCTGAATTGGTCAGGTCATACAGTTCACTTAAATGCCAGGAACTAGCTTGCAGTCAGTAAGTTGAGCTTCTGCATGAAGCATAGATCATATCTTCCTTCAGACTCAGGACACCAGCAGTGTTGAGATGTAGAGACTATGGAACTAGGTTACCACAAGCTCCATTTGCTAGAGAGATGGGACACAATGCACCAGTCACATGAGAGCCTGCTTCCTCAGAAGTGCTGCAGTTTCTTACACCTTTAAACTTGAACAGTACATAGGAAGAAATACCAGGTGCTCATCCTGCCTTAGTACATACTGACGCAAAGGTGTATATTTCTGCGATCACACCTACAGGTCAGATAGCTGGCAACTCGCTTCTGTTGAAAACCACAGGTCACAGTTACTACAGAAACAACAGCTTCACATATCTAAAAGGTCAGATGATCTAAGCTGATAAGTGTTAAGAGAAGATTGAACCATGCATTGTGTAGTTAGATAAAGATATCTTTGCTCTGCTTAGGTTCCGAGAACCCAAACCCACATGGAGGTATCCATGCTCATCATGTGAGTCTAGGCCCACCTACATGCACTTCTGTTTGAGAAATTGATACATCTACTGATGCTATCTTTTATGTCCTATGTGAACATTGCTCACGTCAATGACCAACTTGTGACTAATTCCTTTGTGGTTTAGAGGAATAAATACAACTTACTCTAAGCTAAAGGGAGAGACGTCAAGTTGTATCTCCTTTGAGGGGAAGTGATCGCTCCTTTAGTGACTGATCCTCACTACAATATTGTAATAAACCCATATTGTATTGTTAGCTTGTTATTCTTGGTGTCTGTTTATTAGATTTTTCCCCGCAACATTTTGGCAGAGTTTCCAGCCAGGATTTTCACTTCTTTTCACCTGCTGCCATATCCTGAAATTCCTCCTGTCCTCTTGAAATGATTTGCACAACTATAAGAAGGTAAGAAGACGCCTGTTACAAGGTCTTCACATTTCTCTGGGACGGGTAAGACATGTTGACAGTAGAATATGTTATATGTTATTTTCTTATTATTTCTATGTTGAGAGATGCATGCATGCTTTAAGAAGGACTAGAGTTCCATTGGGCAGTCCGGAAGGTACTAGGGGACCTGACTAAAAGTAGGCAGGGTAGAGGACTTGAGACTGGGTAATCAGTATACGTTATAAAAGGCAGAACAGTCAAGACGTCCCAGGTCTTAAACCTGGAAGTCACAGTTTGTAATTACAGGCAGTGAAAGTCCTCCTTGTGAGTCCTGCAGAAGTGATCAGCAGTAGTGGCTTTTGCCCTAGTACATGGGTTTTTGAATAGTAAATAGTTTTAGAATAGTAGCTAATTTTAGAATAGATGAATAGTTTTTACAATATAGTAGCATTTTTATGTATATATGAATTGAAGTGTTGCCACAAATTAATATCATGTTGTAGTTTTATGTTGTTGATGTTATGTAGTTAGGATTTCATATTTTGCAATTGCAACAGGTCCCTGAATTAAATGTCCATCTTTATAACAGAAGGATTGTAGGTTTTTCAAACGGCACTGACCCCAGTAGGCTACCAATACCAGTGCCACCTAATAATCCTTTAATGGGAGAAATCCTTGAGCGCCTAGGAATTGACACCACATTACATTTAGGTCTAAGGACAACATACATTGATGTAATAACATTAGATACTTTAGAAGAGTGGATACTTGTTACAAAGAATTAATTAGAAACTTTTTTAAACATTCTACAGGGACATAGATGAATATCTTGAGGGTATATAGACAGCTATTTGAGAATATTCTCTTAAAGCAGGACTCAGTACATTAAAACTGCAGTATAAAAGTATGTCTTATTTTAATATAAGATATTTTATCTAAATGTGTAGAGATTCTAAGGTGTTAAGACTACTCTCTGCTTACAGTTTCACCAGCCAAAATTAACTAGGTTATTTAGAAGAATGTATGAGAATAAGTGAGCTGAAAGGGAAGACTAGTTTGTGTTAATAAAAAGTATGCAAGGAGTAGGAGACTGGTGGATATCCAGGGTAATAAGAAGTAAATAGAAGGGCATGATCATATGAAAGAATTCAGGAATTTAGGAATATAAAAAGTTTAAATAAATACAGGTATTAACCCAACAGGCCTACCTACCTGTCCGAGGCAGGGTGGTTTTGGAGGTTGGGGAAAGAGAGGTGGGCGATTTATTAATGAAATAGATATTGATTCATTGTCCAGTGTAACCTCTAAATTAAAAAAAAAACAAGGTCCTTCAAAGTGCCATGGGGTCCCTCTGTACAACACCTGGTTGAGGTATACTCTGAAAACAAAGCCCAACTAGGAAACAATTGTACAGAATGGCACAAGGCTACTAAATACCACACATACCCATGGCCTCAAGTGCATGACAGTCCTTCCATTCAAAAGAGACCAAGGGTCAGACCTAAAGGAAGTACAAAGAAAAGTCAGGAGCCTGCCAGTTCTCCCATTCAGAAGTGACTCAGAGGCAGACCCAAGGGTAGTATAAAGAAAAGCCACTCATAGAAGCAAGTAGTAGATGCACAAGCCCAGAAGAGGCCAAGAGGGAGACCTCGAAAATGGCCAAAGTCAGAGGGTACTAATGATAAAGCGGAAGAAGGGACTATGAGCGAAAACAGAGGCATGGGACAACCTAAAGAAAGCCTCTTTCCTCCGAGATAGCACAGCCTTTTGTAAAGTTATCAATTCTCCCTGCCTGAATGATAATAATGGTCCATCTTTAGATACGCATATTGAAGAAGATTCTTGGGTAAAACACTTTCAGGATATTTTACGTGAGTAGAGGAATCTACAGGCATACATGTTAGTCCTAAAATTGATTGTGATTCCTCCATGTGCTTCTCATTTGAACTTGATGAAATCAAACTTGCCCATAATCAATCTTCTGGCAAAGCACCTTGGGCCGATGGGGCTACTATGGATGTCTTTCTTGCAAATATACCTTTTAAGTCTCCTCTATTAACTGTGGCTTTTAACGCCATAGCGGAGACTGGTCCTCCACCCTCCTGGAAACAATCTGTAATCATATCGATACACAAGAAAGGGGAAGGTTCGGTCCCTGCCAATTATCGTTCCATTTCTTTGCTCGATTGCTCGGCCAAATTAATGGTTCGGTTATTGTTAAATAAATTAGACATATGGGCCGAGGAAATGGACATCCTCACTGAAGTTCAGTGTGGGTTTAGGAAGGGGAGGGGAACACTGGACCACTGTCGCAATTTGACTCTTACAATTGGTAAATATACAAGAGCAAAAAATACCCAAATTTATCTGGCATTTATGGATTTATCGAAGGACTTCGACTGTGTGGTTCACAGCAAGTTATAGGAAATGCTAAAGAAAATGGGAGTGGAGGAGGCTATTAACTTTATTAGAAAGCTATATCTGGATGGTACCGCTAAGGAACGAAACAGGGAAAAATGGTGAGTGTACTAAACCATTTAAAATTGAAAGGGGTGTCAGGCAAGGTTGTGTCCTGGCCCCTTTTTTGTTCGCTCTCTATAGAAATAAATTGAACGAGGTCTTGACTAAGTGCGAAAGATACCCCGTTAGTTTCATCTTCTGCGCTCCCTATCCTCCTCTACGCAGACAATGCTGTCCTGCTGGCAAGGACACCCATGGCATTACAAAATCTTATTGCATACTATACAGATTTTATGCATAACCTGGACTTGCACGTTAATAAAGCTAAATCCTACGTCATGGCAATATGCAGTGAGAAAAAGAAGAATATGAGATACAAATTAGATGGGGAAATAATAGAGCAGGTATATTGTTTCAATTATTTAGGGGTTGCTTTTGACAACAAGGAAGGACATGATGCAAAATCGAGTCATTTTAAGGATTCAAAGTATCGCAGCCTTATTTAGATTTTCTAAAAAATGAGGCAATAAGCTGATACTGGAAATGTCTACTATCTATATGGCAAAAACGCTCCCAATGGCTGCCTATGGGGCATTACTGATGTAACACCACTCCAAGTACAGTAAGATAAATTAATTAAATTAATAAATTAATTAATTAAACCACCTCAAGTGCATCCTGATCAACACCCGCTCCGTCCACAGACACGCCGTGGAACTCTGGAACCTCCTCGACGCTACATCACCGGACATCGCCTTCCTCACGGAAACCTGGATGAACGCCTCCTCTGCACCCGACATCGCCATCCTGGACGGGTACAAGATCATCAGGAGGGACCGCATCAACCAGACCGGAGGTGGCATCGCCATCGTCCACAGGAACACCATCCGCATCACGACCGACGCCAACGACTTCTTCGCCGCAGCCGAACATCTCCACTTCCAGATTCACACCAACCCTAAGACGACCCTCAGAGGCACCCTCGTCTACAGACCCCCGGGACCACGCACACAATTCAGCGAAGACATCACAGACTTCATCAGCCCGCACGCCCTCCCCTCCACCGACTACATCCTCCTCGGGGACCTCAACTTCCACCTGGAGAACAACAAGGACCGCAACACCACCGCCCTGCTGGAAAACCTCGCCAACCTCGGACTCAAGCAACTGGTCAACACCCCCACCCACTACGCCGGCCACACTCTTGATCCTGTCTTCTCTTCCAGCAAGTACATCACCTTCAGCCACGCCACCGGACTCCACTGGACCGACCACAGCTGCGTCCACTTCAGCTTCAAAAGATCCACGACCCACCACCACCCGCAACAGGTACCTCACAGGAATTGGAGCAAGATCACCGCAGACCAGCTCACCACCTCCCTCAGCCAGAGCCCACCCGCCAACACAACGGACCCCAACGAAGCAGCCCGCAACTTCACACAGTGGCTGACCGCCTGCGCCGACGACCTCGCGCCACTAAAGAACCCTCCCAGCAGACCCAGAAGCAAGAAGGCATCCTGGTGCACCGACGACCTCAAGGACTCCAAGAAGACCTGCCGCACCCTCGAGAAATCCTGGCTCCTCGACCGGACCACCGACAACATGACCTCCCTCAAACACGCTACCCGCAAGCACCACCAGCTCATCCGCACCACCAAGAAGAAATCCCTGAAGGAACGACTGGACAACAACGCCCACGACAGCAAAGAGCTCTTCACTATCGTCAAGGAGTTCTCCAACCCCAGCACCGGCACCAACGACATCACTCCGTCACAAGACCTCTGTGACTCCCTCGCCTCGTTCTTCCACCGCAAGATCGCCGACATCCACAACAGCTTCGGCGCCCCACCCACGCACCCAACCGTCGAACCAACGCCCCCCACCACCACCCTTCGCACCTGGACCACGGTGACCACCGAAGACACAGCCCGCACGATGAACACCATCCACTCCGGATCACCGACCGACCCCTGCCCACACCACGTCTTCAACAAGGCCGACTCCACCATCGCACCCCAACTCCGGAACATCATCAACGCCTCCTTCAACACCGCCACCTTCCCGGAGAGCTGGAAGCTCGCCGAGATCTGCGCCCTCCTGAAGAAACCTACAGCGGACCCCACCGATCTTAAAAACTTCCGCCCCATCTCGCTCCTCCCTTTTCCTGCTAAAGTCATCGAGAAGATCGTCAACAGACAGCTGACCGCCTTCCTCAAGACGAACGGATCCCTCGACCCCTCGCAGTCCGGCTTCAGAGCCAACCACAGCACCGAGACCGCCCTCATCGCAGCCACCGACGACATCCAGACCCTGCTCGACAAGGGGGAAACAGTGGCCCTCATCCTCCTGGACCTCTCCGCTGCGTTCCACACGGTCTGCCACCGCACCCTAGTCCAGCGCCTCAGCAACATCGGTATCCAAGAGAAGGCACTGGAGTGGATCATCTTGTTCCTCGCCGGAAGAACACAAAGAGTCCGCATCCCCCCGTTTCGCTCCGAGGCCACCGAAGTCATCTGCGGCGTCCCGCAAGGATCTTCACTCAGCCCTACCCTTTTCAACATCTACATGAAACCTCTCGCAGCCATCGCACGCCAGCACAACCTCAACATCATCTCTTACGCCGACGACACCCAGCTGATCCTCTCCCTCACCAGAGACCCCGACACATCCAGAACCGGCCTACACGAAGGGATGAAAGACGTCGCCGAGTGGATGAAGGACAGCCGCCTGAAACTGAACTCGGACAAGACGGAAGTCCTCTTCCTGGGATCTTCGCCCTCCGCCTGGGATGACTCCTGGTGGCCCCCAGCCCTGGGCACCGCACCCAAGCCAACCGACCAAGCACGCAACCTGGGCTTCATCCTGGACCCCTCCCTCTCGATGACCAGACAAGTCAACGCCGTCTCCTCATCGTGCTTCAACACCCTGCATATGCTTCGCAAGATCTTCCGCTGGATCCCGACCGAGACCAGGAAGACTGTCACCCAGGCACTCGCCACCAGCCGACTGGACTACGGAAATGCCCTCTACGCCGGAACCACAGCCAAGCTACAGAAAAGACTCCAGCGCATCCAGAACGCCTCCGCCCGACTCATCCTGGATGTCCCCCGACGCAGCCACATCTCCAGCCACCTGAGGAACCTGCACTGGCTCCCCGTCGACAAGAGGATCACGTTCCGGCTCCTCACCCACGCACACAAGTCTCTCCACGACCTGGGCCCCAAGTACCTCAACGACCGCCTGACCTTCTACACGCCCACCCGCCAGCTACGGTCCACCAGCCTCGCCCTCGCAGCCGTACCACGCATCCGAAGAGCCACCGCCGGAGGAAGATCCTTCTCTTACCTGGCTGCCAAGACTTGGAACTCCCTCCCCATCCACCTTCGGCTGACCCAGGACCATCTCGCCTTCAGGAAACAACTCAAGACCTGGCTGTTCGAGCAGTAGCATACCCCTCCCCCCAAGCGCCTTGAGACCCTCCCGGGTAAGTAGTGCGCTATACAAATGGCATGATTGATTGATTGATTGATTG
Organism: Lissotriton helveticus; assembly: GCF_964261635.1. Taxonomy (NCBI): domain Eukaryota; kingdom Metazoa; phylum Chordata; class Amphibia; order Caudata; family Salamandridae; genus Lissotriton; species Lissotriton helveticus. Next base: position 312,375,297 of record NC_136072.1, on the reverse strand, counting down.
TTGTCAATTCCACAATCGAGCAATCATTTTATAACGCATAAAGAAGCTGGTATGCCTTTTATTACGGATGCCATAAGATTAGCGCCACTTTCTCTCTAGTTATCTGTTTGGAAAAGGGAGACTGTGGATTTAAACCAAAAAATCTTTAAAGATGTCCTGAATTTGGACTATGCCCACAGAATCCCCTGGATATCATAGGTCAGGGAAACCCATACTTCTTTGGGTCTTGGGTTTTTATATTATACCCCGTACCTTTGCAAACATTTCCCTAAATCAAGACTAAAGGTGATCTTTCTTAATCAAGTCACTCAGGATAGTTGGAATACTCATAAGGGGAAACAAACCGTAAAGTTGTAGGAATCCATACCACAGACATTAAATAGTTCACACTCATACTTATGGATAGTTGAGAACAACCAGCGTCGATTCATCATGACTAGATTCAGAATGAACCTTATTCCATTAATGCTTGGTTATCCAAACAATTTGTTCTTAAGAAATTACCGCCTTGCCCTTGTGACAATAAGACAGCCCAATCTACTTTACACCTCCTCCTTTTTTGCCCATTATATTTAAAAGAGAGTAAGGTTCTCATTTTTCCAATATGAAGAAAATTCTCAACGAGAACTGTGGCCTCAGCTCTTTTTTTATTTTATTCATTAGATACCCGATCGGTTTGTTTTGCACTAGCCTCCTTTTTACTGGCTGCTTTAAGCACTCGTAAGGCCTCTAACACTTCACTTATATCACTGTCAGATTAATTATTTTACGGTCATATTCTGCTTTTTATATTTTGTGAATGTATTTTTAGATCTAATCTATTTTATGTAAAGGCTATTATTGTGGGCTCTGTATTGCTTTTAAGTGTTGAATCTATTGCATGTCTAATTTTAACACATTATTCTATGACATCTTTTTATGTGTGAACTTTTATGCATTTTATTGAAGTGCGAAATAAAGATAAAGCTTGATTGAGACTGAGAGAAAACAAATGTCCTCCTCAGTTGACTCGCATCAAGATAGTGAAGCGTCATAAAGACAACACAGCTGCCTATTTTGCAAACCCCATTTCAGATACAGGCAATGATATCCATGACTGGGCCACATATACTCCAGATGAGTGTAGCAAAGCACAAGACCCCCCATACCAGGCAGTGTTTTATATTTTGTAGATGAGTTTCCACAGTAGATTAGGACAACGGATTAAGACACACAGGTGCAGTAGTGGTCAAAGGAATATTGCATGATTCTTCATCTATATTGCTGATACCAGACCAGATAATGTTGCCACCTCATTACTTAACTCAGGCTGCTGAACTAGTAGTTTTAGTGCCAGCACACTTAAACAAGGAGAAGGGGAAGCAATAACCATATACTTTGATTCTGGCTATGCCACCACAATAGTGCAAAATGGTCTCTTAAAAACACATATATTATAGTTTTGTTAGCTCGTAAAACACCGCCACCCTCAGGCCAATTGGATGCACACAGACAGGAATAGATTTAATATATAGAAAGAAACCCAAGCATTTCTACTTATAAGTCCTAAATCTGCTACATTTCCCTTGGCACACTGCTTGAAACAACCTGTCTCTCTAATAATGCCGGGATTGATTTGTTTGCAACTTACATGAGTTGACCACAGTGTAGAAATACATAGGCACTGTCTGCCAGCAGGGTTCATTAAACCTCACCTTTAAAGTAGTAGTTCCCAAAATACTTGGCATCGAGAGCCCTCTACTGGGATCAGGGCTAACTCTAGGACGATGCGACCGGTGCCACCACACTGGATGCTGATTTCAGGTGGGGGGCACTGGTTCCACATACATTAAGGTTTTTTAAAAGTACTTACTAGCATTTCTTGCCTCCAGCAAATAACAGTGCATACAATGTGAATAGGTTAGTGAGTTACTATTTCTTGTCAGAAGGATCCTTTTTGTTGATTACAGTTTTATAGGTTAAACTCAAGGTATAAAGCAGTGAACTATTGACCGTCATCAAGGAGCTGTTGAGATACCACAAGATATGGATTAGAGAGCTATATGTTTTTTGTTCAGTCATTTATTTTACTAATGTTGCAATAAGTAGAAATAAATTCTTATTACTAAGGAACTCCCAATCATGGTGTTACAGTTAAAACGCCAAGTTCGTGCTTCTCCACATCAAGCACTCAAATTATACTGCCTATCAGTATGGATGGCATGTAACTCCTACACCTTGTGGTTCTCTGTCCTATGAAACATTTCTTATACATTGTGTTAGATCTGGGGGTCTCTAGTTGGCAATGGTATTCACCTTTGTCCAAAGAGGGACCCTTACTTCTAAGTCAGGATAAGGGGATTACACTCCTAAATAACCCCTGCTCACCCCCTTTGCAGCTTGGCTCGAGTAGACAGGCTTATCTCAGAGGCAGTGTGTTAAGCATTTGTGAATATACACAGTAATACAGTGAAAACACTACAGATGGACACAACACAGGTTTTATAAAAAATAAGTATTATTTATATAAACACAAGACCACAAACGACAAAAAATCCACAATACTGTACTTAAAGTTGACTTAAAGATGGTAAAAGTTACTTAGTTCAAGTTGATGGTAAATGCGACGAAGTTCTCAACAGAGTACCTGGATGCGTAACGCAAAGTAAACAAAAGGCTCGCAAAAGGGGAGATGCGTCGGGTCCGTGATGCAGGGGAAATGATACGTCGTGCCTCAATGCTTGCGCAGAGTAGGGGATGCGTCGTGATCCTTACCGGTGTGGCGATGATGCATTAATTCTAGGGTTGCGGGCCAGTTGCGATGCGCAAGATGGCGCCTTGATGGGTTGCGATATTCCTGGTGCGATGCAAGAAGATGGCGCCCTTGATGCGACGACGTGGGGATGATGATGCGTAGGGGTCCTGGCAGCCTTGCGACTACTCTGTACTTTGGAGACGCGACAGGCCCTGCGACACGCTTCTCCGGTGATGCAATGGCCACTCTCTCGATAGCGTCACGCTTCTCCTGTGATCAAACTCCTGCAGTTTCCTTGGTTCTTCTCCTTGGCAAAATGTTTCTTGTTCCCAGAAGTGATCTAAAGTTCTTGGGTCTGAGTCCCAATATTTATACCCCCAAATCCTTTGTTCTATTAAGGCAGAGATGCCTCTACCTAGTCCATACCAGTTCCTGAGCACTCTGTTTACGGGACTCCTTCTTTCCTTTCACAGTGCAGGGCAGAGACATCAGCCGCACCCCAGGGGGTGGAGCCAGCATTGTGGAGGAAAGGCCCAGCCCTATTTAGGTCCCAGGTGCAACTCCTCCCTCCCATCTAGATGCAGATCTCCCTATTCACCACTGGGCTGACTCATTCTGTCTCTTGGAATCCCCCAGCCCTGTCACTCAAACTCCAGACAAGGAATACACAACCTAGCAGATGCAGGCTTTGGATAGTTAGACAAGAAAATACCTACTTTATAAAAGTGGTATTTTCAAAAACAATGTTAAAACAAACTTTACTAAAATATGTATTTTATCATTCGGAGTTCAGGCATACTAAATTCGAATTTCTACCATGTTCCATGAGTCAGTTAGGATTATAAGATGTAATAATCTAACTGCCCATTCTGGCCTATGGAGAACAGGTAGCCTTGCAATTGTGAAAAACGAAAATGGCTGTAATTCACTATTAGGACATGCTACACACACCAGGGCATGTCCTACCTTATACTTACAATGCACCCTGCCATTGGGCCTCCCATAGGGGTGTCTGATATGAAGCAAAGGGAAGGTTTAGGGACTGGCAAGTGGGTGTTCTTGCCAAGTCGACATGGCAGTCACAGACTGCACACAGGCCTTGCAATGGCAGGTCTGAGACACACTTTAACAGCAGCTTCTGTGGGTGGCAAAACCAGTGCTGCAAGCCCACCAACAGCATTTCATTTACAAGTCCTGGGCACACATGGTGCACTGTACTAGGGTCTGACAAGTAAATCAAATAACCCAATCATGGAATCACTAATTAGTACACCAATTTAACATAGGGAGCACTTCCTATGTGGCACTGACTAGCAGTGGCACAGTGCCCAAAGCATATAACCAGCAAAAACATATCAAAACGGAGGAGGTAAACCGACAAAATGGAAGGGAGACTTACGCCAATGATGCCAGGTCTAACGCATTGATTTACATATATGACTGATTGTCTCTATGTAATGAGGGTGTGGAGAGTTTTGACACCCTATCCTGGTATGAGCGGCGCTTGTCTCTATGTAATGAGGGTGTGGAGAGTTTTGACACCCTATCCTGGTATGAGCGGCGCTTCAGAATTAATTTAGTGCATTTTAAAGAGTGTTTATGGAGACTTAACAAGCCCTGTTAGGGGTTGGTGGTGAGGGAATCAGTGGCAGAGGTGGTCATTCGGGAGCGCCAACAAACATTTTCGCACAGGGCGCCACCAGTGGTAAAGTAGGAACTCGTATCCATTGTGATGCCAAGTTTGCAGCTAATTTTCTGGTCCGTGAGGTAATGCTCCAGTAGGGCATTCCTGAGGAGATCCCATTTGATTTTGGCACACACATTTCTGTCAATAATATCTTCTCCCACCTCACCACTTTGTTAGGAATGATACACAAACCCTCGATACCTTACCACTCCCAAAGTAACAACATCCTGGTATGCTTAAATTACCTCTTATAATACACAATACGTAAACTGTGTGTAACATTGGAAAATAAATTGTTGGACTCTCTCCCATTAGAAATGCTCACTTTGAGAAACACCCCAGGGTCAGACCACAAATGGAACCCACATCAGATAGTGACAGGGAGAAGGAAGAACATCATTGAGCTACTAACTAGACATAGGTAGCAGACAGAGTGCACCTAAAATAGTACAAACTGAAATGTATGTTTATTTCTCTCATCTAACACAATCGTCAAAGCATCTCTAAACAGGGTACACTGTAGCTGACACACACATTTACACCCTCCAGGTGACGCCCCTCAAGTGCATGACCAACAGACACCCTTGCTATTGGGAACTCAATTTGCATCAGAAACGTTCACCAGTGGAGAGATTCTGAAAGCACAGTTACCTGCAGTGAAAAATTCGCAGCTACAAGCAATGGGTTTCTTTCTCACTCCAACATCTGACTGGCCCTAGCTGAGCCATCCATCCATCCCTCCCTTTGGACACCGAGCAGGAAAAAGAAGGGGTAGAACAGGAGAAGCAACCGGAGTAAAGCCTCCCTCCACCGCTTCAACAAGAGACTTAATTTATGCTCTTTAATTAATTTTTTCTTCTCTGTGCGCTAATACTGATGTTTTTTAGAACCAGGAGGACGATAAATTAAAAGACCATTAAAAGTATCTTGCCGTGGAACGAGATTTTATAGTGAAAGGCTTCGCAATCGGGGGAGCGGACTACTGAACAATAGGTACTGAATTCAGTTATATGAATTAATGCAAGGCCACCCCCTCTACCCAATTGCCTGTCGTGCCTGAACATTTTATAGCCGTCAGGGACAGCAATGTTGAAATCGGGATCCGAAGTGTCATTGCCCCAGGTTTCGGTAATAAACAATACATCTATTTTATTGTCAATAATGAGGTCAGCTATTTCATAGCTATGCTTTATAAGTGACCTTGCATTAATAAGAGCTAACTGTAGGTCACTGGATCTGGAACTTGAATCACTGGCCTCAATATATAAATCCGTGCATGATTAATGTTTTTTGTAGCTTTATTTTGCACCCGACACATCGTGCATAGTCAGATTTGAATAAATCTTCCCCCGTAAATGAATTACATGAGTTCTGTCTAGGTGGATATAGTGTTCTAAGGAATTCTCCTGTACAGCATATTCTAGTCTTTCCTGTGGTCCCTGGGCCAGGGGATCTGGCCCTAGGCCATGTCCTGGCGCGGACAGGCGCAGACAGGCTTGCCTTTGGAACCGGTGGCGCATCCGCTGCGCGTCCTATCCAGCGTGCCTCTAAATAGGCACATCTGGGCACTAGACCGCTAACCTGGGCAGAAGTAGGAGCCCGGAAGTGGTGTTTCCCGAGGTCTTCCCTCCGCAACAAACGGCAGAGCCGCGGCGGACCGGGGAAGCCTCAGGGAGGAATGACAGAGAAGTGCAAAGTTGCTGTATTAAAAAGCGGGAAACAATAAAACAGAAGTGAAAATAAGCGATTTTTAAAAAAGCTTTACGTTATTTTGAAAAAAGTAGCCTAGTGCAAAGTGGAGCCATGAACGAGATTGTGTGCAGGTAGGCAAACAAAAATTAGCAGGCAACCTAATAACGGTCAGGAAGCAGCAGTAGGAGACCGCAGCGCGTCCAGCCCAGCGTGCCTCTAAATAGGCACGTCTGGCCGCTAGACTGCTAACCTGGGCGAAGTAGGAGCCCGGAAGTGGGGTTTCCAGAGGTCTTCCCTCTGCAACAAACGGCAGAGCCGCGGCGGACCAGGGAAGCGTCAGGGAGGAATGACAGAGAAGTGCAAAGTTGCTGTATTAAAAAGCGGGAACCAATAAAACAGTTGAGCTCTCTCTGTTACAAGCAGCCAAGGTCAGATCTCTAAGCTGGTCGCACCGGTTGCAAGGCCTCAAAAGTGTATCCTACCAGTCGCTGCATCTGCCGTGTCTCCTTCTGCTGTGTCTCCCCTGCGATGCAGTTGCCTCCACACCTCCGTAGGAGCACTCACCTCTCCCAGCTGAGATCAGCTCTCAATGCCCAGCTGGTGCTTCTCATTAGGCGCCCCGTACCTCTGCCGCTCACTCCACTTCGCTTTCAGCGCCCGACTCACACTGTGTATGACGCTCTTCACAGGGTCGTCATGGGGTTCTTCGGTTTCCCTGTCAGATGACCCTCGGACCCACCACGTTCTGATCCAGTGTGCTTCAATTATCGATTACTCTACTTTGTAGAGGGATGGGGATCAGGATATTGCCGAATGGGGGACTCCGAGAACGGAGCCTGCTCCCTTCTACATCAGCATCACGCCCCCATGCTCCCTCATCCCCCATGCTGCTGCAGTAGATAAATTGTATCACCCTAAAGAGGTATTTCCAAGCTTTTACTCACTGTCTATTGCACCTTTTTTATGTAGAATAAAAGCACAGTGGCAACCAACCGTCCCATTACTGCGCAAGTTAAAACAACTAGATTTGATACAATCTCTGAAGTACTATTGACCTTGAAAGATACATTAGAAAAATAGATCAGATATCAACAATGAAGGAAACAGGTCATAAGAGAGATTGGCCAAAGTTAAAAAGGTATAATAGACCAGGGTATTTTAGGGGTAACTCAACCATCATCTAGATGTAGTACAAGATCAGTATTTGCCAATGATAAATGGCATACCAGTGTCACATTCATATGTCGATGATGTATCATTGTAGAATGGCAGGGACAAGTAGCCCTTTAAAATTTGGTAATATTAAAAGACAATTTCGGCAAATTCAAGATACAAACAATATAAAATATATATATATATATATTATTAATTCCAGCTCCTGCTCCTCGGCCCAAGATCGCCAAAGTTCACCACAGGTACAGACCACAGAGTGCGCAAAAAGTTATCAAGAAGGTGGTTTAATTGTCCCATCGTCTCCAGCATAACGCGTTTCGGCTATGTCATGGTAGCCTTGATATATATATATACAGGAACTAAAACAGACACTCTAGAATAGCAATTAAATTAGCTCAGTTTTCTCTTTGTTTCAGAGGATATAGGACAGTAAAGGTGAAGTAACCCCACTTGAAACACCTCAGTGGATGACGCCAACATGCAAGGGGGCACCGCCAGCCTGATGGACCACTTTTGTCAGTACGTGACCCAGCTACACATGCACCTGACCCCGGTGACTGTGCACACACCCTCCCTCCTGATACCAGCAGTGGACTTCTCCGATTTGTATGACCGTCCCATGCACTGTCTAAGAGACTATTTCACCATCAGAGGAAGAAAAAAGCTGCAGAATACTATGGCACTGTGGTTTGGGAAAAGGGTCCAACATGAACACAGACAATTCAATGACTCATGTGGTCATAAGTAACGTGATGGCAGTCATTAGGGGTTGCCACTGGAGGGTTGACCCGGGGAGAAGCAGAGACTGTCTGGCTAGGCCCAGGTGAGGATTGCAAGCCCACTGTGAACTCCCCCGGACGTGATTTTTAAGTAGAACCAGAATTAATGTTAATAATGACGGCCATGGGGGGGGGGGGGTGCAAGAGGACACTGGGACATTGGCTGAGGCCATACAGACATTGCATGATCTAGACAAGAAGAATCAACTAGAGGTAGGTGCGCCGGATGAAGGGTTTGAGGGCTGGTTCGAATGGGTGCCGTCCTGGATGCCAGGGTTGTTCAAGGCCTTGTTGCCTTTAATTGTTGTGTTGCTTTTGACATGCCTTATATTCCAGGTGATATTAGCATGTTGCTAAAGGATGACAGACAGCTAGTGTAGGGGGAAAATGTTTAATTGGGAAAATATATATATATATATATATAAAGAGCTTACCCGTCGCGCGTTGCTGCGATCGCCGAAGAGAGGAAATTCAAGAAAACTCATTATGATAACATTCAATTTACATTGTGTCATTTTTATTGAAACTTATTCATTTTAATATGGAAAACATTTCAAAATGTTGTTTTAATTCTATTTATTTATTCGAGTGCTTGTGGACACACGATTTTTTGTTTTTCCGTCTTGTGCGTACATCAGTATTCGAAAGATTATGAGGGCCCTGGGGGGGCCGATATTTAAAAAAGAATTATCCCAGAAACCTTCGCGGGAGTGTACTCAACAACTTCCCAAAGTTTCATGGCGATCGGATAAATGGTGTTTTAATTCTATTTATTTATTTGAGTGCTTGTGGATACACGATTTTTTGTTTTTCCGTCTGGTGCGTACATCAGTATTCGAAAGATTATGAAGGCCCTGGGGGGCCGATATTTAAAAGATGTTTATGCCAGAAACCTTCGCGGGGGTGTACTCAACAACTTCCCAAAGTTTCATGGCGATTTTTTGTTTTTCAGTCTTGTGCGTACATCAGTATTCAAAAGATTAGGAGGGCCCTGAGGGCCGATATTTAAAACAATTTTATGCCAGAAACCTTCACCGGAGTGTACTCAACAACTTCCCAAAGTTTCATGGCGATCGGATGAATAGTGTAGTAATGCATAAAGGACAGACAGACAGACAGACTTTCGTTTTTATATATATAGATGAGATTCCCTCTGAGGAAAGGAGATTAGGAGACGATGTAGTTGAAGAATCAACTAGAGTGGGAATGATGTAGGAAAAAATAGGTTACATTATATCCAAACACACGCAGAACTGAGGCCTATAACTTCCATGCAAGGGTTCGAAGTTAAAAGCAGCCTTAGGCCCCAGTAAAGAACACAGGCCTTCGCGAGAAATAGTTAAAAATGTACGAGCTTACCTTCGGTAATGATGTATCTGGTAGAGACGTTGTCTAGCCGCAGATTCCTTAACTTAGAATATCCCCAGGCGTGAGACTGAATCCGGAATTATTTTGCAGCAGCACCTCTGCGCGTGGGGGACGGCGCCACACGACCCCGCCCTGACGTCGTCCATGTACGTGACGTCAGCGAGGTCATATAAGTCCCTACCGGCGCGCTGATGTCAGTTTTCATCCGAGAAATTTTTCCGCGGCACAACGCGGAGCCATCAACCAAAAACTGTGAAAGTATAGGAACAGTGTGCGAGGGATGAAAAATCTGTGAATAAAGTTAGAGGATGGTGGAACACACCATCTTAAAGACAGAATAGACACTGCCTACACATATAAGTGGAACTTGTGAGAAAGAGCCCCGCAAGCTAAGAGGAGGCCCCTTCCAGAGTGCAACAAGGAAAGAACATCTTGACAGACAGAAATAGACTAACAGTGCCATGTGGAACTGTGTCGTCAACTAAGAACAGAACACCAAAAGAACAACAGTCCACTGCAGGAAAGAATGAGAAGACTGGCTCTTCCCCTCTAAAAACAGAGGTAGGAAACGGGGCACAACCAACCTTCAAAGAGAATGACCATGAGGAGACCAGGACCCCGAGGAGCAGACGGAAGGGAAGGGAACTGGAGAGGAAAAACGAATCTCCTCGTGAATCAAAGGCACCATATAACAGAAAAGAAGCCCCTCAGCAGAGGCGAACTGTATATGAAAGCACCCAGGAGAGTGCAACTATCTGAACCCAGAAGAGTCTCAGAATCCAAGACCAACACTCCAGAAGACACGTACAGCGACAAACACCAAAAAGGGAGCATATGACAACTGGAAAATCACTCCAGGAAACGGAAGCAAGGCGGAACTTATGGGCAACTTGAACAACCCAGAAAAGATCCCGAACACATATTGGTCCAGACCTCGCAACCGCGACAAGAGGTGGCGACTTAGGAAGAGGATACCAAGGTAACCGGCATGTAGACATAAATGTAAACACCGGACCATACCTAGAACATAAAGGGCAGGTAGGAGCCGTTTGTGAAGAGGAGACCATGAAACCTCCAAAAGAGGTGGATGACCATGGCGAAAGCAGAGGGCACCAAGGGACAACCTAGAACACGGTACAACGGACCACCAATCGGCGCATGGAGCCCACATGATCTCCAGGCCCTGGTGAGATAAGCAAGGCTATATAATAGCGTACAAGTACCCCACATGGAGTATGTATACCCCAAACAATGGGGGACACCTCTTAGGGCAATAAGCCAGGCCAAAAGAATGCAGTAATGAACCGAACCTGTGAACAGAGTTCCGAGCTGTAATGACATTACCGAGCTGAGCCACCGGCTGAAAACCACAGCCAGAGGAAACAGCAACCTGTGGAACACGGCCACAAAAGGCAAACTGGCAGCTGAAAGCAAAACGCATCCAAGGGATGCCAATAAAAGGGTAAGCACCCTTGACCACTGAAAAAAGAAGACGCAGGGCTCGCTGCCCATGTTAAACACAGAGCGCATCTAAAGGATGCAAAATGAAAAAGTACCACAGAAGACCGGCCTAAAAGGACTTAAGGGGGAGGACGAAAGCCTGCCAGGAGCCGGTAAACCGCCGACTCTGCGTGAGCATCAAAGAGCAAAACCCCATCAAAGGGTAAATCAACCAGACGCTGCCGGATATTTTCAGGGAAGACACTATCTCGCAACCAAGCGTGACGCCTTAAGGCAACAGAACTCGCCATGTCTCGGCCCAAAGAATCCGCAGTACCTAAGGCTGACTGGATTGTGAATTCTGCAAGGTCGCGGCCATCCCGAATGGAGTGAAGGAGATCAACGCGAGTACCTTCGGAGGTGGCAGTAAGCAAAGACTCTGCATAGTCCCACACGGCAGAGGTAGCCCAAGCCAAAACACACACTGTATTTAAGGACCGAAGCGCAGCACTAGTGAATGCAAAGACGTTCCTACCCCAGGATTCAAGCCACCTGGACTCCCGAGAGGGAGGAAGCGTTAGAGGGGGCAGAGAAGGAGAAGCAGTCTGCAACACAAACCCCTGCGCATCAGGGTGCACAAAAAGGCAGACTGGATCATGTAGAGCTCGACGGTGCAAAATTGAACGAGCCACCGGGTCACCTGAAGCAGGTCGGACCCAGGTACCCAATAGGGCATCATAAAGGGAAGCCTCAAAAGGCAAAAAGGGGCTCCACATTGCTGGACCCACGGTGGGGAACCTCAAGCAAGAGGTCCACAGACAAGGGGGTAGAGGGGGGTTGCATATTCAAAATGCTGTTGGCTGGGGGCGGAGCCGGGCCGGCGACCAAGATGGCCGCACGGGATCCCGGCTCCGCCGACCTTCTCCCTTCATCACCAGTTCTGGCTGCCCACCCCGCGCTTGGACGACGAGATCGTATGTCGGAAGAGACGCTGCGATGGCGCACCCGGCTGCGGTGAATTTTGGGCTCTCCGGGATCGAGATATTCCCATTCGCTCTGGGCGGCCTGTCTGCCGCCGGAGACCGGGACCTCGCGTGGCTGTCCACCCGGCTGCTGGCTCCATCCTGACAGCCATGTTTCCCCGTGAGACGGCGCTTCTCCACCACTGTGCTGAGGGAGCCTCCCTACACCGTCGGAGCCCTCTCCTAGATGCGTGGCGCAGCTCCTCTGTGTTGGATGCTTCGCCCCCCTCCCCCCCCCCCAGCACTTCCTCGGCAGCCGGTCTAAGGTAACAGCGCTGTGTCGCCTTTGAGGCGCTTATATGCCTGAAGGTTCTGGACTGTGCTACATATCCCGGCTTATTTGTGCCAGTGGACATGATACTGCCGTGTCGCTTTCCTGCTGGGGGGGTCTGTGAATGGTTCTCTGTGGAGGGGGTGCCTGTTCTCCTACGCTACGCAGTTACTGGATATCGCTGAATCTTGAATTTGATGGGGGCAGACGATTTTTCGTCTTGATCTGCTGCATGGTGGTGGTGCATCCTGGAAAATGGCGACTCTCCTTTGTTACGACGGTGACCGGGTGTGTTGGATGCTGAGTGAGGGCAGACTACTATCCTTTAAGGACCGTTTCTTCCTATTCTGGTGATGGCGTGAGGCTGTTCTGGTTGTTTCTACCTGGTGTCTACTCGTGCGCCATCACTTGCTTTTGCTGATACTGCTGCGAGACTACTCTTGCTATCCCCTGGGATGGGGTGATGGCGAGTACGAGATGTACTTTCATGGCGGCTGCAGTTTAGCCATGCTTCCTTTGGATACTCCTGGACAGCTCGCAACAGTTTGGATATTGTGTATATGGCCTCGAGGATGGCAATTGCTGGCAGTTGATGGGCCGCCCCTTGTGCTTTTACGAGACTTTGGTTTCTCCTGGTTTGAACTGGGTGCCCACGTTCGTACTTTCCTCCTGATCCGCCATCTCCAGCTTTATTCGATCTGTACCATCTGGGAAGGACGGCGCAAAATGGCGGCGACACCCTGGACACTGTTGCTTCTTGTAATATTGCAGGGACTTCGGTTCCTTAGGTGTTGACATGTTCATTTGTTATGCTGCTCCATCTGTTTTTCCTGCTTGACACTTTCTGCCCTGTTTTTATTCAGGCCGACGAATCGTATGTACAACAATGACGCTTGGCGCCCTACCCCCTGACATGAGGAGTTTTGCGTATTGCTTGATAAGCTTGCGAGGGTGGGCTGATTGATCGATCGTGTCCCTGCGTGTGGTTTTTTGTATCTCAAGTTTGCAACGGAATTATTGCAGGGATGCGGGACTTGGGGGGGAGGGTCGGGTCCCTTGTTGGAGGGCCCCCCACTTAGTTTTCGTCCCCTTCTGTGGGGTTTTTCGATTCTCTTTTTTCTTCTTTTCCTTTTTCCCTTTCTTCGTGTTGGATATTGTTTTTCTCTTTCCTCTTGCCTCTCTTCTTTCTATATTTCGGGTTTAAGCTTTGGGCGACAGGCACGCTGCTGGGGGGTGGGCCGTGGCCATGTGCAGTGGTGCAGGGTGGGGGGGTGGAGGTGGGGTTTTGTTTTTTCCCTTTTAGTTCCATGGCCTTTTTATATTGTTCTCTTGCTTTTCTTCCTTTTTCCCTCTTTTTCCTTATTCGGGGTCGGGTTTTCTGCACATCTCTGGGTCTCTCCCGGGTTTAGTACGGGGGTCTTTGTTCTATGGCTTAAATTGATAGCGGGCGGGTATTGTTTGGGAGGGGGTCTGACCTGTTTGTTGATTATCCTGATTATCCGTTCCGTTATATATGCCCCACCTATGATGGTCCTGCCATGCATATCCTGTTAATAGTACTATCTTAGTGTTGGCGATGTTTCATGATGTGCGATGCGATCCTGTTTTTCCTCCTTTCAAAACAGAAAAACCAAACCTTTCTGATTCTGTGAACATGTTTTATTCGGCTCTCCTGATTTATACATTGATATTGTGAGGGGTACCATGGCTTAGATCCTGATTTACATTGTTTTGATGTACTACCTCTGTACCTTGATTTACGGTATCGTATGCCGGATTTTGATTGTACCTATGCAAATGTCAATAAAGGTTTTTGAAAAAAAAAAAAAAAAAAAATGCTGTTGGCCAAAGAGACCACTCTCAAAAAAGGTGCACCAGCCTCCGCGGAGGGGAAAACAGCTCATCAGTGGGGGAGGGTTGTAGGCTGACCCTCCCAAGACACTGAGGGTGCGCCCAATGCCTCACAGAAGGAAGCCCCATGGAAGAATGAGGATCCTGACGTGGCTCCTGGGATGTGAACAGCCTGCCGGATCTGGGAGCTCTTGAGGGGGCTCCACAAGTTTCAAGGGGGGCACTGGTAACACTAGCTATGGTGACGCCGGGTGGGAGGGTGGCGCTGAACTCTCTCCCGAGGCCTCTATAGAAGAGTCCTGAACTCGGCGTCGACACTGCTGCGAAACGACGCATGTCAGCGCCGATTGTGCCTCGTCAGACGTCGAGTTGCCACCGGTTGGCGCCGAAACTATGACAAGCTCCCCCTCTGAAGGAGAGGACGCTGGGGCCGGCGAGGCAATCTTCTGGCGCCACCCTGGCACCGGCTCCCCCTCATCCAGAGCGGGCTCCGATACCGGAGAAAGGAGCGGATTCAGGGCCGAGGAGGCGAGCCTCCGGTGCCGAGCCTCCGGTGCCGGGATGGCTCCGCCTCTGGCTTTGGACAGGCAGCTGCCTGCCCCGAAGGCTCGGGTGTGCTCAAGTCAGGGCTATGAGCACCGGCAACCACCTGCGGCGCCACAGGGACCCCCGCGGGGCTATGTGACACGGCAGAGGCGCCGTGGGTTGAAGAGGGGGACCCAGCTAGGAAGCGTCTTAACGACTCCACGTGGCGTGTAGAGGGGGACCCAAGCCGGGCCGCGCCCTAACAACACCATATCTCCGACGTTCCTGGGAAGCAAGGGCTCAATTGGCACTGGGAGTGAACCCGCCGGCGAGTCCATCGGGGACCCCACAAGAAGCGGATGTCCAGAGGACGTCCCAGGAACGGGAGAGGACCCAAGGGAGGCCTGCAAAGACGTAGCATAGGCCTCCATTTGGGCCCGAGTCGCCCCAACACCCGGAAAGGGTGGATAGAGGGGGGGCCACCATCGGGAGCACACGTCCGGAAAGTTCCGGGAAACAGTGCCCCTGACAACAGAAGAAGGAGAGGTCGATAACCTAGGCGACATGCGCCTTGACTTACCAAGTGGAGAACGACGGCCCCGGACCCCCAGAGGGCGATTGACGGCGGAACCGAACAGTACAGGGACCTGTAGTTGACGACGAGGCTGGGGGGCAAGATAACTCTGACCGGGACAGCCGTGCTGAGAGAAGTTTCATACGGCATTCTCGCCGAGACTTCAGTTTCAGACGTTGGCAGGCTTCATAGTCCGTGGAGTCATGGTGCTCACCCAGACACCACATACAAATAAGATACGGGTCCGTTGCGGACATTTGCAGCAAACAGAAATTACAAGTTTAAAGTCCGAAAAAATTGCGCACTGATCCCGATGCGAAGCGGCGAAAATTGAGGGATAAAAATCCGATTTCCTCTATAGTAGCAGTATTAATCATATATGTATCGTTGTTAGCATGATGTATCTATATATTCTTAACGTTTTAGTATACATAAGGCCTTACCAATATCTGTTATTAGCTAGGTTGGTAAGGATATACGCTGCTCGTATGTCCTGTTTACATCAAGTAGGCCAAGAACCACACAGACGCCATCTTTGCCCTGCCTGTGTCAGACCAGAGCAGGAATCACGTGTTACTCTCCAATAGTCGTCAGGCCACTGTTTAGTTGAAATACTGAGAGCAGCTGAATGCATACTATTCTTCTTCTGTCCTGGGACTCAAGGTCGAATCTGGCTTTGGGTGCGAGAAAGCGCATTCCTGGAGGCGCCATGCCTGCACTCCCAGGCACCGGGACGAAAGGGAGTCACCCCTCCTGACCTCCCCAATAATAGCTAAGCAGAGCTTCAAACTAATCATGTGTGCCATATGTTGTCTTTCCTCGGGCCCAAGAGCCAAGTAGTATTTTTCTATTTACGGTGACTTTGTGTGTTGAACTGAAAGTATATATGTGCTGTATTGACTATGAGCCAGCAGTCTTCTCCGCGCACCTGATGGGTGAGTATTGGAGAAGCTCCTCTATAGAGTATTTTGTATAATAAACGATTGAACTTTCTTCACTGCCAACTGACTGGTTATTTGGTAATTGGTATCCGGGTATTGGTAGGTATAGCTCCTTATGTTATTTTTTATGGTACGTCAGTTGGCGACTCTGGTGGGACTCCGCGTTGGTGTCGTCCTCCCGTAACCGGGTAAGAAGGACAAGTAAAGGGGAGTTCTGGTCGAGGGGGTGGACTGACCAGCGATCCTGGCTTACTCCGCTCTCGCGATCAGGGGGCCCCAGCTGCTAGTGACCCTTTGCCGGATTCCTACGGGCGTAACCCAGGAGCTGACCGTGTTGGTCTTCAGGAGTTGGCAGTGGAGAATACGCAATTGTACCTGTGTGCACCAGGTGAGTGAATTGATTTTGGTAATTTTGGAACGCGCTGTAACAGTTAACTGTATTGGATTTGGTGGTCGGTGTACCACGGAGAACTTTGGGGGTCTGACGGGGCAGCATCATGGCTGCACGGGCAAATGCTTCACGGACTTGTTTGGTGAATAATAGAGACATTGATCGGACGCCTTGGTGTGGCACGTGTGGTGCGCATCCGACCGGAATACTCTCGGAAAAGCCTGTGGTCGTACCTGGGTAGCCTTCGGGACATTTCTGAAGCGACGCTAAGGCAGCGGGCTTAGTCTGAATAGTCCTGAGGGTGAGCCAGGAAGATCACGGGATGGTCTGTAGGTCGGTCTGTGGTTAATCCCTGTCCGATGGTCTCTTGGTAGTCTCTGGAATGCCTGATTTTGGTACCTGTTGGTCTGGTAATCTGAATTTATTAGTTCTCCATGAACGGGAGTAGACGGGCTCCGTTCTTTCGTTTTGGAAAAGACATGTCGTTTTGAATTTTCTGTTTGAAATATATTTATGTATGTATTGTTTTTTGTGTATTTTTGGTATCACATGGTGAATGGAATGTTGAGGATGAGTGAACATGGCCATGTTTGAAAGATCGTTTTTCTGAATGAAACTGAACTGTTCGTGAATAAGGATGTTGTGTTTTAGTAAATTGTGTTATGGATGTTGTTGTCGCCGGAAAGGCACGCGATTGGATGAAAGCCAGCCTGCCTCGCCAGAGGGTAGCCCGAGCTATGATATGCATGTTAAACATGGTATTTCACCTATTTTGTTTAATGCGCTGTGGAATAAATACACAAAACACAATGTGGAACTGCAATGGCCTTTGACCGGGTCTTTTGATGAGAAAAAGATACATTATTTGCAGGATCGATTATTTTCAAAGCGTAGTCGACAGGCAATGTTTGATTCTTTAAATATGTGGCAGAAAGAAGCAAAGCGTAGGCGCATTAGGGAGGAGAAGTTATTTAAGATGAAAGGAGGTCAGACCATTACACAGAAAGCTATAGCTTATGATAAAGATCAGACTGAGAAAAATATTGATTGCACAAATAGGCAATTCAGGTTACAGGTAGATAAAAGCTAAGTAACCAGGACTGTGCCCGAGGATGAGTAGAGGATTTATTAGATGTGCTTCCACCTCCCCCTTATGCTCCCCAACGCATATATCCTGCAGTCCCTTTGACTACAGCCTCGGCTCCAGCCGCTCCGGCGCCCGTTGTATCCACTTCTCCCGTCCCTTTGGGAACTTCTCATGTTCTGTCCCCCTCAACATTTGGAACGGCTACTCTAATGCCCGATGCGTTGTCATATCCTACTATGTCCACAGTTGGGCTTCTCAGACTTCGAGCACGACCCCCACCCTTGCTGACCCAACTCACTCTCGTGTTCCGGGAACTCTTGGCGCACGACGGTTGTATACTCGATCAGCAGCAAGACTAGATGAGAAACAGACGATTGTGAATCAGGCCTCCCAATGGATACGGAACACTATTTCTCCTATAACTGATATATGGAGTACCCTTAGAGACTATGAGCCTGTTATGCAGCAGCATGCCCTAGAGCATATGGCCACACGTCTTATTTCCCTATGGGAACAGTGTTTCCCGGACGGGAGAGCCCCTCAAGTGTTGTATGATATTCTGGATCGGGCTCATAAGTTTGAGTTAGTATTGGAAGATGTGTACAGCAATGTCAAGATTTTGTTGAAATATCAAGAACGGCTGCATTTGAAATGTCCAAGTTGGGATTCTCCACATCCTATGCGGGATGTCCATCCTATTTACCATCCCGAAATACCAGAACTAAGAAATGATCAAGATCAAGTAACTAGAGCACGTGTGGAGGCTCGATTTCAGGAGCAATGGGTCTATACCCCTTGGATAAGGAGTGAGGTTCTTTCCCTGAAGTCGCAACTTCCCGACCACTGTAAAAATCCTATTGCGTATTATAAAGAGCTCACCGAGGCTGCCTCTTCAGCTGTCATGACCCTGGCTGACAGAGTTATTTTTTGGTTTACTAGTCCCCGTCGATGTATGAGGTCAGGTGCATGATCAGGATCATGCCACAGAGTTGGGAGGGACTTGAGAACAGATTAAAGAATGGGATAAGGATCAGAAGCCCGGTGATAAACCTAAACCTGAAATTTTGGCTTTGCCGGGTCGGATTATTGCCTACATGCATTCCTTAATTCCGTTCGAAAGGTAGATTGGGACAAATTGACAGCGTGTAAACAGAAAAGGGACGAGAGTGTTTCGGATTTCTTCACCAGATTTGAAGGGGTGTTTATTGACTTTAGTAGACATGATTTGTCAGTGGAAGGTGGTATACGATTATTTGTTAAACGTTTTGTGACAAATCTGTTACCTGAGATCTCTGCACGGCTACAAGCTGCTGAGAGTACTTGGACCACTGCCACACCTTCGGTTATACTGAGCATGGCTCAGTATTACGAACATAAGGAAAATGAGAGTAAGGATAAGTCAGAAAAGAAAGCAAAGGATCTCAAGACACGAGTATTGTTACAGCAAGCAATCAGGGGTCAAGGCAGAGACAGAGACAGTAGAGGGTCTGTCCTGAGGGGGGCAGGAACTGGACGAGGCGGAGGTCCAGCTGTTGCTTTAGGAATAAACCAATGCTCTTACTGTAAACAGGAAGGGCATTGGCGAGCTCAGTGTCCATTGTTGCTAGCACAGAATGGGGCAGAGAGAGGGAGAGGTTGAGGTGGTGTGTATCAAAGTGATATGCGAAGAGAAGAAGTGACACGGTGAGTCGGAGAAGAATTACTTTGATAATCCGAGAGGAAGGCAGTATTACAATGAAGATTGTGTGATTGATGGGACCGATGGGTATACTTACACATAGGACAGCCACGGACAGAGTGGGGGCCAGGTGTCAGTACCCGTTGATCAGCAAGGGCCTTATGTGAGGGGGCAATTAATGGGGACTTCTGAAAACTTTCTAGTGGATACGGGTGAAATGAATAGTTCTATTTCTCGTTCGCTGGTCCCAGAGGCTGCTCTGTCCAGGCAGAATAATGTTTCGGTGGGATTTTCTGGAATCCCGGTGGTGAGCCCCATTTCTAAACCTATCCAGTTTACCATAGGTCCGGTCACAGTGGACACTCCGTTCTTGTTAACATCCCATTGCGGAGAAAATCTATTGGAGTTGGATTTGCTAAAGAAACTGTATGCGAAGATTCATTGTTCCCCAGATGGTGTGTATTTGACCATACAATCTCCTGGTACACATATACGGCAATGTTTTGCTAAAAATGAACCCCTCCCTCCGGAGCTCGCTGCTATCCCATCGGTCCTGTGGGCGACTGGGGATACATATGTCGGTCTCTTGAGGATTCTTCCAGTTTATATTACTCTGAAACCAAATGCTTGTTTACCGCGTATACCTCAGTACAAAATTTCACCGGCTGGTGAAAGAGCTCTGCTCGCCATTATCCAGGACGTGATTGATAGGGGCGTAGTGGAAGAAATGACTGCCAATGTATGCAATAGTCCTATATTGCCGATTTTGAAAAAGACTCCTGTTGAAAGTGATCCCGATCATGTTGATACTTACCGTTTTGTAATTGATTTGCGAGGAATTACCAAGACAGTGGTGCCACAGTACCCTGTGGTTTCTGACATCACTACTATCCTCACTATGATTCCTCCCACTGCCAAATACTTGTCGGTTATCGATCTGAAGAATGCTTTCTTTAGCATTCCGATCCATCCTGATAGCCGTCATATTTTTGGCTTCTCCTTATCTGGGCGCAGCTTCTGGTTTTGTAGCGCTCCCCAGGGGTACACTGAGTCCCAGCATTTATAGTCAAGCTTTGAAAGCAGTATTGGATGAATTAACCCTGCCCCCTGGTAATGTGCTCCTCCAGTATGTAGACAATCTGTTGGTGGCTTCTGATACTGAGGAAGGTTGTAAGGAAGCCACTGTCAAATTATTGTCTCACTTGGCAGCCAATGGTAATAAGGTATAAGGTGACTTATCTTGGTCATCTACTGTTGAAAGAGGGGAGGAGACTAACCCCTGAGCGTGTGACTACCATTTCTAACATGTCTGTACCTCGTACTCAGCGTGATGTTCGTGCATTTCTCTGCATAACCTCTTACTGTCGCAAATGGATTCCTAATTTCTCTATTCTCACTAAACCTCTCCTGTACTTAACCACTAAAGATGTGCATGAACCTCTACTCTGGACTGAGGAATGTCAGAAAGCTTTTGACTCTTTGAAATCTGCGCTTTGTTCTGCACCCGTCTTGGGTACTCCTAACTACAAAAAACCTTTGGTGCTCTATTTACATGAGGTGGACGGTTGTTCGCTTTCTGTGTTAACACAAGGATTTGGTGGTAAGCAAAGGCCTTGTGCTTATTTCTCGGCGGTGTTGGATAACTTCGCCAGAGCGCTTACTAGCTGTTTAAGGGCTACTGCTGCAGTTGCGGTGGCCATTCGACAGTCGGAAGGGCTCGTTCTGAATACTGACCTCACAGTGATGGTACCGCACGCTGTGGATAAATTATTGAACAAAACGAAGACCCAGCACCTTACGAGTGCGCGTCTTACTGGATATGAATTGACCTTGTTTGCTCCCCATATTACAATCAAGAGGTGTGCCACTCTGAATCCGGCCACGTTGCTACCCCTCCCTTCGGATGAAAAAAATATTGACGTACATGATTGTATATTTCGGACTGAAGAAGGGACGGGTAGATCTCACAGACATTCCTCTATCTGACCCCCAAGGGGAATTGTATGTGGATGGCTCTTGTTTCAAGTTACCAGATGGCACGACAACAGCTGCATATGCGATTAAGACTCTCCGCACTGTAGTTGAGGCTTCTCGAGTACCCTACCAGTCAGCACAGGCAGCTGAGTTAGTGGCATTGCTGCGGCCCTGTAAGTTGAGTGAAGGACAGAGTAAACATTTACACAGATAGCAAATATGCCTTCGGCGTGGCTCATAGTTTCGGTCGGTTGTGGGCGGATATGGGGTTTTCTCACTTCCCATGGTTAACGAATACAACATGGCCCTCTGATTTTACGATTAATAACCGCTTTGACATTACCAGAGAAGGTGGCTGTAGTTAAATGCAGTGCACATAAGGCAGTAGTAGATGCAGTGGGTGATGGAAATGCTTGTGCTGATCAGGTAGCGAAGGAAACTGCGAGATCCAAAATGTCCCCAATGTATGTAACCTCTCCTAGGTGGGTTGAGGAGACAGAAATGTTTGACAACACTATGGAGAGTGTTCGAGAGATACAGAGAGAAGCTACTCCCGCTGAACTGGCTCGCAGGGAAAAGGAAGTGGGGAGATTAGATGAAAACGATTGTTGGGTTGATTTGACGGACAAAAGAGATGGCTGTTGCCCAATGCATTGGTTAATGCTGTAGTAACTATGGCCCATGGTTCAGCACATATTGGGGTAAAAGGCATTTGTGCACTTTTGGATCCTGTCTGGAATAATCCAAACATCCCAAAGACTGCTGCCCATTTGGTTCAATATTGCATGGTTTGTTTGCGACACAATCCTGGAGGCAGGGAACCTGTTCTCAGTGGGAACTTTGCACCACCATATTTGCCTTTCAGGTGCTCAAAATGGATTATATCCAACTGGAGCGTGTGAATAATCTTAAGTATGTCCTGGTCGTGGTGTGCGCCTTTAGTAAATGGGTGGAGGCCTACCCGACCAAAGAAAACACTGCTCTGGCCACAGCAAAAGCTTTGATAAAGGAGTTGTTCTCACGTTATGGATTTCCCAGGGTAATCTGGACAGATAACGGGGGACACTTTAATGCAGATCTTATCAGTCATATTTGTAACGGGTTGCAAATTAAGCAAAAGTTCCATGCTGCCCGACACCCCCAACCTGCAGGACTGGTTGAGAAGTATAATGGAATACTGAAATTGAAACTGGCAAAAATTCAGGAGGGTACTGGGCTGAAGTGGCTCGATGCCCTACCCTTAGCTTTGATGTCTTTACGAGTTACTCCACATTCCCGATCAGGCTTGTCACCGTATGAGGTCGTCTTTGAACGACCAGCTAATGTTTGGGGTGTTCCAATATCTAGAACGTTTCGCGATATTGATCACCCTATGATGACAGATTACCTGTATGCTTTGACTAAAGATCTCCTCTCCATTCATCAACGGGTATCAGCAGTGTTGCAGCCCCTGCCGGAGGGTTCCGGACATCGTTTGGACCCAAGACAGTGGGTCCTTGTCCGTAATTACCAGTAAAAATCTAGCTTGGATCGTCGGTGGTCCAAGCTGCACCAGGTTCTTTTGGCAACGCGGACGGGGGTGAAGGTGGACGGCACGCGACATTGGATACATGTATCCCATGTCAAAAAGTTGCCCCTCCCGCTTCCTTATGATCAGCGAAACCAGGAAGGAGTTTTGACCCAGGAGAGTGAACGAGACCCTCATTTTATTCCTTTTTCTGATGCTCAGGAAGTTGGAGAAAGGCAAGGAGAAAAAGAAGTGGGCTCGGAAGGGGTTTCGTCATCTGCAACAGTAATTGCCCCGGATTCTGTTGCCCCTTCAGTAGCACAGGAGGTTCACGATACTCCAATTGCGACGGATGCATCCTCCTCTGTTTTGTTCTCTGACCAAGAAACGCCTGGCCATGTTCGATACAACCTGCGGCCCAAAAAACGACACGGTACCCCAGGTGAAGATGGTAGGAGATAGGGAAAGACTTGAGAACTAGGGTTTGCTAGAACCTCACTGGGGTACTGAGCAAGACACTGGACTGAACCCGTTGAAAGCTTGAAACATTTAGTTCGCTCTGTTCAGAAAGAAAGACTGAAGTTTGTGAAAAAGGGGCCCAGGTTGTGCTTTCTTCAAGAGTTGTGTGGGAACATAACTCCAACGCAAGGATCTGTTTTGTTTCTCTTTTGAGATGAACGATAGGAGCCTGCCTGTGAGGCTCTAGACGAACACAGGAAAGAAGCACCCTCTGGCAGGTCGGACTGCATTGCCAGAGTTTAGTTTTGGACTTTTAGCTAGCATGTACCCTTTTGCCTGTTTTGTTCCTGAAGAGGAACGCCCTCTTGCACCCCGTTATTACCCTACATATATGCCTGTGTTTTCCTCTTGGACCATGCGTGTCAAAGTATTTGTTAATAATATTAATGAGTGTGTTTGTATATTTAGAGTTTCGCCATCCTATGCATACTGTCTTGGGAACAACTACCCCGTCTCCAGAACATTATTTTATACTTTGGGCCCACATAAAGAAAGGCACGGTCAGACGTATACTAAAAATGTATTTGTTGAAATGCTTCATCAAACACATAGTGCTACGAATACAACAAATTGTTGGGCTTGCGGCATTCTGCCCTCCGTAATGCATAAACATGATCTGTTTATCTCTCTGCCATTATCATATTTAGGAAGTTGTGAGGCCTGGTTAAAATTGTTGTCCATGATGTACATGCATTATACTGTAGATACTACACGTTACTCGGAAAAGGATTACGTGATGATCCTAGCATACATAGAAGTACATCAATGTTTTGACCCACAGGGAAATGAAGGGGAAGGGTAATTAGATCCAAATGCCTGTATGAATTTATACACTGAACACGAATATGTTACTTGGCTTAAAAATGAGATACTCGACTTTGCAGAGTTCAATTTTACCCAGTATTTTCAGCAATTTCAGGAAAGGAATGTTACAGATGACAAAGCAATCCCAGTGCCCGTATTAAACAGTACTTAAGCATTCTGTGTTCAGGGAGCAGGATACTTTCAGTAGGAGAAAGTCGATGTAATTATACTTATCGGCTGCGCACCTTCAGTAGTCCACCATTGTTGACTCACCCTAATGTATATTTTGTCTGTGGAGAAAATGCTTATACCTGGCTTCCCCGTGGATTGGCTGACCGTTATTTGTCCTTTTTGTATCCTCCAGTATACATAGCCCCCTCTAATTATCATAAGGACCATCGATTAGATAGGCGGAGCCTGCAACTTGTCAGAGATAAGAGAGAGATTGACACCACTGACATAGATCAGACAGATACTCCTGAGCAGCATTTTATTGACATTGCAAAGGGGATATTTCCTATTTGGGGTCCTATCATTACCAGCAAGGAAGTAAGGTGTCTGTCTAGAGTAGTTGAAAGGGTGATCAATACCACTGCAGGTATATTGACCAACTTAACTGTAGAGCTTCAAGCGACGAGACTAGTCTCGCTCCAGAACCGAATGGTTTTAGACGTCATCCTGGCAGATCGAGGAGGAGCAGGTCGCGTGATCGGCAGCTCCTGTTGTGTATATATCCCTGACTCCGCCCCCTCTGTTCATTTGGCCATTCAAAAGTTACACCGTTTGGCCTCTGAAGTGCATGCAGATACTGGTACCTTGTCCTTATCTGGTTGGTTCTGGGGTCTGTTGTCCACCTGGGAATGGAAAATTCTGATGATACTAGCGGGTATAGCCGGTATCATATTCACCTGTTGCCTCTGCATACATTGTGGGCCTGCTTGTTGCTCTTACTGTGCTGCTAAACTTGCTTCCTCTGTGTCTAGTCCCTCTCCAGCTGCGGTAAAGGCCCAGATGGTCCAGCAGTAAATAAAGGATATCATGCAGATTGATAAAGGTATTTTTGAAGACTGATTTCCCTTTTCGTTAGCTACATCATGCTAAAAGGGCGGTTCTGAGGGATAAAAATTCGATTTCCTGGGGGGCGTGGCCAGGCGCCAGCAAGGATGGCCGCTTAGCCTCGTAGCTCTCCGGAGCCGCAGCCCTTCATCCTGGCGATATCCGTCCAGTGGTGCTGCTTCCGCACTCCCCGCGCATCGCCGTGCTTCTGAGGGGGAGCGGCAGGCAGCGATCCAGGTCCGGTCCCGCTGCGAGCCTCTGACGCGGCTCGAGGACCTCTGGGCCTTTCATCAGGAGCCGGCCTGAACTTGGGGACGCCTCCGCGCAACTAACAGAGTGCCCGGCTTTGAGGCCTAGTCGGGGCCCAGCGCCCGGGAGGAACCTGCGGCGTCCCACTTGCTCCGCTGCACCGGGGCTTTGTTTATTGGTCGGGGGCCTTCCTCCTGACCTTCGGAGGCCCCCCCTAGCGCTTGCCTGGATGTACTGAGGCGCCCAGATGGCCGGCGCTGCGGGGCACGTCCTGATTCTACGGAGGCCCGAGCCGCCATCTTGCATAGGGCCGTGTTGGCCGTGGTTCAAGGAGGACCTGTTAGAGGGCACCCCGCTGCTTCTCATCCCGCTCTGCCTGGTTCTTCCTGGGAGACTGCTCTATGGGCCTGAGCAGAGTTTACTGCCTGTATTGGGCCTCGGAGACCTCCCTACACCTGGTGCGGCAGGCTGCTTTTCTAGGGACCGGCTCGATGTCCCACCCTGTGCCTGGAGCGGAGCGGGCTTGAACTGCGCCACACTGTATATAGGGGCTCATCCCTTGTGCCTGAGAAACTGCGACAGTGGGGGCACTAACGCTACCGGAGACGCTGCCTTGTCTAGTTTGGGGCCCTCCCGACTGACGCTTCTTGCCCGCAACCTAGCCCCGGACGGGTGCTAGTGCTGGAACTGACTCGGTGACACCCGGAGGTGGTCTGGTGGCCCTTGGCTTCGATCAGTGTTGCGCGGTGCCTGCGGGGCGCTTTCCTTGGCCGGAGGGACTGGACTCTCATCATGAGGCCCAAATAGTCCACGACCTCCCAATCCAATAAGCTGGTGAAGTATACGGTCCAGAAGACGACGCCTCAGACCGAGGGTGCAACTGAAGGGACTCCCACCAAAGGGGAACCCTCTTTGGCATCCATCATGGCCACCATTCAGACACTTGGAGCCACCCTTGAAACCAAGATCGACAAGGTCTCCATAGAGGTCAACCTCCTCCGGGCAGATCTGAACAAAACCTCTGATAAGGCTAATTCTAATGAAGCTGGGATCCGAGAACTTCAAACCTCGTCGAAAGCACTCGAACAACGCATCAACGACCTGGTCCATAAACTTCGCCAAATGTCCCTACGGCTTGATGATCAAGAGGGGAGGGCCCGTAGAAGCAACATTCGCGTGGTGGGAGTTCCGTAAGACCTTGAGGGGCCCAGTGTCGAGCTATTTTTGTAAGAGCTGATCCTCTCTCACCTCAAGCCTAAACGGCTGGCAACATTTTTTTCTATCGAACACGCACATCGGGCACCAATCCCTAAGCCTAAGCCGGGAGCTCCGCCCCAGACAATAATTGCGAAAATCTTAAACTTCAGGGACAGGGACGCAATCCTGCAAACGGCGAGACAGGCCGAGGACCTACACTATCAGAATGCCATCATCAAGTTTTTTCCAGACTTCACTTTTCAGGTACAAAGGGAGTGGCGCTCATTTACGGGAGTCAAGGCAGCGTTACGAGAACGTGGGGTCAAGTATATGATGTTCTTCCCGGACAAGTTGAAAGTTCTCTTCAGTGGTAAATCTCTGTTCTTCACTTCCCCAGCGGATGTACAAGACTGGATTGATCGGGAGTTCTCAAGAGCTAATGATCGAGCGGGTGGCAAGAACTGGAGAGACACCCAGGCCGGGTCCCTGGCGTCCACGGTCGATAGGCTGGAAGTCGATGCACAAAGCCAGCGCTCTTGGAGATCGAGATCTGCTAGTCCTCGATGGGGGGACTTTGAGGGAGAATGCGGAGCACTGAACAGTGCCGGCCATATGCTGAGGACGTCCTTGAACCGTAAGGTACTCTGAGCTGTGGGGCCTGGGGATGGGCTGGGTATGATGTCTTTCTACAGTATACACCGGGGGGGAGGAGGGCATCTGCTCCCCGTTTACTTGAGGAGCGTTGTTTAAGGACTTGCGGCTGATGATATGGTCTCCTCCTCCCGTTGCTGATCCTCTGCCTCATGGGCTCCTTGAGGGCTGTTACTAGAGACTCATGTTGCTCAACTGCCACTTGTTTAATATTATTGCTTCAATGGGGAGTGGGGAGGTAGTGCTAAGATACTGTGCCATTCTTTCTACACTTTGTGGGATGGAGGGGGTGGGGGTTGGCAGCTTGAGTTGGAGCTGGTACACGCACCGTACAGGGAAGGTATTGATAGAGGGGAGAGCAGGGGTTGACTTCTGCTAGTTTTTTCTCCTCTCTAATTGGGTCGAAAGGCACCCTGCTAATTGGGGATGTGGGTCATTACAAGCCTACGGAGCAGGGCAGCAGGGAGGGGGGTGGGGGGGACGGTTGGGAAAGTGGGGAGGGGGGGACTGGGGGTTGAAGGGGGGGGAGACTTGTGGGGTGTCTAGTTTGGGCGGTTGGGACCGGAGGGAGTTGGGGGGAGGGGGTTGGGTTTGTTTGGTGTTGTCACAGATGATTGCAATGATTGTACTACAGTGTGGTGCCAGGGGCATCGGGGCTTTATGCACAGTTCAGAATGTCTACCACTATGAAGTGGGATAAAAGCCTTAGAATTTTGAGTTGGAACGTAATCGGGCTGGGGGACAAACTTAAGAGAACTATAGTGTTGCAATTCCTTAAAAGACACACGCCAGACGTGGTACTCCTACAGGAGACCCATCTTTTTGGCAACACTTGTCATGCGCTTAGCAGATTTGGTTATTCCCTTGTTATCCATGCAGGCTTTACTTCTAGCTCCCGGGGGTTGGTATTATGATACATCGGGGCCTTCCTTTAGTCATAGATCACACCGATACGGATCCACTTGGTCGCTATGCTGCAGTCTCGGGTAGATGGGAGGGTCGTAGGGTAAACCTAGTGACCAGCTACATCCCGCCTGGGCTTCAGACCCAGTCTTTCCAGGCCTTGGGGAAATTGCTCCTCTCCCTTCCGGAAGGTCAGCTCTATGTGGGGGGCGATTTTAATGCTGTGGTCTCAGGACATTGTGATAGACATCCCCCAAGGGACATACCCTCCAGTCAGACCTGGTTAGCTGATTTCATTGACACATTCGGCCTCACCGACCTTTGGCGCTTCAAACACAGGCAATACACTTTCAGGCAATACACTTCCTTTTCGGGTCCGCGCCACTCTTTCTCCAGTTTAGATTATATCTTTGCGCCCTTCCAGTGTGACATGGTTGTTCAGGAGGCAACTCACTTGGCGCGTGGTATATCTGACTACTTCCCTCTATTGATCCACCTTACGATCGGAGACCAGCGGGAGGGCAGAATAGCTCCGATTAACGCCTGGTATCTCCATAACCCAGACACACGTAAGGCCCTTGCGATAGCGATCGAACGTTATTTTGAGGACAACGAGGGTACAGTGGACTCCTCGGTTGTATTGTGGGAGGCGTTTAAAACGGTCCTGAGAGGGGAGTCCCTGTCAGTAATTGCAGGACGCCGCAAGGAGCGGGAGGCACAGATGCTCAAAGTGGAGGGTGACTTGCATGACTTGGAGGTGGCTGTGCTTTCTGGGAGCAACCCAGAGGGAACCCACCAGTTGCACCTCAAACGAGCTGAATATAAGGCACTGGCCACTGATGCAGCATGAACTACCCTTGGGGATAGGGAAGGCAGGCTTTACGACCAGGGAGATAAAGCAGGCAAGCTTATTGCATGGCTGGATAAAAAGCAGCAGACACAGACTGTGGTAGCGGAAATTTCGACCGAGTCGGGAACAGTCATCACCGAACCTCACGAGGTGGTTAAGGAGTTTGAGCGTCACTACCGAAGGGTGTACAGTAGAGGGTCAGACCCGCCGGAAGAAGACTCTGTTGACTTGTTGGCCGGCATCCGCATGCCTGCCCTCACAGATACGGAGACGGAAACTCTTGAGGCTCCGCTCTCTGTGGGGGAGCTTAGTAGGGCCATTTGTGACCTCTGCTCTGAAAAGGCCATGGGACCCAATGGACTCCCGGTCGAACTTTAGAAGCTCAAATCTGACGGCCTCAGCCCATATCTTAAGAGGATGTTTGAGGAAAGCAAGGAGCAGGGTCTACTACCTCGAGATCAACGGATAGCCACCATCGTTGCCATCCCTAAAGAAGGCAAACCTAAAAACTTGTGTGCCTCCTATAGGCCTATATCTCTGCTTAATTCAGAACCCAAGATACTGGCTAAGGTTCTGGCAAATAGGCTCCGTCTGGTCCTGTCGACGCTGGTTCATCCGGACCAGTCGGGCTTTATGCCACATCGCAACACTGCTCTTAATCTCCGCCGGGTCCATGGCGTGTTGGGGGCACTGCCACACCATTCGGGAGGACGCTGTGCTAGTGTCACTAGACGCAGCCATGGCGTTTGATACACTGGAATGGCCATACATGATAGTGGTCCTCTGGAAAATGGGTTTTTGGCCTGAATTCATTGGCTGGGTCCGCCTCCTCTACAGGTTACGGTCAACAACAAGCTTTCCGAGGGCTTTGGAGAGAGGGACTCGCCGCTAATTTTTGCTCTGTCCTTGGAGCCATTAGCTGCCTGGATCCGACAAGACCTCTCTATAAAAGGGCTCCGCTGGGCGGACGGGTGGGAGGACAGATTTTCACTTTACGCGGACGACATCCTCCTATACCTCACTAGCCGCCGCAAATCGCTTATGGAGGCCATGGACATTTTCACGAGTTTAGGAAGAAACTCCGGGTACAGTATAAATTGGGGCAAGTCCGTACTCTATGTCCTTCACGGTGACCCACCGGTGGTGCCCCACGACTGTCCGATCAAGATAGCTACAGATGGGTTTAAATACCTAGGGGTTTATATATCCAAGACTGCGAGCATTCGGTACGATAGGAACCTCCTGCCTCCTTTGCAGCGGTTCAGGAAGGACTCTGCCGCGTCGCGTAAACTCCCACTGTCCCTGCTGGGCAGGGCGTCGCTTTTTAAAATGATGGCACTGCCGAGATTCCTGTATGCTTTACAGAACCACCCTGATTTGGTGCCAGAGTCATATTTTGCATCACTTGAAGCCTCACTCCGGGAGCTTCTATGGGCCGGGGCGCCCTGTATCTCCCTTCAGAAGTTGACGCTTGGCTGGTATGATGGGGGCATGGCGCTCCCCGATATCCGTAAATATTACTGGGCTGCGCACCTCGTGGCCATCAACCAGGGCACATACTGTGATGGTAACGACCCGGGGTATGGAATGGACCGTTGTCTTTTACCGGGGGGAACTACGAGGCTGCGTTATATTCTAAGCCTGGCAGGTTCCCGCTGACCGGCCCCACCAAACACTCAGTGCAAATCTGGCACATGGTGCAAAAGAAACTTGGGTGGGCTAACACTCTCACCATGGCCACCCCAATATGGGCTTCTGAACGATTGGGTAACCTAAACCGCACCAAGGGGTTCCATGACTGGGACCTGATTGGGATCTCCCGCATTCAAGATCTCTGGGGCCCTGAGGAGGTCGTGTCTTTCGCCTCCCTACAGCAGACATATGAGCTTGCCCAAAAAAATACTTACACTATTTACAGGTCCGTCACTCCCTCCAATACAAAATCCCCCCCGGGAACCCTCCCCCCAGCATCCTGCCCCCTGGAAGACAGATTATTGGATGATAACCTTCCCGATCACGCCATTTCCCTCACATATAAAAAGATCATTAATAATTCCCCTGATTTATTACATACTTTGAAAAGGAAGTGGGAGTCGGACAGGTTTGAAATAGATGAGAAGGAGTGGAAGAGTGCGCTGGCGTCCCCTAAGGAGGTGGCCTTATCGGCTAGGCTTCGACTGATTCAATTGAAAATACTCCATCGAGTTTACATTTCGGGGACAAGGTTGCAACTCATGGGCCGTAGTTCTGACGGGCTTTGTCAGAGGGGCTGTGGCGAGGGATGGAAGTTTTTTTATATTTTATGGGAATGTCCACTGCTACAGGTCTACTGGCAACGAATACAACAGTGCATGCGCGAGGTTTGCGGGGTGGAGCTACAGGTGGAGGCGAAAAGATGTCTGCTGAATATATGGGAGCCTACTGATTTGCTGCAACTGGGTAGAACCTGGGCCACGCTTGGGTGTGTTATTGCAAAACATAATATTGCTAGATTGTGGGGAGCTGTGGGGCCTTCAAAGATTGGTCCAAGGAAAGCAGACATGGACTGGTGCATGCGCCAAGAAAAGACAGTTTACGTCGCCAGGGGCTGCCCACAGAAGTGAGTTGGTATTTGGTCTAGCTGGAACGAGTATAGGGGTAATATCTGCGAGGGGTTGACGAACCACTCGCAATGCTGAATGTATGATGTAATCATGTATATTGTTAGGCTTACGATTTGTGAATTCATGTGTTCTGCCTCGGCTCCCTTCTGGTACAATTGTAAATACTATACTGTATGCTTGTGCTATACACCACTGTTTTTCTTGCACAGTTAATAAAAAGTTTAAAAAAATAAAAATCTGATTTCCTCTATAGTAGCAGTATTAATCATATATGTATCGTTGTTAGCATGATGTATGTATATATTCTTAATGTTTTAGTATACATAAGGCCTAACCAATATCTGTTATTAGCTAGGTTGGTAAGGGTATGCGCTGCTCGTATGTCCTGTTTACATCGAGTAGGCCGAGAACCACACAGACGCCATCTTTGCCCTGCCTGTGTCAGACCCGAGCAGTGATCACGTGTTACTCTCCAATAGTCGTCAGGCCCCTGTTTAGTTGAGATACTGAGAGAAGCTGAATGCATACTATTCTTCTTCTGTCCTGGGACTCAAGGTCGCATCTGGATTTGGGTGCGATAAAGCGCATTCCTGGAGGCGCCGTGCCTGCACTCTCGGGCACCAGGACGAAAGGGAGTCACCCCTCCTGACCTCCCCAATAGTAGCTAAGCAGAGCTTCAAACTAATCCTGTGTGCCATATATGGTCTTTCCTCGGGGCCCAAGAGCCAAGTAGTATTTTTCCATTTACGGTGACTTCATGTGTTGAACTGAAAGTATGAATGTGCTCTATTGACTATGAGCCAGCAGTCTTCTCCGCGCACCTGATGGGTGAGGATTGGAGAGGCTCCACTATAGAGTATTTTGTATAATAAACGATTGAACTTTCTTCACTGCCAACTGACTGGGTATCGGGGCTATTGGTAGGTATAGCTCCTTATGTTATTTTTTATGGTACGTCAAAATGATGCCTGAAAATAGGCCAGAGGAGGTCACTCCAGATCCGCGTTGCACGCGGAAAAGAAGGAAACTGACGTCAGCACGCCGGGAGGGACTTATATGACCTCGCTGATGTCACGTACGTGGACGACGTCAGGGCAGGGTCGTGTGGCGCCATCCCCCGGCGCGCAGAGGTGCTGCTTCAAAACAATTCAGGATCCAGTCTCACGTCTGGGGATATTCTAAGTTAAGTAATCTGCGGCTAGATGTCTCTATCAGATATCATGCCACAAAAGACAATGTGTTTTAGTTGAATTAATCATTTCACACAGTTCATTGAAATGTCAGGAGTCAGGAAATCACGTGCCAGAAATAGCTTGCGGTCAGTAAGTTGAGCTTCTGCATGAAGCATAGATCATATCTTCCTTCAGACTCAGGACACCAGTAGCGTTTAGGCATAGATACTATGAAAATAGTTTACCACTAGCTCCATCTGCTAGAAGAGATGTGCCAAAATGCACCAATCACATAAGAGCCTGCTTCCTCAGAGGCGCTGCGGTTTCTTACACCTTTAAACTTGAACAGTACATAGGAAGAAATACCAGGTGCACATCCTGCCTTAGTACATACTGACACACATGTGTATGTTTCTGAAGTCATACCTACAGGTCAGATAGCTAGTAACTCGCTTCTGTTTAAAACAATATGTCACACTTACACAACGTTCTTTTCTTCTACAGAAACTACATCTTCACACCTAACCGGCTAGATGGCTTAATGCAAGAAACCACATGTAAAAGGTCAGATGATCTAAGCCGATAAGTGTTAAGAGAAGATTTAACCACGCTCTGTGCAGTTAGATAAAGTTATCTTGGATTTGCTTAGGTTCAGAGAACCGAAAACCAGATGGGGGGTTCCACGCTTATCATGGGAGGCTAGACCCACCTACATGCGCTTCTGTTTTTGAGAAATTGCTACATCTACTGATGCTATCTTGTATGTCCTGTGTGAACATTGCTTCCTTCAATGGTCAACTTTTGACCTATTCCTTTGTGGGTTGGAGGAATAAATACAACTGAATCCAAGCTAAAGAGAGGGACATCAAGTTGTATCTCCTTTGAGGTGAACTGATCTCTCCTGTAGTGACTGGTCTTCACTATGGTATTGTAATGAACCCATATTGTATTTTTAACTTGTAATTCTTGGTGTTTGTTTAATAGATTTTTCCCTCCAAAAGAATGCAACACCGCCCAAAGGAATACAACACTGCCCCAAAGAAACATCACACCCCCAGTTCTGTGCAGTTTCAAGGGACCCATTAAAGAGGCATGGCTGGTTAATTGTAAACCTGCTTTGCAAATAAACGATAAAAGGAGTGAGCGGGTTTTTGAAACAACAGATATAGAATTTATTGAAACAGCTGCTGTCACAAGCGAGAGACGCTGAGAAGAGAGCGGCAAGAACAGTGGCTGGAAGGGAGGATGGAACATGAGAGGCTGAACCAACAGTGAACAGCGGGAGGAGGGAGATATGGGAACGGGAGAAGCAGTGGTAAATTTGTAAAAAAAATAATAATAAATGCCGGGGCTCTTGTTAGGAAACGGCTTCGACTAACCCATTTCTCCTGTTAGCGCAGCCTAACACAGAGCCAACACACCCTACAATTGGGGAGGGGATGTGGTGTAATGGCCAGAGCTACTGACTTCAGTGCTGGTAAACCAGGTTTGAGCCTTGGTGTCAGCACAACATCCTGATTCTAGGCAAATCATTTAATCTCCCTGTTCTACTCTATGTCCTCCCACCTGTACTCCATGAAGTCCATGGTGATGACATATTACATTTTTCCAAGTCTCTACTCACTTGATTCTACAACTTTCAATGTGCCATCTCACGGGACGCATGCCTTTACACTCAGTCCACTTGCTACTGGCAAGACCCTATGCTGTGGTAACTTGTAGTCATATCACTAGGCGATTTCCCAACTCCCCATCTTTTGTAATGCCCTGCATCCATTTCTTAGTGCCTGAATCGATCTCAGTGATAAGGAAATGTGTTTATATAGTCATCTAGAACCCATTGTAATAGCTGTGGCCTGCTAGTCATGTTTTAACCTAGCTTCCTAGTTCTCACAATTGTTTTCATGTTCTTACTTTTACACTGAACTAAAAGATTAACCAGTCAGCACCAAGCAGACACATTTGTCTGATGATGTATCTGCAAAATATTAGGTTACTTACCCCGTAGGCATCTGTTCTTGGCATGTTGTGCTGTAGATTCACATGTTCTGCATAAGTCAGTCATCTAATGTTAGGTTCAGATGAATACAAGTTGATTGTGTTCCAAGAAGTTTTCGAGTCATGAGGCTGTGCGGTGACTCCTCTTGGTAATACTGCGCATGGTAATTGACGCCATCTTCAGATTGTTTTGCCGTGGATAGGTGAGAATGTAAGTATGCTATTTATGTGAGCAATAATATGTCCATGCAGTTGAATGATAAAAGTATATAAAGTGTATGAACTGCAACCTACAGAGGGTTTTTGGAGAGGAGGGTTGGCTCATGTGAATCTACAGCACTACATGCCAAGAACAAATGCTTACAGGGTAAGTAACAAAACCGTTTGACGCATGTGTGCTGTAGATACACATGCTTTGCATAGACTGTGAAACAGTCCCTTTCCAGACAGTGGTTAACCTGTAGGGGTTGCAGTTGTTTGAAAAAGAGTTATTAGTACTGATTGACCAACAATGGCTTGTTGTTGTGCAAAGACTTCTACACAATAATGTTTTGTGAAGTGTGTGGCGTAGACAATGTCCCTAAAAAGGCCATGGAAACTCCAATTTTCCTAGTGAAATGAGCTTTAGGAGAACAGGTAAAAGCCTATTAGCTTTTGCATAACACGTTTAGATGTTATGTTATAACATATTTATAGAGCGCGCAGCTACTCAAAAAGTGTCCCGGCGCTAGCAGACCACAACAAATGAAAACCAAGTAGGGCAACTCTAGACATAAGAGAGGATTATTGCAAGAATAGCCACGTTTTGAGTTGTTTCCTAAAGAGCTAGACAGACAATTCCCTTAATGTGGGCGAAAGTTTGTTCCATAATTGGGCAACTTGAACTTGAAAGGTCCGACCACCTTTGCGAGAGCGTGCAAATTTGGGTACACTCATCAGGTGACGATTGGATGATCTTAGGACTCTCCCAGGTGTGTGGAATCTCACTCTTCTCTTGATATAATGAGCACCAGAGCCGTGTAGAGCTTTAAAGGCCAATGTCAGGGCCTTAAACTGAATTCTGCGGCGAATGGGGAGCCAGTGCAAGTTCCTCAGATGGGAAGAGATGTGAGCCTGGCGGCCCATCCTAAGATGGCTCTAGCTGCCGCATTCTGCACCACCTGGAGTTTATTCAATAGATATTCCGGGAGGCCCAAATAGAGGAATACTGTCCTTCTGTGGTCAAGAAACAGTAGAGGTAAAAATTTACGGATGGTCTTCAGAGCTCCATAGCAGGTCCCTGCCACTGATTGAACCTGCTTCTTCATATCCAGGGAGTCATCCATTTGTACCCCGAGATTTCTGACTACTCCCACCGAAGACTGGGGTGGGGACATATCAGATGGCCACCACTGCCTCCATTCATCGGGATTAAAAGCCCCAAAGAGAATCACCTTTGATTTTGCTGAATTACATTGCAGCTGATTAAAGCTAAACCAAGAAAAGATTTTCTTCAGGCAGTTATTTATTTTCTCACCGTCAAAAGCTTCTCCTTTTGTACAGGTGAACAATAGCTGCGTGTCGTCAGCATAAGATATAATCTTGGCTCCCGCCTCTTCAGCCAGAAGAGCAACGGGGGTCATGTATACATTGAACAGCAGAGGACTAAGCATAGACCCCTTGGGTACCCCTACTTTCATGGGAGGCATACATGAGGAGAAAGGCGGGATCCAAACTTCCTGCCTTCTGTTCTCCAGAAAGGAGGAGAACCATTTCAACACCGTGCCCCCAATTCCGCAATCCCTCAATCTCTGGAGGAGTCTCTCATGGGGCACGGTGTCAAATACGGCTGACAGATCCAACAGTATTAAAACCGCTCTTCTGCCAGAGTCAAGAGTCTCTTTGATTGAATCGGAGATTTCAAGGAGAGCCGTTTCCGTGCTAAAATTAGTGCGGAAACCAGATTGGCTCATATGAAAGAAAATATTTGATTCAATATATTCAGTGGTGACTTGGTTCACGTATTTTTCAATAGATTTTGTGAAGAAAGGCAGCAGTAAGATGGGTCTATAGTTGGAGGCCTCTAATGGGTCTGCTGGGTGTTTTTCAACAGTGGTATAATTTTGGCCTGCTTCCAAGTAGAAGGAACCTTCCCGCTGCTTAGAGACAAGTTAAGCACTCTGTTAACCTCCATGTTAATGTCTGCCACTTTTGTCAGTTTTGGCAGGACAGGGGTCTGATGGGGAGCCTGTTTTTATACTTTTCATAATCGATAGGGATTGTTCCAGAGTGATCGGAGGAAAGTGAAGGAAGGAAAAGTTGCCTACTGGTGTGATATCCAAAAATTGAGGATTAGTCAGTGTGCTGGGAGATGAGTTTAAAAGAGTTTGAATGCTGGCAATTTTTCTTTTTTAGAAGTACGAGGCTAATTGATGGATCCAGACTTCCGATACTTCGCCTTTGGAGGTGATTGCCGTGGGCGACGTGAACTGTTTTACAATTTTAAAAATGTCTTTGCTCTTATTGGATGATTCCTCAATCTGTGCCGCAAAGAACTTTTTTTTTCCTCTAAAATTTTGCAATGATATAGTTGTAATTCTTTTTTAGGTCTCCTGGAGTTTAACAGCGCGTCAGCGCTGTGTCCGCCAGGAGATCTTTTGTTACTGACTCTGCTTCCCAGGAGACAGCACCTGGCCGCGCGCATTTCGCAAAAGGCGATCGGCGCAGGCCACGCGCGCGCGAACGCGCTCGCCGTGGCTGTATCCTGGGAAGCGCAAACATACACAGGCACACCTCCCCCTGCACGCATGCGCACACACATACACAAGCACACATACACGCACGGAGAGACATGCCCCCCCCACCCCTCCGCCGTCGCACACACAGACACACGCACACATACAGGCATCCCCCCCTTCCCCGCTCACCGGCACTCCGGACTTGTGCAGCCTCCGACCGCGGGGCTCTCCCTCGGGCATGGGAGCCCCGCGTCACCACTGCTCCTCCAGGCACTCCGTGGGCACGGGCTTCACAAAACGGAAGTCCCGCCCCCACCATAGGTTTCGTTTTTAGGAGTGCGCGCGCAGTAGCGTCCTCCTCCGTGCCAGCAGCAGACCTCATTTCAGCACTCCAGCCCACAGCAACAGGAAATCACGGAACCACAACAGAGGCCGGCTTTCTAGCGCTGCAGGTCACGCTTCTATCGGTGGGCTGTGAGGAGGCATGGCTCACACTCAGGTAGTGACACTGCAGTTACGGCCGATTGCCAGTGGACATTGAGGCTCCTGGCAGACTCTAGGGAGGCGATGAGACGCGCAGGGTGGCACACATTTTATTTATTTATTTATGCATTTTTATATAGCGCGGACTTTACCCGAAGGCGTCAGAGCGCTTCACATTAGGAACAGAAATGAAACATAATGAGAAACATTACAAAAGAACAGATTGCAAAAACATACGTTACTTACATAAGGTAATAGTGACAATTGTGAGCAAACAAAATACATGAGGTAGTAAAAATTGTGAGCAACCAAAAATACATGAGGTAGTAAAGGTATAGTGACAATCGTGAGCAAACAAAATACTTGAGTAAAAATTGTGAGCAACCAAAATACATGAGGTAGTAAAGGTAATAGTGACAATCGTGAGCAAACAAAATACTTGAGTAAAAATTGTGAGCAACCAAAATACATGAGGTAGTCAAAAGTGCACAAGAGGAAATGAAAGTGACAAGTGTGCAGTTATAAGAGAAAACAGAGTATAATTTGAGGTATAGTCCTGCAATAAGTGCTAGACACTCAGGCTCAGGAATGAATATGCTACTTACCAGTATGCATCTGTTCTTGGCATGTAGGGCTGCTAACATTCATATCTTAGCATTAGATCGCCGCCTAGTGTTGGGTCCGGATGATCGCACATTGTTGTCTTGGAAGAGTCTTCGAAGTATCCTGAGATAGGTGACTCCTCCCCTGGACTACAGTGCGCATGGGCATCGGCTCCATCCCCAGATTGTTTTTCGCCATTGTGGCAGAAGATGGAGTGAAAGGTGTAAAGGATGTCCATGCTAATGATTGAATACAATAGTATATCTGCAGCTGCGACAGGCACCGGGGAGGAGGGTGGGCGATATGAATGTTAGCAGCCCTACATGCCAAGAACAGATGCATACTGGTAAGTAGCATATTCAGTTCGAGGCATGTTGGCTGCTAAATTCATATCTTAGCATATAATACATAGCAGTCCCTCCATCAGCGGCGGTTGCCCGTGCCAGCTGCAGAAACCTGAAAAAGTGTCTTGAGAACAGCCTGTCCTACAGCAGCTTGCTGCTTGGAATGCACATCTACACAGTAGTGTTTTGTAAAGGTATGTGGTGTAACCCACGTGGCTGCTCTGCAAATGTCCTCTAAAGGAATGTTCCATAGGAAAGCCATGGATGCCCCCAATTTGCGTGTGGAGTGCGCCCTTGGGGGTATTGTTAAAGTGCGCTTGGCCTTTTGATAACAGATTTGGATGCACTTAACGATCCACCTGGCTATTCCTGCTTTGGAAATAGGGTTGCCTTTGTGTTGTGGTGAGAAGGCAACAAAAAGTTGTTTTGTTTTCCTAAAGGGTTGTGTCCTGTCTATGTAGTACATCAACGCCCTCCGTACGTCTAACGTATGGAGCATTCTTTCCGCCACCGTTTGTGGGTTTTGGAAGAATGCCGGCAAGTCAATAGTTTGGTTGAGATGAAACTGTGACACCACCTTTGGAAGGAATTTGGGGTTAGTACGTAGCACTACCCTATTTGGATGAATCTGAATGAATGGCTCTTGGATTGTGAGCGCTTGCAGCTCACTAACACGCCTCAGTGACGTAATAGCAATTAGGAAAGCTACTTTCCACGTTAGGAACTGGAGTTCACACGAGTGCAGTGGCTCGAATGGTGGTCCCATCAGTCTGGTGAGGACCACATTGAGGTTCCACACCGGAGCTGGCGGTGTTCTTGGGGGAATGACTCGTTTCAGACCTTCAAGGAAAGCTTTAATGGCAGGCACTCTGAAGACAGAGAGATGCTGCCTATTTTGAAGATAAGCTGCGATGGCGGAGAGATGTATCCGAATAGAAGTGAACGCTAGATTGCACTTGTAAAGATGTAGCAGATAGCAAATGATGTTAGGGATAGATGCATCTAGCGGGTTGATGTCATTGGCTGTACAGTAAATGACAAAACGCTTCCATTTTGCAGCATAGCATGCTCTGGTAGTTGGCTTCCTTGCCTCTTTGATGATGTTCATGCATTCTGGAGGTAGGTTAAGGTATCCAAACTCTAGGACTTCAGGAGCCAGATCGCCAGGTTGAGCTGTTGCGGATCTGGATGCTGAATTTCTCCATGGTTCTGCGTTAAAAGTCTGGGCGTGAGGCGCAGTCTTTGATGCGGCACCACTGAGAGTTCGAGGAACGTGGTGTACCATGCTTGGCGAGCCCACGTTGGAGCAACCAGGATGAGTCATCGCGTGCTGCCTTAGCTTTCTTGCCACCAGCGGTATCAGAGGGGCTGGTGGAAAAGCGTACGCAAATTTGCCTGACCAGTTCATCCATATCGCATTCCCCTGCGACTGTGGGTGATGGAACCTGGCGGCAAAGTGTTGGCATTTTGCGTTTTCTTTTGTTGCAAACAGGTCTATCTCCGGATGACCCCACTGCTGGAAGTACGGGTGGAGTACAGATGGGTGTAACTCCCACTCGTGCATTTGATGGCTGTATCTGCTGAGCAGATCCGCCATCTGATTGTCCTTGCCCGGGAGGTGTTCTGCCATGAGGAAGATGTTCCTCTGAATGGCCCACCGCCACATGCCCTGAGCCAGATGAGACAGCTGTGGCGAGTGGGTGCCCCCCTGCTTTTGAATGTAGTACATCGCGGTCATGTTGTCCGTCCGGACTAACACTACCTTGTTGCACAGATGTACAATGAAGGACTTGAGCGCCATGAAGATTGCCATCAGTTCCAGATAGTTGATGTGCATCTTCTGTTGCTGCGTCGTCCATAGTCCCTGCACTGTGTAAGTGAGCAGATGAGCTCCCCATCCCTGGAGAGATGCGTCCGTTGTCAGGATAATCTGTGGCACTGGGTCCCGGAACAGTCGGCCCTTGCA
This sequence comes from Lissotriton helveticus, assembly GCF_964261635.1. Classification (NCBI taxonomy): domain Eukaryota; kingdom Metazoa; phylum Chordata; class Amphibia; order Caudata; family Salamandridae; genus Lissotriton; species Lissotriton helveticus. Next base: position 312,334,488 of record NC_136072.1, on the reverse strand, counting down.
AAGGTTGTGTGGATTCCACCAATGCAGAGAGTCGTATGCCCGACTGGTAACCAACACTAGGTCTGTTAATTGTCCCTGAGCCTGTGTCCACTGATTTGCTAAGCACTCCTGGAGCGGGCGCATATGTAACCGTGCGTGAGGGACTATGAAGATGCAGGAGGCCATCATGCCTATCAACTGCATGAACACTCTCGCTGGAAGTGAGTGTTGTGGTCTGAACTTCTGGATTAGAGACTGCATGCTGTCTATCCTGACTTGGTTTGGTTGAGCCATGGCCGTCAGGGTATTGATCGTCGCACCTAGAAACTGCCGGACACGTGCCGGCTGAAGATGCGACTTTGGGTAGTTCAACGAGAAACCTAGATCGTGAAGGAGGTGAATGGTAGTCGACATGTCCGCGGCGCACTGTTGTTCCGACTTGGCTTGAACGAGCCAGTCGTCCAGGTAGGGGTAGACATGTATGTTCTGCCTCCTGAGGTGCGCTGCTACTGTCGCCAGACACTTGGTAAACACTCTTGGGGCTGTGGTGACTCCGAAGGGTAGGACCTTGAACTGATAATGCCTGCCTTGGATAGTGAACCTGAGGTATTTCCTGTGGGACGGGTGTAGTGGAATGTGGAAATAAGCATCCTTGAGGTCTAAGGTTGCTAAGAAGTCCCCTTGGTTTAACAAGGGAAGAATCTGCTGCAGTGTAAGCATATGGAAATGTTCTGACAGTATATACAGGTTGAGGGGACGCAGATCCAGAATGGGTCTGAGAGATCCGTCCTTCTTTGGAATAAGGAAGTACAGGGAATATACCCCCGTGCCTTCCTCTCCCACTGGCACGAGCTCTATTGCGCCTTTTTGCAGCATCACCACCACTTCCTGCTGCAATAAGTGCAAGTGCTCTGCGGACATAGGCCTTTGCCTTGGTGGAATGTTGGGTGGAGTGGATTTCAACTCTAGACAATAACCGTACTGGACAAGTTGTCGCACCCACCTGTCTGTGGTGATGTTTCTCCAGACGGGCAGGAACTGCTGTAGTCTTCCCCCGACAGGTGTTAAGTGGTCGGGGGGCAGTGACAGAGAGTCACTGTTTGCTTGGGGTAGAGGAGCGGGAGTTGTTGTTCCCTCTGCCGCGTCCTCTGGTGCTGTTTCCTCGGTAACCTCCCTTGTTCTGTTTGGGGAACGAGGATTGTGCTCCACCTCTAGAGAATTGTGATTGTTGACCCATTTGTCCTCTGGTGACTCCACGTGCACCTGAGCGACGAAAATTATTGCCACGAAACTGTTGTGATTGTAGGGCCCCCATAGACTTAGCAGTTTCGGTGTCTTTTTTAATTTTTTCTAAGGTGGTGTCAACATCTGGACCAAACAGTCTATCAGGATTGACTGGCTGATTAAGTATGGTTGTTTGAATGTCAGGTTTAAACCCCGATATGCGGAGCCACGCCTGTCGTCTCAGCATGACGCTAGTGTTGATGGCCCTAGCGGCTGTGTCCGCGGCATCAAGTGCACACTTTATGGCTGCGTTGGAGATCAGTTTTCCCTCCTCTATAAGCAGTTTGGTGCCCTCTTGAAACTGCGGAGGCAGGTGTTGTAAAACTTGCTCTAGGGTGTCGTAATGCGCCCTATCGTAACGTGCTAAGAGTGCCTGTGTATTTGCAATACGCCAAAAATTGGCAGCCTGTGCAGCTACTCTTTTGCCTCCAGCCTCTAGCACTTTGGACTCCTTATCCGGGGGAGGAGCTTCACCTGTTGTTTGGGAGTTGGCCCTTTTGCGGGCATTTGCGACCACCAGGGAGTCAAGCGGCAACTGTCCCCGAATGTATGCAGGGTCTGCAGGTGCTGGTCTGTACTTTTTTTCGATACGTGGATTGACCACTCTCGCCCTGGTAGGTTCTTTAAAGATGTCCGCAGCATGCTTGAGGACCCCTTTGAGCATAGGCAGTGTCTTTACTGTCCTTTCAGAGAATGAAAAAGTGTCAAATAGAAAGTCTTCTTCTACCGGGTCAGCATGCATGTCCACATCATGATTAGCAGCTGCCCTCTCAATGAGTGCATGAAAACCTGCAGAATCTTCTGTAGGGGATGCACGTGCACTGAAAGGCTGTGGGTCTTGCCCCACATTTTGGGTGCCCTGGTCACCAATGTCATCATATGAATCTGGCTGTGCATCTGGTTCATTGATGGGGAAAGTGTATTGGTCATCTTCATCATATCCCTCACCCTCAGAGTGTTCTGGAGAAGGAGTTGGGCTCCTTCTTGGAGGAGGCTGGATAGGTTCCATGAGGCCTGAAGCGTCTTGGGGAAGCTTTTTCTTCTTCAGGGGGATGACATAGGAGTCCACTGGCTGTGAAGTGATCCTCCTCTTGTAAAGGGTCAATTTGCCTGTGTCTGCGTCGATAAAACGCTCAGAATCCTCTTCTGAGTCGAGTACCCGACTTGAAAGAGCCCCTGCCGTTGAAGAATCCGACTTCTTAGGCGTCGATTTTGTTGAAAAGGCCTTTGGCGCCTCTTTTGGCGGCAGAAGGAAGAGAAGGTTACCCGCAGGCTTCACCGGAACGACCATCGGCTTCTGTGGCGATGGCATCGGAGCCGACGTAGCAGAGGCCTTCTCCCTGATTCTCTGTAGTGAAGAGGCAATGAGGGACGCGTCACTTACAGTGGCCTTTGGCACCGACGAGGAGGTTTTGACCTTGCCCTCGGATCCGACGTCCTGTCGGCCCTTCTGTGTTGTGGACGATGATGCTGCAGCCGCCGACCCAGAGTCCTTGGACCGATGCGCAGATGTTCCAGCCTTCGATCCTTGTGATTTTGTCGGCTCCGTTTCCACCACGCGTCCGACTAACGCAGTCCCAGTCGGAACCGGAGCCGTGTCGCTGGCTTTGGCGGGCTTTGCCGGCGTCGCAGCGGTTGACCCGTGCCGACCACCCTTCTTAGAGGATCCCTCCTCTGGCGCCGATTTCGAATCGACAGATTTCTTCGACTTCTGTGGACCGGAGGCCGACGGAGTCGATGAAGCAGCGGGTTTAGCCGTTTTTGGTGGTACGCCGCCATCTTAGGAACGCTCGAATCCATAAGTTTCGGTTTCGATTTTGGGTCGGCCATTTTAGGTGTAGTCGATACCGTAGGTTTCAGTTTCGGTTTCGATACTGGCTGCGCAGCAAGTATGTCCGTGGCCGGGCCTGAAGGCGGGGCCGTGGCTTGCGGTACGGGGTCTTGGGTAAGGCCGACAGGCGATCCCGTGACCCGATCTTGATGTTCGTAACCTTTGGGGCATAGCTCGTCCCCTGAGCTATCTTCCGCGGCCCCATAAATCTCTTCGACGTCCCCTACCTCGTCGACGTATTCAAGGCCTTGATCCACGACTCCGTCGTCGTCTTCCGGATCTGCCTCGACCTCCGTCTCGGGCGGGGAGATTTGAAGATGATGGCTCTGGTCCTCCTCTTCTCGGTCGCCGAAGATGTTTTCTGGATCCGGGGCCGCTTGTCTGGCCTCAAGGCGCACCGCGCGCCGAAGCTTGAGTGTCTTCTTGGACCTGAATCTTGCGCAGGCCATGCAGTTGTCTTCGTTATGGTCTGGTGAAAGGCATTTGTTACAGACCGGGTGCACGTCTATATGTGGGTATTTGGACCCACAGAGCGGACAGTTCTTAAACGGACTCCGCTCCATGCTGAAAAGTTGCGGTCGTGTCGCGATGAGAAGGCCTCGATGTCCGAAGAGTGAAACTACTCCGCTGCTTCCGACTCCAAGAGACGGAAGAACTCGAGACCGTACGCGAACAATACCGACGCAAAGAATATAAGGCCTTTTGGCCGTAAAAAAGCTAGTTTTCCTCGGTTCCGACAGAGAGACGTCGAGACCGCATCCGAACCCAATGGCGGAAAAAAACAATCTGGGGATGGAGCCGATGCCCATGCGCACTGTAGTCCAGGGGAGGAGTCACCTATCTCAGGATACTTCGAAGACTCTTCCAAGACAACAATGTGCGATCATCCGGACCCAACACTAGGCGGCGATCTAATGCTAAGATATGAATTTAGCAGCCCACATGCCTCGAACCAAGCGTTACGTGGGCAAGGTGGCACTTGTGCAAGTATCAAAGGTAAAGACGTGAGAGGTAGCAGCCGTGTGTTGCAAGGGCAGAGTGGTGTGTGCATGTTACAAAAGGGCACCGAACACCAGTACATGGAAAATACTGCAAAAAGGCACACCCTCCAATCACAGGCATACACTGGGAAGGCACTTCCATGGTCATGGAAAGTAGAAATTATCAGTAGTGGGAAGTCTTCCTCACAAATAGCAAGAGGACGTGAATTACTTTTGGAGGTGTCTCTGGAGGAGGAGAACTTTGAGGTCCCTTTTGAAGGCCTGGGAGGAGGCGGTGGTCCGGAGCTGAGGTGGAAAGGAGTTCCAGATTCTCACTGCGTTGCCTGAAAAGGATTGGGCCATTGTTCTTTCCTTCTTGAAAGTTGGAGGTTCAAGCAGTAGATTCTCCGCATTGCGTGAAAGTCTAGAGCCACCAGAGAGTTTCAGTTTATTCGCCAGGTAGCTGGGAGATGAGGAGTGCAAGGCTTTGTGGGTAATGCAGGCAGTCTTGTAGATAGCGCTAGCCTCGAAGGGAAGCCAGCGGAGGGTGGATAACATCGGTGTGATGTGATCGCTTCTTTTGGCCCCATAAATGAAACGAGCTGCTGAGTGGAAGACAGACTTAAGTGGGGACAGGTGAGATTTGGGGAGGCCAGTAAGTAGAGCATTGCAGTAGTCTAGTCTAGAGAGGACCAGCGATTGCACAAGGGTTATAAGGTCCTGCTCCGGGAAGAAGCGACGGATTACCCAAAGAAGGCGCAGTTGGTAGCGAGCACATGTAGCGGCTCTGCCCCCACGGGGTTAATTATAATTTAATACCGCTTGCCTGCTGTGCTCGGCCATTATCCTGCGGCAACTGGAAGTTCGGATGAGAAGCGGGCGGCCACGTCCATGGCGCCCTAATGGTGATTTCTCGCTTGCCACGCTGTTTACCTCGGACCACGATCGGAGGCTCGCGGGCCCGGGAGTCTGGCCATCAGGCGCAAACCTATTTCTCAGTTCGAAGGTCGGTTGCTCTAAGCTCAACACACAACCTCGACTTTACTGCGGCCAATAATTACTTGGGCTGATAAAATCTGCACTCTTAAATTTTACTAGATGAGATCAGACTTCCTGAATTTTAGCGAGGGACAACTGATAGTTAATTAACAGAACATGCACATTCTGGTGGGGTATGCACAAAAACATGCATGTTATATCCCGTTGTTTGTGAAAAACATTAAATAGGTGCCAATTAGTTCTCCTGATCAATTTCAAACCACGTAGTGTTGTTTTTTCGTGTATAATAAATACTGAATACCACTGCAGGGTATTAGTATTCAAGCACGTGTTGGTTTCAGTCTATAGGCGCATTTTCATTGGTTAGACTAGGTGCCTGAGCCTGGTCTTGTAAAACCATACCCAGTGCTTTAAGTGGGGTAGAAAGGATGGCCGCGTCTAAAATGGTTTTGTCTAAAATAGGTGACATATTTATGCGTGACAAATTCATAAAGTTTTACTCAACAAAGAATAGCTGAAATTAGGAAGAAGCAAGATATTTATTTATCCCAAGCCATAAACACTTTACAAGAAGAACTGAGTGGGGGAATGCAGATTATTTACACTAGATAAGGTATGAACACTCTTATGGCACTGTGGAAAAAACACACTGCCGTCAGCCTCAACTCTAAAGCTCCTAATTGTTCTGCTATGAACACCCATCCACACCCTGAACTCACCCAGATACCTGTAGGTGACTTCAGTTTGCAGTACAAGCTACACAAGGATCATATGTTGCATGAAAAACAAACTATAACAAGCATTTACAATGCAATAGGTGCTGTAGTGTGCTGTCTCCCTGTAGTGTGCTGTCTCCCTGCAGTGTGCTGTCTCCCTGCAGTGTGCTGTCTCCCTGCAGTGTGCTGTCTCCCTGTAGTGTGCTGTCTCCCTGTAGTGTGCTGTCTCTCTGTAGTGTGCTGTCTCTCTGTAGTGTGCTGTCTCCCTGTAGTGTGCTGTCTCCCTGTAGTGTGCTGTCTCCCTGTAGTGTGCTGTCTCTCTGTAGTGTGCTGTCTCCCTGTAGTGTGCTGTCTCTAGTGTGCTGTCTCTAGTGTGCTGTCTCTCTGTAGTGTGCTGTCTCCCTGTAGTGTGCTGTCTCCCTGTAGTGTGCTGTCTCCCTGCAGTGTGCTGTCTCCCTGTAGTGTGCTGTCTCCCTGTAGTGTGCTGTCTCCCTGTAGTGTGCTGTCTCCCTGTAGTGTGCTGTCTCCCTGTAGTGTGCTGTCTCCCTGCAGTGTGCTGTCTCCCTGCAGTGTGCTGTCTCCCTGTAGTGTGCTGTCTCCCTGTAGTGTGCTGTCTCCCTGTAGTGTGCTGTCTCCCTGTAGTGTGCAGAGTAGTGAGTGCAGAGTAGTGAGTGCAGAGTAGTGAGTGCAGAGTAGTGAGTGCAGAGTAGTGAGTGCAGAGTAGTGAGTGCAGAGTAGTGAGCTGCCTCAAGTGAAGTAGTCTGGTACCCAAGGATGACTAGCAAACAATATTATTCACAACGTTGCTTACTATTCAGCAACATTTGACAGTTTGCAAATCATCTTTATACAACAATTCAGAGTTTGATAACAAATTAATGTAACACATTGTAATATACAATGCCAATAGCTCAAACTGTTATGCTGGGAGACCTATTGCATTGTAAATGCTTGTTATATAATGTCTTGCAATTAAGACTAAAATTCCTCCTCCATGCTCTTTCTAGCCGTTTACAGGCGCTTTTGCATTTACGCAAATTTTCATTAAACCAAGGGGCAGATCTATTCATCGTCCGTTGCGGGCGTAAGGATTCTGGCGCCAAGAGCTCTGCACCTTGTTTTATCCAGTTTTACAGGTTCATCGCATCCTCCTCTACCTCATTACTTCTGGAGGGGGGTTGTGCTGATAGCACTGTGTTCAGTGTTCCAGGGAGGATTTTATGGAAGGGTCTTGATTTAAGCGGGGGATGATTGGTAAGAATGGGTCCAACCTTTCTGATTTTGGCAATTTTCAAACTTATTAAGAAGTGATCGCTCCATACTAGTGGAATTGGTTCATCCGTTTGGACCGGAATGTTTGAGAAGGCTTGGTCCAGTAAGTGTCCCTTCTCGTGTGTAGGACTAGTGATGAGGGGTAGCATATTCAGAGACGCTAAAGCCTCATAGAGTAACAGACCTTCCGAGCTCTCGGGTCTGTCCATGTGGACGTTAAAGTCTCCTAGGGCTAGGCAGTGATTAAATCTGAGGGCAAGAGGTGTCAGTACATCAACCAGTCCCTTTAAGAAGGGACCTGCATACCCCGGGGGTCTATAAATCAGGGCTCCTGCCAGAGACTGATGGGCAGATATAACACAATGAAAGCCCAGACTTTTGGCCCCTTGAATATCATCTATAGGGATAAGTTTAGCAGAGATATCTTTTTTGGTGATCATAGCAATGCCCCCGCCCTTCCCAGTTGTGCGGTCCTTCCTTACAGTGGAATAGCCTGGTGCAACTGCGATTGCCAGAGTAGGGTTAGAGCTTTCCGAGAGCCAGGTTTCTTTTAGGAAAATTATATCTGGGTTGGATTCTAAGACCAGGTCCGAGATATGCTGGGCGTTTTTATTCAGGGAGCGAACATTGAGTAAATAAATTCTAATGCTCTCCAACCTCCCTGCATCCCCGTGTTTCCTCTTTATGGTAGGTTTGTGCTCCCCAACTCTAAATGTGGCGCGAGTCCAGTTACACTTACTGCAACTGATGGTTTTGTTATCTTTGTCAAGTTCAATGCAGTTTCTACAGTTATCTAGGGGCTGATGCCTTCTGAGATGCATTCAACTATCCATCTTGAAATGCCTAATTTAAAAATTGCCCTTTCCATACAAGGAGGTGCATAGGCAATAACCAATTGCATTGGTTTTCTGATTGATTTGCTGGGTGCGAGAAAAAAACCAAGACAGACAATGGATGGATTAAAATGAAAATTGGAAACTTCCTTTGGCAGGAACTTAGGCTTTGTTCTAGGAACTACTCTATGTACTTTGAAGAAGGGTTCCTGAATGGTAAGTGCCCAAATTTCACTGACTCTTAAGTGAAGTAATATTGATTAAATAGGCAAGTTTCCATGATACGTGTTGCAATTTACACGAGTGAAGTGGTTCAAAAGGAGGACCCATTAGTCTTGTTAATACAATGTTCAAATTCCATGCTGGTGCAGGTGGAAGTCTAGGATGAATGACTCTGAAGTCCCTAAATAAAGGATTTCTCTATTTTTTAAAGGTTGAAAAGGAACGGCCGAAGCGTCTTAAAAAGACTACTGGTTTTTTGAAGATTGTTGTTTTGCTGGTTGAAGTACTACTCTTTTAGTTCCAGGGGAAATCTAGAGTCTTTTTTTGTTACAGGTTGAGCCATTCTTGAAATTGCTCGCGGATTGGCGCCGGTGGAGATATTGGTCTGAAAACAAAGCTTTTCGGTGGCAGAAGCGTCGGTTTAGTTGGAGCTGTGTTCAGATCTGAAATTGACTGGGTTTTTTTTGGTGCAGAGACCGAAGATCGAGGGGTTGTAGGCCCAAGTGTGGGGAAGGTGGAGGCCCCTGCTGCAGACTGAACTTTTGGTGCAGAGCTGGAGGGCAGGGCTTCCAAATCAGTTTTTTGGTGGCTTTTTTGCAGTGGTGGACCGTAAGCTGTCTTTTTGGTTAAGGGCGACGCTTTGGGCTTACATCAGGGGTATAGGTCCTCACTGTCCGATGCTTCTGTACCGGCTGAAGAGTGGCTGGTTCGTTATTTGGATTGGGACTCTGATTCGGAATCCTGGATAGATAGTGATTCCTCCAGTGCCGCTGAAGCTTCTTCATCCTCCTCCTGTTGTTGACCGAAGATGGCTGGTACATTGTCCGCTTGCTTGCACTGCATTTCTTGGCATCGAGCATGTCTTTTTAGATCTAGAATACTTGCATTCCTCATAGTTCTCCTCTCGATGATTGGATGAGAGGCATAGATTGCAAACTGAGTGTTGTCAGTATGAGGATACTTGGAGTGACAATGCAGACAGAAACAGAACAGTACGCATTCCATTAGCAGGTCATTATCCAGTGGGCTTTGGAGTCAAAAGAACGCCAGGCGTGGCTCGTAGGCTGAGGGAGCAAGCTGAAAACCCGCTACGCAGAAGGTGATTGCTCAGATGCAATAAAGTAACTGATCTAGACAATACTGTAGAGTGGTTGATAATAAAGAACTGAATGGAGCCCAAATGAGTCTAGAACTAGAGCACAAGATATTACATCTGAACTCGTCGGCGGAAAAAAACAACCTGAAGATGTTCGATGACCATGCACAGTATTACCATGAGGAAGAGTCACACAGCCTCGTGAATTGAAGAAAATGTGTGGGTTACTGAAAGCAACTGCACTTGGTGCAATCTCACTGTCATAAGCCGAATTCTGGTGATATTCTGTATGCTCGATGTAAACCTGTTTAAAAGCAAAATAAAGAAATGTATTTTTTTTAAATAGATGGTGATTGCAATTTGTGGAAAGGGCCAGCAAAAGAGGCATTCCACTGAGAGGCTGGGAGTATGGGTCGATCCTTCCAGGGTCAGAATCAGGGAAGGACTTTGGTCGCCCACAAGTTAGTTTCAGTACTCCATCAAAAAGACTAGCAAAAAAGACTAGCAAAGACCACATGAAGTACTTGGCATGGGTCCCAAAAGCATCTGGAACAACAAACCTGTCATGTTCTTGTTGGTCATACAGTGACCTGCTGCCAAGGTGATGGTAGGAAGAATAAAAGCCTTTGCCAGACTGGAGAGAAAGGAGAAGGATTCAACTAATGGGATTGCTGTCAAAGAGATCAGTTTCTATGTGAAATCCTAACAGAAGGCAAGGAGATAGAACAGTAGGGTCCTGTACTGGAAGTTTCCAATGTTCTTCCTTGGCATTAACCTTGAAAGACTAGAAGCCCTTGTTGAATGGAAGAGACAGTAGAGTTCTTGGCTGTACTACGTAAATGACATCTGGCAGTTCAGCCACATGATGTCCCTTTTTGAACTACTGGTAATTTAATTTTAAACTAATTTATTTTAGTGCTGAGCTTTACAAACAGCACAATCCAAAACAATTCCTATTAAGGAGGGACAGTGAAGATTCATATTTCTTTACTTGGTTTTTAGGTCTCACACCTGCGACACATGGCGAAGCCATGTCGCAGAGCGAGCCTATTGTCGGCGGTTCTGCTTCCAAGGAGAGAAAGAGGAGACAGGAGATGGGCACGCGCGCGTTCACCATCTCCTGTCTCTTCTTTCTCTCCTTGGAAGCCTCATGCACTTCTCGCATATACACACACACACACACACACACACACAGCCACAGCCCCTGCTTTTCGCACAAGCACGTACGCACACACATGAGCGCGCACACACACAGAGACACACGCACGCACACACATACAGAGACACACGAGCGCACATACACGCACACATACAGACACACACACACACACACCGCCCCCCCCCCCAGGGATGAGATGTCCCCCCCTCTTTCCTCGCACTCACCGGAGAGGTCGGCGCGGGCCCCGCCGAGCAGCAGGAGGCAGGCGGTGAGCAGCAGCGGCGGCTCCATGGTGCTCGGTCCGTCCGTCTGTGCAGCAGCGGCGGCTCCATGGCGCTCGGTTCGTCCGTCTGACGGACTGCCGGCGCGTGCCCCCTCTCGGCCTCCTATACAGCTGCGAAAGAGAACAAGGACCAGTGCGTCCCTCCTACGCACTGAGCGAGCGCGCGCGTGCCCCCCCGCCGCGGAAAGAGAGTACGGACAAGGACCCGGGTCTAATATCAACTGCGCACGACTCGAGCCCAAGGACAGCGGGCAGACCAGGGCCATGGAAGTAGAAGAAGGACAAGGGCCGCGGGCCCGCCTGCGCTCGTTTATCGCCTTGTGTGAGCACAGAGCCAGTCTACGCTGCCAGGTAACAGTGAGTATTCCCAATATTCGGCGTTGCTTTCAGAGCCAAGCCAGGCTGAGAACCAGCAAACGGTGCAGTCGTCCGAGCCAAACATGGCGAGTCTGAGCAGAGCCGGCACCAAGGCTTGGATGATGAAAGGCGGAGCGCTTCCAGGGTACCGCGGCGCTGCCAGGAGTGGGGTGTGCTTGGGAGTGATCAGTGTGTGCTGCAACATTCACCGAGGAGCCCTGTGCCGGAGGGGAGGTAGCACGCCGGCAGGGGGTGCTCAGACACTCGTCTCCCAAGCTCAGGTGACTTTACGCAGCAGCTCAGGGCACTGCTTAAACTTTTAATTTTCAGTGCGCACTTTGATTTTTTGCAGCAGCCCTGCATCCCTGTGCTATGGCAGTAGCCGCCGCATACACCGTGACATGTGCAGAGACGGCGCCAAGTCCACACTCACGAAACTCCTCACTGCAATGGGTATATTTTTTATTTATTTAATGCGTTTTTCTATCGCGCGGACTTTACCCGAAGGCGTCAAAGTGCTTCACAATAGGAACAGAACTGATACTTGAGGAGAAAATTACAAGTGAAGCAATTACAAAAGCAAACTTTAAGTTACATGAGGCAAAAGGGACAATTGTGAGCAAACAAATACAAAAGGTAGCAAACGGTACATTACAGGAGGAAAAAGTGACGTGTGCAGGTTACAAAAGCGTACAAAGTACCAGTAGAGGTATAATACTGCAATGCAGACACTCAAAGTCAAGAATAAACATGTTTATCATCTGCCTGCCGGAACTGTTCTAGAGGCACTAAGGTAGGATTAATAATGCTTTAATGCCCACAGGCCGCCTTCTGTCTGAAAGGAATGCTATACGTGGCAAATAAAAGTGCAATTTCTACCTAGTTCGCGCGCCAAAGTGAGCAATGGGCGCGGGCGTGGCTGTTAGGTGAACGCGGTTATTTGGAAACTGCTGAAACAGTTAACAATGTAGGACCTGGGGGAGGAGCTTCGCGTGCATCTAAGATGGCCGCGTGAGCTTAGGGCTCCCGAAACCCTCGTAGCCCCCCGAATATATTCTGTCATTTATCCTCTCTACTGTGGAGTGCTTCTTGCAGCGGAACCGAAGGAGTATCAAATACTGAAAACCGCGTCCCTAACGTCCCCGGGAAACTAAAGTTGGAGAATCGGAAAGTTTGAGGCCTGTTTCTCTTGGATGTCCGGTGCTTGGGTTGGCACTGTGCCCGAGTCGTAATGCGACAACAACGGCTCTGAGTACCGGAAGTGACTGGCCCGGCCTCGCAACTTCATTTGGTTTCGGTTTCGATTTCGCCTGGAACTTTCGGCGACACCGCTGGGGTCCACTACAGATCATCTGAGACCCTGGTCGGCGACAGTGGGCCATGTTGTGAGGGTACTTCAACAGAGGGCAGACCTGAGGAATCGAAATCGAGGATTTTGGCTGCGTGTCGCGCCAGTGAGGGCGCCGCGGCCTGGGCTTCTTGCCGATTAATGGATAGTACGGAACTACAGATGGCTAGCAGGCTATCCTAAAGAGTCGAAAGCAAGGGGCTCGATATTGGTCCAACTACAACGACTATCGAGCACTGCCGCTCCGAACTGGACGACATAGGATTGTCCCAAAATGGCGACCAAGCCGGAGGGAGATAAACGACAATCGAAATCCGTTAGAGGGGGAAGGTATACCCAATCTAACAACATGGACCGGTATGCACAAACTAAAGGGTCACTTAGTGGATTGGGAAAGTCACAAGAAGGAGTAAAAGAAACCTCTGTCCTGGAAGCGGAGCCAACGTTACAAGACGTGATGGTCGCCATTGATGGGATGAGCTCCTTTCTCGGACAGAAGATGGAGACCCTGGCTCATAAACTGGACACTGTGTCTATCGAGGTAAATTTGATTCGGACAGACCTCACGATGACGAGTGAGAAAGTGAAATCACTGGACATTAAGACGGATAGTCTTACGAATGATGTAACAGAGCTACAATCGGAAGTTCGGACTCTGACGGCCTCAAATGACCTGGCCATCCGTAGACTGGAGGATTTTGAAGGGCGGGCCCGGAGGAACAACGTACGTATCATTGGAGTGCCGGAAAAGGCAGAGGGGCAGGCGGCGGACCTCTTCGTCGAAGATTTGGTACTCAATCATCTTGGGCCCAAAAGCCTGAGCAATTTTTTTACCGTCGAGAGAGCGCACAGAATTCCCGGAGGCAGACCGCGTGTTGGTGTCCCGCCCGACCTTTTATAGCGAGAATATTTAATTTTAGAGACAGAGATACGATCTTCCAGGCCTCAAGATCTGCGGGCCTTTGAAATACGAAAACTTGTCCATCAGTTTTTTACCGGACTTCACGCAGGCAGTCCAGAAGCAGAGAATGAGCTTTATGGGGATTAAACGGAAGCTGCGTGATAAGGGACTCAAGTATGCCATGATATACCCGGCCCGGAGAATTGAACATGGCGAGAGAGTTTACTTCTTTGACAAGCTGGAGATTGCAGCGGACTGGTTGGACAATTTAACTGCTCAGCAAGAACCCCAGAAACAGAGTGGAGATGAAGGAGGGGGCTCGCAAGAACAAGAATAAGTACAGTTACCATGTGAACTGGGGAAAGTTGGGGAACGGACGACAGTTGTACTCTTTCCGATAAAAGTTTTAGCACAGTAACTATGGGGGGTCAATGGGCTATCGGTGGGTCTCTTTCCTCCTCATATTTAGCGTTTTTGTAGTTTAGTTTAGAGGTTGGGGCGACAGGCACACTGCAAGTGGGGAGGCTTGATAGTCGTAAGCAGGGGTGCAGGGTGGGGGGTAGTGTACCGGAAAGTTTGGTGGGGGTGTGTGGAGGTGTGTTTCTTTTTCGTTTTGTTTTTGTGTTTTTTGTGTTTTTGCAAGGCATTGTACTCCAAGATTGCTTATTGTTGGTGCGGGGATTGGAGGAGGGTTGGGCCTTTTTTATGTTCCGTGATGGGGGGTAAGGGGTTGCGAGTATTGAGTTGGAATGTGAATGGGTTGGGGGATAAAATCAAGCGCAGTGTGGTTCTACAATTTCTTAAAAGACACTCCCCGGATGTAGTTCTACTTCAGGAAACGCACTTGGTAGGGAATGCATGTAAGGCGATGCATAGAAAAGACCATCGGCTGGTAGTGCATTCTGGATTTACTTCGGGGTCCCGGGGAGTTGGGATCCTCCTTAGAAATTCTCTCCCGTTTGTAGCTGACTCCATCGTTGCAGATGAGAGGGGTCGATATATAGCGGTATCAGGACGTTGGGAGGGTTATACTCTCTCCTTGGTCTCGATTTATGTCCCCCCGGGTCTGCAAACCACTACCTATACTGAGTTGGGGAAGACTGTTTTAGACCTTCCTAGAGAGTTGTTGATGTTGGGTGGGGATTTCAATGCTGTAGTCTCCGGCACCTTGGACAGGTCTCCGCCCCGTGATGTGGGACGGGCACAAAGACGGCTTCCTGACTTCCTGGAGGCTCTGGGTTTGGTGGACAGCTGGAGATTGTTTTATCCTAATCAGCGACAGTATACCTTCCACTCTGGTGCTCATGGTAGTCTCTCTCAAATCAATTATGGTCTAGTACCGGCGGCCCAGGCGTCATATATTACTGAAGTAAAACATCTGGCTAGAGGCATTTCGGATAAAAAAACAAAAAAAAAACATTGTAGGACCTTTCAGCTTTTATTTATTCACCTATCCCCTGTTTCTTTTCCAGTGGCTGGCAGGTGGGACCATTGGTTGATCTGATTATACATTTCATGTGTGTAACGTGTACTGTGCACAACAATATTTGGGGAAAGATAAGAGAAAGGGGAGTTTAGAAAACATCCAGAGAAAATATTGTGTCTGTTGGGTTTGTATTGAAGAGGGGACTCGTTTTAGCAGGTGAAATGTAAACTGTGGGATTGTTGGGTTTAACAGGATGCCCCACCTTCGCCACTATCGGGAGTGCTGGGACAAACGGGGATTAGGTAATTTTACTGTCTGCCTTTACTGTCAACATGTTGCAATAGCCAAGTTTATTCGGTTAAGTATGCTTCCAAAATCATTTACTCTATGCCTTAAAAACCGTTAAGGTTGTGGAAAGCAACCCCCCACCACACACATTAATCAAAAAGCATTTGCAATTCAAGAGGTCTCGCATTTACGCAAGTTTAAGCTATTGGCATTGGCACTGCCTTTTATTTATGTTTTAAAAATGAAAACAAAAATAAAAGGCATTGTTATTTGCAAAGTCAATAGCTCAAACTTGCGTAAATGCGAGACCTATTGCATTGCAAATGCTTGTTCTCCTTGAATTTGTCTGTAACCAAACTAGGCAATTGGGTACCCTGAGATATCAGGGAGTCCTAGTACATTCTCATCTCTTGAAACCTTTACTGCAAAGCTTGTCAGAACTTTAAGCTTAAGTGGCAGTTACCGCACAGATGTGAATAGGAAGAAGAGCTATAGAAACTATAGAAAAAATAAACAATAAATGCCCCTTCGCACCCCTTCTCCACAAAGCAGATGTACTATTGTGTTGAGCTACTGCTACATTCACAGTTCGTCTTGGTTTGATGGAGAGGACACTGCTAGTCTTGTCAGATAAAAACAAACACAATCACTTTACACGCTATTTTGTGTTCATTCCCTAGGGTGCAGTAAAGCATTGGCAATCTAAGATCAAGTATTAAGAACCCATACAAACAAGCAGAGGCAGTAGATCTCACCTTTCAATGGTGTTATCTGACCTTTAGGCTTTGCCAATGCTTTTTTGCCTATGCATCTTCAAGCACGACACTGTGGCTGCCCAAGTCAGATGACCTAAATATGCGGATGCTACATGACTCAGCTATTTTGTTTTAATTTACCCTCCAAAGACAGGATATTCCAGTCTTTCAGTGGTAAATTTAAAAATATACAGTGTGCACAGACTGGAATCTCACATTGGCAGTGATTTTTTCTCCAGTGTATTCTTTTAAGAATGGGCCCATCTCTTCCTTGCTCTTAAAGTGCGGCCACAACAAAACCCTCTGCCCAGTGACTTAACAGAACCACCTCAATCTCACTTTCGTGAGTGCACCAGTTGTTTTCCATCTTGATTTTATGCCACTAGATCAGGAAGCACGGAGGTCCTTTTGGCAGTCAAGAGAATCTTTTGCAAAAAAAAGCTGTGAAAGACACTATGCTTTTACCAGCATTGACCATAACCAAAAAACTCACTTCTCCACACTGCATCGTGTTTATTAACCTCCATCTATGATGTAGTATTAACTCTGGGTATTCAGCCGGGAGCGCAGCTTCATCTAAAGGAGGCCATGCACATGGCGACTCCAATGTGAGTGACATCTATTAACTCAGACTTTCATCTCTGTTAGACAGTCCTTACTCCAATGTCTCATAATTGTCTATAAGATAATATCCTACTGCTGGGATGGTCAATGGGAGGGTAGTATTTATCTGTCTTCTGTATCTGAAACATAGTGGGGAGCAGTGGTGCATCCATCTTTATTGCTCTGTCTACTGCCCTCACAGTGTTCTGTTTTTTGAGCACTCTGGCTTGAACTGTTGCACTTTTGTTGCATGCATACACAGCTCCAACATGTGCTGCACCAGTTACTTTAGTTTCAGGTGCGGTCTCCTAGTGGGTTTGTAAGTTATTGTCTCTCCCTGTTGTTTCCCCACTGCTGCTCGAGTTACTCTTTGGTTCATGTGGGATTTATCAGCATTGGCAATAGATTGGGATACGGTCCTAGGGCTGGCATGATCTTCAGGCCCTAAACTCCTCTGACTCTCTTTCACCCCCCCCCGCCCCCCCCCCCCCGCCCCCCCCCCAAAAAAAAACAGCTGAGCACTCGAACAGCAAATTTCAGCAGCCTAGCCTAAAAAAAACTAAAAGAAACGGGGTGGGAAGCAACAGTGGAGTAAGCGGTGGGTGGGGGAGGAATGTAAACAACTGAGGGTTGAAGGGCGGGTGTGTAAAAAATTAGATCTACACTGGGGTACCAAAAAAAACAACCACTCCCATTGACTGCTGGAAGCAAAAGAAACAAGCAAAGCCAATAAGACTTGGTTCAATGTACTAAAACACTAGCAACAAAATGCAGCGTTAGCACATTGGAGTGAGAATCTTGAAGGAGCCAGCACGAATGTACAGAAATGGCAATTGCTTTAAAAGTAGACCCTCATGGTGTTCAAGGACAGTACTGGAGAAGAGGTGGAGAATACAGCCAAACAACATTAGGTGAGAGATAAATGCCCCACTAGGCTGAGCCTTGACAGTATCTTGCCAATGACTGAAAAAAACTAGTCAAAGAAAACCAATAGTTAAAAAGGGGGATAGTGGGTTCCTTTATGTATACTGTTAGCAATAGGTCATTTGATAGGAGCGCTGTCAAAGCAAACCCAGACCAATGCAGTTTCTTGATGTGGAGCTGTCGAGGGATACAACTCATCCAATCAAAAGGATATTAGAGAAGCTATGCACCAGAGGTAGTAGGAAACAATTCAACATAAGAAAGTCATTGAATATTATTAAGTAAATGAGACTGAGAGGACAACCAAACGAAAGCAAAGGGCTGAACCCAAGTACATTAAATATTGGTATTATCCACAAATTGTGTTCACCAACAAAAAGATGAATGCTCTAGCAGGATAGTTCTAAAACGTTTTCCAGGAACCAGGTTCATTCACAAATACATGGTGTCCCATCTGACCATTTTTGCACCACTTGCCCTCTTGAATGTTTCCATCAGGCCACAGAGCAGACAGAAATTGAAAAAATAGAGCGAAGGGTCTTGGCATGTTACATTTGATTTCCTCAGATCAGTAGTGCTTTAAATATTCAAGAGAGATCCTCACCTTTAACTCGCACGTCACTGTATCGCTGGAAGTGATGGTAGGCAGCCTTCCATGGATTGCGGTATTGACGCAGAAGTGTAACAGGGGGCCGAGAGCGCATCGGAACATATCGCACCCCTTCCTCATCTGAAAGACAGACAAGCAAATAATTACTGTCCATTACAAAGGTAACAGAGGTATGGAAATGATTACCAGAGAAGAAAATGAGCAGTTGTCTGACCCATGGGAACAGTAAGAGGGTTGTGCTGCATCTTTCATTTATCAAGAGCAAAAAAGCAATATCAGCTATAATTTTTTTGTTATAATAAAGTGTTTCGCCTAAGTTGTAAAATAATGGACAACTACACTAATATGTATTCTCTCATTCGCCAGATTTGCTGGCTTAAAAGAAAAAGTCAAGTCAAGAGATCCCTTGGCGGACATATTAATTACTGAAAATCAATTCACAGAAATAGCCCATGTATTAGAACTCTACTGAATAGTAAGTAAAAACTTTTCTACAAAACAATCATACCATAAACAATTTATATAAACCGCATATTTTATTAAAAAAGAAAGTACATGACCTCCTGCTTTCAAGCAGATTACAACTAATTGTTAAAATTAATTTCATTTAAAACAGCACCAACATACATTGTATGTGCTATGGTCTCTCTCGAGACACGCTGCTCATAAAACACAATGACGCTTCATAACACAATCGTGGGAAATCAGCTCATCCTTTAAAAATTACGAATTAATTGGTACAAGGATTAGCCAGAATAGTGCAAACCCGGATGTGTAACTTTATGACAAATTGTGGTGTCTGTTTTATGTCTCTTGTTTTCTTCTTTTTTTATCTTGTATAGGGATTTAGTGCATTTGAAGGTTAGAATTATTAACTTTGTGTTGTTGTTTTATGAGCCTGTAATTCACGTATCCCTCTGAGAGAAGTGAGTGCCACTAGAAAGTCAACTTTCCGTGTTAGAAATTGAAATTTATCTGAATTAAATGGCTTGAATGGTGGCCCCATAAGCCGGGCAAGGACTATGTTTAGGTTCCAGGCTGGAGCTGCTGGAGTGAAAGGCGGGATATCTCTTTGGGTCCTTCCATGAATGCTTTGATTACTAGTATTTTGAACAGGGGTTTATTGTCTGTTTTGCATGTAGGCAGATACTGCTGCTATTCTAATCTGATAGATGTGCATGCACGCCCTGCTTGCTGCAGACTGAAGAGAGCCCGTAATATCTTGTACTGTAGGTGCTAAAAGCTGAATCTACTTAATTGTACAGTAATGTACAAACCGTTTCCATGTTGAAGAGTAACATGCTCTAGTTGTAGACCTCAGACTTTGCTTAAGGATGTTCGTACATTCTTGTGGTAGTTTAAGATGTCCAAAACTCTAGGATTTCAGTAGCAAAATGGCTTTGATTTAGCTGCTTGGAATTTGGATGCATTACTCTTCTTTGATCCTGAGTTAGTAGATGTAGCCAAAGAGGTAGTTGCTTGAGTGGCACCAAAGATAGTTGTTGTATGGTTGAGAACCATGCCTGCTGTGCCCATGTTGGGGCTATTCGAATTAGTGCTAGAGATGTTTGTGGTAACTTCTGAACCATATTTGGAATCACTAGGGGAGGAGAAAAAGCGTAGGATAATACTCCTGACCAATTCAATCATAGGTCATTGCCTTTGGATTGAGGGTGTAGGAACCTTGAGGTGAAGCTTTGGCATTTGTAGTTGAGGTGAGTGGCAAACAAGTCAGGTGTTCCCCATCCAAGAGTGGCACGTTGTGGCAATTCAGTTTGAACACTCAGGGCGGATGAGTACCAAGATTATATGGACACCTCAAATGATAGAACAAAGAGACTCTTTACAGAAGGGCCTACCTTTGGTAGGTGGGGAATAAAGATCACTCCACGTCATGAGACAGGATACCTCTTCTCCCTTCCAGCCTTACAAGAGGGCTAGCCTATGCACTCAAGACAATTTTCTACGTGCTCAGGAGCGCAAGGGCCCCCTCATCCAAAGAACCATCAGCACCCAGAAACCACATGAGAACAGGACAAACTGGAATTAAAATATTGAATGATGCTTCACAGGGCATAATGAGAACTATCACCGGCTACTCCACAGCAATGTAACCATGCATGTCCCACGAGCTACACGACAGAGCTAACACCTGACTACTTTGCATGTGCTCCTGGAATATAAACTGTCTCACCTCAAAGTTAACTGATTCAGATGCACACAGTTATCTGAGGTCTTTTGACATCATCCTCTTGCACCTAGCTGGCCGAACCTGTCCACATTCAACGTTTTACAAACTTCTCTTCCCCAGCTGTGAAACAGGAGAAATAGTCACCTCTCGGGTGATCTACATCTAAATAGCAAGCACTGCTTCTGCAACGGTACTTAACGTCAACATTTCTGGTATGAGTGCAATGACAAGCACTATACCAATCAATAATACAGCAGTCAAGGTAATCTATAAATTCCTACGTCTCCCCCCAAAAGTCTGCAGAATTATGGATATGGTGCGAGCCATCGAACTCACAGTGTTAACGGAATCTATATAAAGGACAACACACTCAATTAAACTTTTTCTATGATCCACAATCCAAAAGCAAGTTTGCGACTTCCTTTTTAATATAAGCACATGGTGGTGGATAACAGAGACGGAGGCTGTAATTGACTTACCTTCTATAGCAGACATCCAACAAACAAAACACCACATCCCTGTGTGCCATGCCTACACCCCACTGCCCTGGCATAGATCAGTCACCCCTCTAGCTCGGGACACTATACCAGTGGTGAGGGTACAGGTGCATGAGCACTGTACCCCTACAGTGTCTAAGTCCATTCTTAGACATTGTAAGTGCAGTGCTGCCATTAAGAGTTGCGGTGCTGGGAGTTTGTCATTACGAACTCCACAACACCATAATGGCTACACTGAAAACTGAGACGTTTGGTATCAAACTTCTCAGCACATTAAACCCACACTGCCAGTGTGGGATCTAATGGAAAATGCACACAGAAGGCATCGTAGAGATGCCCTCTGAAAAACGACCTACCACTAGTGTTT
The DNA here is from genome assembly GCF_964261635.1 of Lissotriton helveticus. NCBI lineage: Eukaryota > Metazoa > Chordata > Amphibia > Caudata > Salamandridae > Lissotriton > Lissotriton helveticus. Next base: position 312,313,567 of record NC_136072.1, on the reverse strand, counting down.
AGGCCTAGTAGCTGCTCTCAGCTGCCACCACCAGATATGTTTCTGGGCCCCTGGGTCGAGAGCCTGCTACTCTTGGGGGCCTGAAACACTGCCAAGCCTCCTCCTCCAGGATGTATGAGTCCACGAAGGGGAAGCTTCAAAGGCTTGTCGCCTTTGTGAGCTTCCCCGGGCCACTTGCTGCTTTCAGCAACTGGTCCCCACTGGTTTTGCCCCCCACTTTGGGAAGGAGAACTGGCTGGAAAAACAAGTGAGGAAGTGAGGTGTGCCCACCTCTGCCAACTCCACCCCTCAGGTGGGGGAGGCGAGGTGAAGCACAACTCTCAGTCCCCGCCATCTTGCAGATGGGGGACTCAGGCAACCAGGGAAAGGCTCATGCCCCCGTCCCGCTGAAGGGTGCCATATAAGGGGGGTATACCCATCCCAGGGAAGGGACCCATTGGTCCCAACCTTTTTACCTACCTGTAACGCCCCTATATCTAGTATTTAAGGGCACCACTGAACCTTGCTACGTCAGACAAGAAACTACAAGAAGAAAAGAAGAAGGACCAAACAGCCAAAGAGGAGGATGCCCACTGACTTGGCCCCAGCCCTACCGGCTTGTCCCCACCTCGAACCTGCTCCAGCCAAATCCCGGTGTGTCCTGCCGTCAGCAACCTCGAGAAACCCAGAGGACCTGCCTGCCTTCAATCCAAAAGACACGATCATGTGAACACTGGATTTCTTCAAACAACAGACTTCAGCTCTGCAAGGATCCGTGAATTTGCACCACTCTGCACCAGACGCCCACGGCACAAGTTCAGGTGGCCCAACACCAAGAGGCGGTCTCCCGGGCGATCCTGACCCGAGATCCAGTGACCCGTGGCCTGCCTCAAGCCTCCAGCCGACACCTGTAGCCTCAAACCGGAAGCCCCCCCCCAACCGCGACCAGGAGCAGGTAAGAAAATCCGACCCTAAAAGGCACCCCTGCACCCGATGCACCACGGCCTTGGGTGGCCCAACCGACTGTGCCTAACCAACACCCAAGATCCAAAGTTACCTCTCCAAGTGGTGGTCGCACCCAGACGACCTTCGTCCCCGAGCCTGCAATTCTTTTGCAAACTGGAGACTCCCCTTTGAAAGCTAGAGAGCTTCCGACGGCAAAACAGCACTCTGCACCCGGCCGCCCCAGTTCCGCTGAGTGTGCATCTTTTGTGCTGGCCTAAGCCCTGAGCTCTATAATTTTAATTTTACTTCTTCTCGCGACATAGTCCCTGCTACTGTATTCACTAGCCCTGTTTTCTGTGCCTTCCCCTTTTCCTTCCCTTCTTGTGCCCCCACATCCCGCGCTTCACTTCCAAGATACTGGAGATCCCACCCCGTTACCGTTCAGCCGAGGATTACCTAGGCCCTCCACATTGACTGTCTCCCCACCCTTTCGTACCCACCCCCCCCTCGCATTCCTCGACACATCATGGAGCGCGCAGGTGCACACTCCTACAACATCACTTACCCCCTCAACCTCACAAAAAAAAAATCAGCCAAACGATTCAAGCACAATTTTATAAAATGCCACCCGGAAACCCTCTTCCCTGATCCCTATTTCTCACCACACAGCGGGATTAGAACCACTGATCTCATTTTCCACACGAAACGTAGAGCCTAATGGAGAAAAGCATTCCTAGCCTCACTCGCGACCACCTCCACGAGGAAAACCACACATGGTATAGTTATTTGTATTTCCCCTTCCAGTTCTTCCATGCAACAGCTACTATCACCATGTACAATAATGGAACTATCCTCATCCAATTTTGAAAAAGATACTTATAGCAAACATTCAATTAATAAGTGCCAACTCTCTCAAACACACAAATGGATAAAACAATTGCAAAGAAAACGACCTTAAATATATTGTTATAAATGTAGCAACACATTTGATATTGATATACAAAACTTTTAATTAGGTATAGATAATCATATTACTTGTTCTTATTTCATTAAATATATTCATTTCAAATCTGTTAATAAATTCAGTGCAAATAAATTGGGTGATAAACAAATTACATGAATACCATAAAAGACACAGAACATAAACATATACTACACAAAGTCACACTGGACCAGTCAATATTCTATTGTAGTGGGCAAAGCGGTTGGTTTTGACTACGCGCGTTTCGGCATTCTGCCTTCATCAGGTGACCGTCATTCGCATATACACTGAACAGGACAAAAACTAGGAAAAATACAAAAATATATATATATGTACATATTAAAAATAAGGTCGTATAATGAAATTATTGCATAGCCAAAGTACAAATATCAACAAGAGAGAATAGGTCACTATTTACAAAAAAACGTATTTACACATATATAATACACTATTTACAAGAAAGCAGCTCATTAGTTTTAATACATTTTGTCGATTTACTCAATCAAATTTCATGGGCAGATGTTACCTGGTATATATATGTCTATTATCATGATGTTCCACCTGACATAAATATGTCTCAGTATATGGAGCACCAGGGTATAGTTATAACATGTATAAACTAACGTCATAATATAGGACATATCAAGAATAGTTATCATTTCTCTTCAGACCATTATCCACAGCCAAGATATGAAAATCAAAAGCCACTAGTATTGAATCAGAAAGAATGCTAGGCAAAGAGGGCTAACCAACCTAGTTGATTATGTCTGGTAAATGGGCCTAATTAGCGCAGACTCTTTTTATTAAACCTAATTGATGGGAATTATCATATTCTAAATATACTTACATAGGTTTTTATATCAGGTAGGTTTGAATCGATGATAGAATTTTCTATGGTAACCTCATCTGGCTTTTACTTCCATTGATAATTTTTGTCGAACATACCGATGCCCCTGAATATGATGAAAATAAATGAATGCTTATTCAGTGTATGCAATTAACCTATGTGGGAACATATATCCGTATTTATCATGATGTTCCCTGTGGAGCGCTCACATATGTTATTAAGGGTGAAATATATACTGAGGCCTTGACGACTCACCAACATAACCCATGTTGCACGGGCATATAAGTATACGATGTTTTTCGTTTTACAGTTGGCCATAAGATATGGTGGTGAGATCACGCATGCCCATATCTGCAGATTATACCCAAAGGAGTCTAACCAACTTAAATCCAGTAGTCGGCAACTACAGATGTGGAACATGCAAAGTATGCCCTCAGGCCATTGAAACAAACGAAATGGTACACAATGGAGGCAAAATACAGATTAAGGGCATGGCCAACTGTAAAACGAAAAACATCGTATACTTACTTATATGCCCGTGCAACATGGGTTATGTCGTTGAGTCGTCAAGGTCTCTTTACACCAGGTTAACAGAACACAAATCCCAAGTGCCCCGGCGGCTGAGTCGCGTCCCTGACGCCACCTTTGCGCCCGGAGGCGCCAGTAAAGAGAGGAGCGCCGAGCGCTCAGTGGGACACCTCATTTGCTCGCCTACCTGCCGTGAGGGCAACGGCTGTTGCTCCAGCTCCACCAACGCCAGGGAAACGCCGTGAGGGGAACGGCTGACTCGCCCACGCCGCAACTTCGCCTGCAGCCACCGGGAGGGTCACGAACTACACCTCCCAGGTGCCCCGGCGGCTGAGTTGCGTCCCTGACGCCACCTTCGCGCCCAGAGGCGCCAGAAAAGAGAGGAGTGCCGAGCGCTCAGTGCGACGCCTCATTTGCTCGCCTACCTGCCGTGAGGGCAAAGGCTGTTGCTCCAGCTTCACCAACGCCAGGGAAACGCCGCGAGGGGAACGGCTGACTCACCCACGCCGCAACTTCGCCTGCAGCCACCGGGAGGGTCACGAACTACACCTCCCAGGTGCCCCGGCGGCTGAGTCGCGTCCCTGACGCCACCCTTGCGCCCGGAGGCGCCAGAAAAGAGAGGAGCGCCTCTCACCCCGCAAGTCGCGCACGGGAGTGCCCGGGGCTAAGCCCGGGCAAAGGGCGGGCCCTCTGTGGCCCTCAGAGGCCAGAGGAGGACGGGACGGGCCACAGACCCTGGATTATTTTCTAAGATTGAAAGAACTACATCATTCATGTGAGACTTTAAATACAATATTAAGTTTAATTAACGTTTTATTAGTAATTGTTTTTCTGATCTGATTCATTGCTATTATTGCTGGATTGATTGACATCAACGTAAGATTATAGTTCACAGCATAATGCCCAGACTAACTAAAGATATGCCAGTCGCTGGTCTGACCACTATGGATAACTTTTTGGTTAAAAAAGTTAACCAAATTAATAATGAGCGCAGGGCCTCTTTGGGACGTAGTAGCAATCTTCCTGTATCATCTGAAAATATGCCAACCCAGGTGATAGAAGGGATAGAGGGTATTATAGAAGGGAACCCAAACTCTGGCACTGTAGGGGCACATAGGTCTGTGGTTCAAGTACAGGTACAAGCGGAGGTGCATTCAGATCTGCAAAACTCCTCCAGTGAAGACTCAGACTCGGCTCGCCGAACACTAAGACCCATAAGGAAGTGTAGAAAGAATCAGGCGAAACGAGGGGGGAAAAAAAAAAAAAAAAAAGAGCTGATACTTCCTGTCCTAACACTACAAATGCTGGTAACCCAGTTATAAGCGTTAGTGATGTGGATGGTAATAGTGAGGGAGGGTTAAGTTTAACTTCTAACCACTATGAGAATTTAATCAGCACACTACTAAGTAAGGTGGAGGAGAAAATCACAGAGCTAATGAACCCACTATTAACCAGACTGGATGCAGTAGCCTCAGAGGTAGAAAGACTGGGAGGTTTGCTGGAGGCACATCTGGCTCCTGCCGCTGCCATAAAAGCGACTGTCCCAAAAACGAATTCTAGTACTACCTCGAATAAAGCCATGAGGGGAAAGGTTGACGGGGCAGAGAGCGCGATGTGCCCCAGGCTTGATAGAAACCAGGGCTGTTAATAACCCGCCACCCAGCCAAAAAATCAAATGCCAGCACCTCTGATTAGCAGACCTGCGCCAATCCAGAGGAAAAAACTTAGGAATGTAAATCTTCCGCCTGAGTGTGTGCCTTATGTGGTGGTATTAACAAATGTTCCATGCCTTGAAGAACACCCTGTTCTGCCACACGGGGAGTCACAAGAATCACTGAAAAACAGAACAGTAGCCTGGTTAAACAAAAATTGTGGCTTTCCAACCCATTACTATGACCAAATTATCTCAACAGAAAGGGTGAATTGGGTTGGCCCCTCATGCAAATCAACATCAGGGGATTGTGTGGTTATTAATTTTAAACATCCACAACATGTTGCCACAGTGTTATTGCGTGCATCCGCACTAATGTATAGCCCAAACAGTGTCTGTGTGCGTCCATTAGGGTATTTCTATGCGCCTGGGCCAATCACACCCAAAGACCCTCGAAGTTTCAGGCTAATGACCCAAACTCGTTCTCCCACATCGGCAGGACCATACAGGTGTAATACTGCTAGCCATGGGGCGAATGGATGGCATATAACTGTACAGAATAATAATGGTGTTAATTATGGATGGAGAGGGACTAATGTGGCCACACAGAACAGATTTGAAGTATTTTCAGGCCTGGATGCTTGTGATTGACTGGAGGAGCAGGAGGGTCAAAGTACTGCACGCGTTTCAGCAGATCAGCCTACATAGGCAAGTCAATCTACAATACATAAAAATAATGTTATTAGCTGGAATGTTGCTGGGTTGGCCACTAAATTGCAAGACGAGAACTGGATTAAATATATTAAATGTTTTCAGATTATATGCTTACAAGAGACTTGGTCAGTAGAGTGTGACCTTTTAATTGAAGGATACAAGGCTTTCTTTGTACCTGCTACAGCAGTAGGCAGGGGTAGACCAAAGGGGGAGTTGGTCAGATTTATTTCTGTAGCTATGACATGCACTATACAAAGAAGGGCATCAAGTAATCATGGCATTCTAGGTTTAGTTTTAACCAGAGATAATTGTATGGCTGGTCTGATCAATTTTTATAATTCTACTAATACATGCCCAGCATTGAATAACCTAAAAACCTTAGATGACTATGTTAGTTCAACAATGAAGGACTGCTCACATAACCTAATGATCATGGGTGATTTTAATGTTCACCCCTGCGGGGACCCTCTAATGAAAAACCTTCAGGAAATCCATTGTGCTAGACATGAGGGCCTGCACTTGGAACACACATTGGAGGGGGATCTTTTTAATGATTTACAAAATGACCATGATCTCACTTTAACAATGGCACTGTGTGATCCCATGAAACGCTTTGTTACTCCAACTTTCAAAGGGCATGGGAAAGGGACATTCATAGATTATATGTTACTAACTTTGCCAATGCAGGTTTTTGCAGATTCCTTCGCTATTGAAAATAACGAATTTAGTCATCACAATCCTTTGACTATCCATCTTAGGGGTCCTTGGGTGGTTAATACAAGTTGCAGCCAATCTATGGGCATTGTAAGGGCAACGGATGGAAGACGCCGCCTAAAGTGGGCCATGTGTACTCCGGATCTTATTTATAAAAACATTAAAGACACCTGTAGTGAAGAAATTAATAGTTGCACTCAGGATGGCTCAAATCCAACGCAAATCCTGTCTGCCTTCCAAAATCTAACAGATAAAGTTTCTGTCTTAATGACAGACCGAGCAAAGAAGTCTATGAACAATGGACCGCGTTGGTTTAATCAGGAATGCTCTAAAGCCGCGCGTAACCTGAGATCTGCCCTGGCAACAAACCCCCGTAATAAGGAAACGGTCAAAGGGTGTCGCAAAGAATTTAAACTAGCCACTGCCATTCGTAAAGAATCTCTGAGGAACGAGGTGTGGAATGAGATATTGGACCCACGAACACTGAAAAATAGTGCTAGGTTCTGGGCTGTAATCAAGAAACCTTTTCTGGTGCAAGATCCAGGAGAGGGACTTGAAAGTGTTATAACTAAGGAGGAGTGGGTAGTGCATTTCAAGCAACTATATGGTGGCACGGTAGATAATATTCCGAATACAGACCCCCAAAATGGGGTAGCCTCATTCAGAGTAAGTAGAGGAGACGTAATGGTAGGGATAGAGGGGCTGACAGCTGGTAAAGCACCAGGCCCAGACGGGTTACCCCCTGACCTTTTGAAATATGATCCCAATTTCTGGGCACCGATTGTTGAGGCTGTTATTAATACAGCCGCTAGAATCGGTTGCCCATTCTCTTGGGGGGTTTCCACCATTGTCCCGATTTTTAAAAAGGGGGACAGGGATAGCCCACTCTGTTATAGGCCTATCTCCCTAATAAATTCTATGGCAAAAATAGTGGGTAGAATTGTACTGCAGAGACTCTCGGATTGGGTGACGGACAACAACATCATGTCTATCACACAGTATGGCTTCTGCAGTGGTCGATCAACCATAACACAACGTATAAACCTCTACTCCATACTTAGTAAATACTGCACTGCCCAAAAAGGTACAGTCCACCTAGCCTTCATGGACCTATCCTCAGCCTTCGACTGTGTGATCAGGGGAAGGCTTTGGGGGTCCATGAGCGAGAAGGGTGTAGACAGTGGGATTGTTAATTTTCTTGTTGATCTACACAGCAACACAAGTGCGAATGTCAGGTACTCCCAACAACTGTGCGTAACTGAGAATTTTAGAACTGGGAAGGGAGTGCGTCAAGGCTGTATATTAGCCCCTTTCCTTTTTAATTTTTATATAAACGAGCTAGATAGCGTTTTGCAGGAGGTGAAAGCTGATTGTCCTAGGGTGGGGCGAAGAAGTATCCCCGTCCTTTTATACGCAGATGATGCGGTTTTAATATCCAGAACTGAGAAAGGCCTCCAATTGCTACTTAACGCTTTTAAACAGTTTATGGAAGAAAGAGATCTGCTGGTTAATAACTCCAAATCTTTCATTATGCAAGTTGGTAATCGTTCAAAAAGACACTATACATTCAAACTAGATAATGTAGTAATTCCATTCTCTAATACATTTTCTTATCTAGGAGTTCTTTTTGACTCTAAACTGACATGGGGCCCTCAACTTGCAAAGAAAAGTTGTGACGTGGTTAGGGTTAATGCTTCTATTTTTAACTTTGCTTCAAAATTAGGAAAAAAGCCAACGCTTGCACTGATGAAATTATATGATGCTAAATCAGTAGCAACTGCAGTCTATGGTAGTGAACTTTGGGGTTATCTGGCCTGTGAACAATTACAGATTGCAGAAAATGCATTTCTCAAACACCTTTTGTGTGTTCCGGCCGCCACTTCCAACTTTGCGGTACATGAGGAGTTAGGAGTAGAATATTTGAGCGATCTTCTCTCCTTACGCCCATTGACATGCTGGTTGAAATTATGGCTGAACCAAGATATCCCATTAACACACCTGATTGTAAATGACTTCATTTCGCATGATAAGGCATTAGGCACTCCATGGCTGAAGTATTTAAAAACTAGCTTTTGTGAGCTGAGTCGCGCTGAATTATTTGATCGCCCGACTGAAATTGTAAAAGGGGATGTTGAAGCAATCAAGCAGTCTTTCCTTCTGCGTCGGAAGGCCTTGAGGGAGGGTGCGGAGTTTCAGAAAACAAATGTAAGGAAATATATTATGGTTAAAACCTGCCAGACAATGGAGCCTTACCTACTCGGCACATTTAGTACCCATGAGAAGTTCCTTTTAACAAGATTCAGATTGAATTTGTTCCATCATCTGCTTATAAGACCAAAAAAATATGCTTTTAATAAACTTCCTGCATCTTGTGACTGCGACGAAAAGTCTCCACAGGATATGATGCATTTTATGTTTTTATGTAGATTTTATGAATATCCACGTAAACGTTACCTGCTTGCTCTTTTAAAAAAACTTAATTTTAATCAGTTACGTCCAGCCTTTTTATATTTGCAATTGTTGCACAGTGATAGTGTCCTTCAAATTATTGAATGTTTAAAACTGTCTCTCAGACTAAGAATTTGTCTGGATCAATGAATGTTAATATATTAATGAATTACAGTTCAGTGGAACCGATGTTGACATGGAAACTTATCTTTGTAAATATTTTTATGAATGTTTTTATGTACAGTATGAAATGTGTACTTTTATGGTTGAATCAAACCGAAATAAAGTCTCTTTTGATTTGAATTGATACAAAACCAATTGGTCTGAAGGTCAGTCTTTGAGTGTGTGAATACATTTGCTGACTGAGTGCATACAACAAATGCTTAACACTGTCCTCTGATAAAGCCTTACTGCTCGACCACACTACCACAAATAGAGTCAGAAGTCAAGTCAAGTCAAAAGATTTTTATTTGTTTTGGTACTCTACTGAGGACCACAAATTTAAAAACAATTTACATGAAGATAAATCAACAAAAATTAGTATAATGTAAGAAAAGACTTTAGAAATTTGTAAAAATTATAACAGACCCATTCGCTGGGTGGTTGTTTGCCCACTAATAACACATTTTTTACTGTAGTAATTCTACATTTGCGATATATCGGGTCAAGATATCTTGCCCGTGCTGAAACTATGTTAGGATGAGGACACACAAATAAAATATGCTCAATGTTCTGATCACCTCGTTGACAAAATTTACATATCGGGGAGCCAGCTAATGACCATCTAAAGGTAAAGGTTGACACAGGTAAAATACCTAAGCGCAACATTGTTATAGCCCTTCTTGCACCATGCGTAAGGGAAAACCCTATATATGGCTGTACTTGCTTGTATTCCAATGTCTCAGTATAGAGTTTATATGTAGCTAACTTACTACAATATGCAAAATCAAGATCAAAGCTCAATCTAGATGTAAAGCATTTTAGAAAGAGTTTCAATTGGGAGGTTGACCAAGTAAGCAAAATGTCTTTAGTAAGTTTAGCAATTTCAAATGCCGCTGACATATTCCTGTAAAAGGTAAGCTTTGATGCGTCTAATTCAAATGTCTCAATCTTTAGCAAAGAACGCAATGATCCTTCCTTTGCATGCAGGATATTTTAAGCCCATCTGATGACGTTGGCAACAGCTGTAGCATAAGAGCTTGTTAATGAAAATTCCAGTCTTAGGGCTTGAACAGGTGTTGATTTTGAAACCTTTAATATTTTTTTCAAAATTTTTCCTTCGGTTAGGTCCATATAAGACCATTGCTTTATTGGTATATGCTCAGTGGCATAAGATAAAACCGGAGGAATTTTTGCTCTATACACTTTTAACAATGAAGAAAAGTGCCTATTTCCTGTGGCAGAGTACAATCTAGAAAGTGCCCCGGCGTGTAGTTCTGATTTTCTCTTTAGATTGTTTATCTGTTTTGTATTTTGTAAGTTCTTTGAGAAAATCCTGCCGAGGTAAGTATATTCATCAACTTCTTCGACTCTTGCCCCGCCTAGCTTCCAACAGTATTTTACACCTTGTTTCCTACCAGTAAAAGCTACCACTTTGGTTTTTGTTAAATTTGGAATCAGAAAATTTTCCTTTGAGTAATCATTCAAAGTATCCAGTAGCTTTTGCAAGCCAAAGGGTGTCAGGTCCATCATTACAATGTCATCTGCGTATAGCAGAGCGTGGACACTATGTGAAGCAATCTTGGGAGGCAGACTAGAGCATTGATGCAGATGGTGTGGTAAATCACTTAGATATAGTGAAAATAATATTGGTGCTAAAAGGCACCCTTGTTTCAGGCCATTATCAGTTCTGATCGATTTAGTTAATCCTTTTTCACTCCCCATTTGCACCTGGGACCAAGTGTTGGTATGTAGATTAATTATGATCTGCAGCAGATATTCCGAAATTCCCAGTCTCCTTAACTTTTTCCACAGTGTAGGTCTGTCTACGCGATCGAATGCTGTAGAATAGTCAATGAACGCAGCGTACACTGGTTGTGATTTTCGTACGATGTATTTATCTAATATAGTCTGGAGAATTGAGATATTGTCAATAACTGAATGGTTTGGTCGAAATCCTGCTTGGTAAATTCTGCGAGAAGGCCCAGTCTTTTAATCTATCCAAAACCTCTGCAGCGAAGATTTTTCCTGTAGCGTCCATCAACGCTATTTGGCGATAGTTGCCAGCGATATTTTTACTCCCCTTTTTGTAAATGGGAATTATAATGCTCCCCTGCCATGACTTTGGTATTCTCCCAGTGTTGAAGATATAGTTAAAGAGCGGTAGTAACATCTGACTCCATTCTTTAGGATCTGACTGCAAGACCTTGATGGGTATTTGGTCAGGACCTGACGCGGCGGTACTTCTTGCTTTTCTGATATGCATTTCTATGGAAAACGCTGTAGTATTTACTGTCTGAGAAGTTTTATTTTCTATAATAATAGTATCAGAGGCTTTTCTGTCTGGTTTAATTAGATTTACCTTGTATAAGTCGGTTAGATAGATTTCCCATTCCTGCGGTGGAACTGGTATAGCATGTAGTTTCTTTTTTGTTCCTGTCATTTTAGCAATTAGGGACCAATATTTTCTTTGATTGTATTTTTTAGCCGCTACTTGGATATCAACCCAATTTTTGTCCTGCAACATTCTTTTTTGGCTATTCTTCTCTCTTCTCAATTGATTTTTTAGTTTGTTAATTTCTTGTTGAATTACAGGGGAAAATTTCAAGTATTGACCTCGAATAAGTTTGTTGAGCATTTTCGAAGTCAAAGTCCTCCTGGTTATATTTTTGTTGTTCTTCTTGTAATTTCTATTTTTGTCTTGTCTTATCCTGTCTAAGAGAGCTTTCTTGAGATTGTTAATAATACTTTCAAAGTTTATTATTTGGTCACCAGAATGTATGCTAGTTAAAAGTTGACTATGTGTAATCATTTCGGTGATATTGTCCAAGGTAGCCGAGTTCCAAAAGATCCGTCTCTGGATGTTATTAATTTCAATATTACTTTTATGGAACATGATTCGGTTTGTCGCGGCGGGATTAACCAACTAACCAGTATTTAAATGTAAGAGAGCATGGTCGCTTTCATCAGAAAAATTGATACTCAAATATGAAACTGTGTCCACTAACTCCATACCACAGATTATATAGTCAATAATTGATAAAGTTCCTTTTCCTCGTCTTGTAAAAGACGCCGGTACGTCTCCGTCCACGTTGCCATTCAGGATTGTCCCATTTAGGTTTGGCAGACATGCTAGTAGCAATTTACCTCTCTTGTCTGAAGCTTTTCCTTTGGGGAATATTGGGATAGATAATTCCAGCGATTCTTCTGCATAGAGTTTAGCCCATTTTGCGATCTCGACATTAGAAATTTTTCCATTCAGGTCGCCCATGTTTAAATAAGACATATTTGCTCGGTCTTCAATTATCTGTGCAATTGCTTCCATAGTTTCCACAAAAATATCATCCTGGTTGGTGCCGGGGGGGGGACATACATGTTAAAAAGTAGAAAGGCCTTTTTTTGGTCAACATTATGTATCGTCAGCGAAACCTTAATACATTGAAAGTTATCAGAATTTGACTCAACGACTTCTTGGGACCATGAATGATCCTCACTCAACAAAATTGCCAATCCACCCTTTGCGTGACCTCGATTTGTAGCTTTAGCTGGAATATCATAGACATAGTAGCCCATCTGATAGAAAGATTTTGTTGCCCATGTTTCCTGCAAAGCCAAAATATCAGGATGATTTTTGAGTGCTTCCTTCATTTTGTTGTTTGTTTTTCCGGCTAGGTTCCATGAAGTGATCTCTAGACCATTGTTAAACAGTAGGTTGTTGATGGTAAAATAATTTGTTACTGTTTAATATCTCCGGGACCCAAGCCCAAGACTTTATTGATTTTTTGTCCTCTGTTACTTCTAGGTCTTGGCTCCAGACATTTCTTTCCCCTTTATTCACATGAATTTTCAAAATTTCCTTTCTTGAGCTAGTTGATCCCAGATCATTATGATTGAAATTAATTGAATAACAATTCTTATTTGTGGTATTCAAATTAGTGCCTAGGAGGCCGGTAATCCTTTTCTTGGATTTAATTTCCTTTGGTGGAAATCTTTCGATAACGTCATAACCACATTTATGTAATATTTCTTTTTCCTTTATGATAATCCCGGGTAGTACTGATGACCAAAATGCTACTACCGCTATTTTACAATTTTCTTTTATAGGAAAGGTCACCAGATCTATTTCTTTACTGGTTATAGATTGTAAAGGATATATTTGCTGTAGAAGATTAATTATCCTTCCTCGATTTAATGGCAAATTATCGATTGGTAAGAGTTCTTCAAATTGTAAATGGTTAGTCGAGATTTGTTCACCGCCTAGAGGCATCTTATTATCTTTTTCACTTAATTCCTTGTTTGTCTGACCCGCTCTTTCAGTAAATGTGGAAGGTATATATTCATTCGCTCTATAATTCAATAACTTTACTGATTTTATATTTTTACTAACAGTAGTTGCCTCTTCTATGGGAAAGTTAGAAATTATTTTATCATCTTCTTGTCCCTCTTGATTTTTTTGAGGAGTGATTATGTTTTTGAATTTTAGCTTTCGGGATTTCATTTTATTGATTCTTCTTAGCGGTTTCTTTCTTCTACTTTTCCCCTTTTTTTCTTGATTGATTTTTGTTTGGGAGATCTTGTCATCTCCAACTTCATCAGAAGTAAGTTTAGTGGAGTTTCCTTGTTCTTCCTTATCTGACCCTGTATTTTGCAAGTTTGTTTTATTGGACAACGAAAAAATAGGGTACTGTTTGACAGTTGGTAAAGGCTCTTCTCTAAAAAGTTTCTTCAAGGAGTATGTTTTAACATCCTTAAGATTTTTCCGAATTTTCTTATTTGGTTTTTCTAGTACTATTACATCAAATGTTTGGGTGCTAATGTCAAATTTTTTTTGAGGCTCAGAGCTTGTAATGATATTTGAAGAAAAATTGTAGTTGTCCTGCTTCGCATCTGTTATATGTTTATTATTTATTACATCAGCGAGTTCTTTTTTCTTCTACTAAGAACTTTAATATGCCAATTTGGACATCTAAAGTTTGATCAGAGTTTTCCAGGATGTGACCTAGGAAAGAAAGAACCGATTCCAGTATTTCCTGTAGGGTATAAAGAGCTTTTGATATAGGTGTTGCGGTATTTGTTAAATTTATGTTTTTGAAAAGAAATGGGTCCAAAGAAGAATCAAGGACTATTTCGTGTTCTAATAATTTTTCCTGGGACCTGGTAAATGACTTATCTGGATTTGACTGAAGATCTAAAATATTTTCCATCGACTTCATGTCATTTCCATAAAGATCCTCAATACAAGAAAGGCTAGCTATTTTTTTATAGGTGTTAAAGATGTTAAGTGGAAGGTCTCGAGATTCGGGATTTGTGATTCATGTGTTGAGAATAATATCTCTTGGTTGGATTCAAGACCCAATACGCTAGAATTTTGAATATTTTGATGAGCCGGGGGGGGAAACTCTATTACCTCATTGGTTTTTGAAGTATCAATATTTGTCGGAATTTCCGATACGTGAGTGGGAGCTAGCTTTTTAGGAGATAAGGCCGAAAAATAATTACTAATTGCCGGGGTTCTGGTTATCCGGCCATGATTGACTGCTTTGTCAGAAAATTTTCTGACTGCTTCCTCAGTTCCCATTCGCTTCATGAATATTGTGCGAGATCTTAGCTTTTTAAAGGCCATTTTACTTTCCTAAGAGGAATTTGCGAGGTATAGGTGATACTTCCTTCTCTGTTGTAGATTGATAAGCCAACAGCTCAGAGAGTCGTCTCCCCGTTTGCAGAGTCAAATAAATAGATGTTACACTTACCGCACTGTTGCGCGATGTTACTCGACCCTAGGATACCCGGGTCTAATAGGTCGCAGTTGAATAGTGAAAAATGATAAAAAATGAAAAATGGAAATAAGCTGGCCCGTCCCGTCCTAGTACGTCCCCGGACGGCCACAGACGGCCCGCCCTTTGCCCGGGCTTCGCCCCGTGCTCCGTCCCGCGATGCGCTTTGCAGGGTTTTAATTAAGTAGTGTGTTGGGATATGGGGTGTGGCACTGGGAGGGGGCGCGGCTCACGCGGGAAGAGGAGCCAGCAGAAGATGTTGTATGCTGGTCCTCGCAGTCCCGGGGCCGGCGCCTCTCCCTCCTCTGCGGCCACAAAGTTGTTTACAGGCTTTCAGGCAAGTCCAGCAGCAATTACGTCACCTTGTCAGCTACTCCAGTAGAGAGGTGAAGGCAAACACAGCAACAGCAGCTTCACTTGGGCGAGCGGCGCCCGCGAAGCGGGGGCCGCGAGAAGTTATCGGTGCTGGCTGGGGGTGTGGCACTGGGAGGGGGCGCGGCTCACGCGGGAAGAGGAGCCATCAGAAGATGTTGTATGCTGGTCCTCGCAGTCCCGGGGCCGGCGCCTCTCCCTCCTCTGCGGCCACAAAGTTGTTTACAGGCTTTCAGGCAAGTCCAGCAGCAATTACGTCACCTTGTCAGCTACTCCAGTAGAGAGGTGAAGGCAAACACAGCAACAGCAGCTTCACTTGGGCGAGAGTGAGGTGCTATCTACTTTACCTCTGCCTACCTTTTGGGTTCCACTGGACCCTGTGCACACTATACCTCACTTTGGTTTAGTATGTACAGAGCCAGCTTCCTACAACACCCGGATAGATAGTACGGATTAGTATAAATACATAGGGGTCATCGTTGATAAGAAAGACCCCTATGCAGACCAGAAGGAGGCGATACAAAGGAAAGGGTTGGCGCTGGCTGTAACCCTAAAAACAAGAAAGCAAAAAACTGACCGGCCCTCTCTGATGCCCCTACTCGAAGTAGCACGAGAAAAATTCATACCGACGATTTCATATGGGTGTGAATTGCTGAGAGGCCAGGATGTCAGAGTTTCGGACACGATCTCGTACAGGAGTGAATTGCTGCGAGAACGGGATGCTGGAGTTTTGGACAATGTAATGGTACAAGCCTATTGAATCATCCTCTCGCTCCTGCATCTCACCTCACCGGCGCAGATTCAGCAGGAATTTGGGTTGCCAAAACAGTCATTAGCCAGTCGGGGGACATACTCAATATGCTGGAACAAGAACATTAAAGCAGAGCCAAATACACTGAACCACTTGCTATGGAAAGAGCTGAAGGTTTATGATCTGTTGCCGGCGAGGGCCTATCTTTAGGAATCCCGAACTCACAGGGCGAACACAACTTTGGGACACCCCCACTAGTCATCAGGTATTCAAGCAGACGGTCTGGGAGTCCTTAAAAATCCACTACGTCATTGAGGATCAGGCCTCTTTATCAAACAGAGCATGGATGGATGACATTAAATAACTATAAAAACCTTGCAACACAAAAATACTTTACCACTGGATACCCAGCCACTGTCAAATTGCAGTTTTTAAGATACCAGTTGGACTTCCTATTCACAAAAGTCCATATTCCACCCTGGCTACGAGAATGCTTCCAGACACCGGTTGCCTGTGTGGTGCCGGGAAGGAAGACCTCTTCCATGTCAAATCAAAATCATCTTTATTCGATTTTCACTGTTTACAGAAAATCATAAAAGTACAAATTGACATATTTACATTTGAGACTTTAAAATTTATATTATCTGTCTTAACAGGGACAATTAAAAGTTTAAAAAGTTAAAATACATCATTATCAATTGAGATTTGGTCGATGGTCGACACAAAATTTTAAAAAACAGGCAATAGATTTTGCATATATTTCATTCTCTAACAGTTGGAGAGCCAAGAAGGCTGGGTGACATGTTCGAAGTCCTAAGTGCCTTAAAATAGGTATTATCCAATGTTGACGGGGAGCCTCATAGAATTTGCAGAAGAGAACTGAATGAATAGTAGTTTGAGGAGATTCTTGATCACAGGGACATGGAGGAGTGTATTCACTCCAAACGTTTTGCTTTGGAAACATAATTAGCCTGAAAAAAATGTTTAATCTAAATCTGGTGAGTAGAAATTTTTCATATTGACTTAGGTTGTATTTTAAGTATGGCTGAATCGAGAGTGAGGTTTGAATGATCAGAAGGTGTTGTACTGAGATTTTTGTTACTTCTTGCGTTAGTCTAAGTTCTCCCAGATGTGCAAGGCACATCTTTTTTAGCTCTTTTTTTGGTATTTCAGAGATGGTGCACGGATTAAAATAATATCTCTGAAGTCCTAGATCGTACATAAGGGTTTTGATCTAAACTAACCACCTGATCTTCTGTACATTGTCTAATTGCATGCATTCTTCGACAAGAAGCTGGGTTAGCTCGCATTGTTCGGTTGTCCAAATGCGTCGCCAGAGCATTAGTGGTTGTATCATGAGAATGTCGGAGATGTAATCTATTCCCAATTCTAGATGGCAACCATATGTGCTAGTACTTTGGGGAACTGCCAGGAGGTACCTGAGAAATGAGTTTTCTACTCTCTGGATTTCATTTGTATTTAGAAAGCCCCACAGGCCTGCGCCATAACTAGCCACACTTGTGCATTTTGATTGGTATATTTTTATCATTTCCTCTGGCGGTCTCTTACCTAGTTTCTGGGAGAAGGCCACCAGAGCTTTTGTCGTCCTTAAAAATGCTAGCTTTCTTGTTTGAATAGCCCTCATCCAATTCAGCTTATCATCTATTAAAATCCCTAAGTAGGGGTACGTTGTCGTAGACTCTAAGCTACTGTTGTTAACATATATCTTCTTGGTTTTTGTTTTTGTTTTTAAGCCTATATGCATGGTGTAGGTCTTTTTAATGTTAATTTTTAAATTTAACGAACTCATAAAGTTACAGTAGCTAGTCAAGGAGCGCTGAAGCTGTACCGGTGTTCTTGCTAAAATAACGGCGGCGTCGGCATAAAGAAGTGCCGGGATGAGACGACGCTGTATAGTTGGTACATCTTGGGCCTCTTTGATCATCTGGGACTCGAGTCCATTGGTGTATAGTGTGAATAGGAGGGGGGCCAGTACGCACCTCTTCCATGTACTCTGCGTCTGTAAAGCGGTACAGGGTGAAAGGAGATAGTTACTGAAAACACCCTTTTACCAAAGAGGAATATGCTTATTGAGGCAAGTGGTGCTGGCCTGCTTTAAACCGGAAGCCCCTCAGCAAAACTGTTGTTTTGTCAGATTCCTGCTGAACGTGGAGAAAAGGTTGCTCTACAGCATAACCCCCAGGCTTACTGAGGCAAATGCACCCCATGCTGATGGAATCACCCTTCCTCAGCCCTGACCATATGAGGATAACATTGGCCACACTCTCCACACCTGCACTTTAATGCATAAATAATACCTTTCATATTCAGGATTAAGGGATGAGTACCACCGAACACTTCAGAGGACACAGCCAGACTGATGGGAACTATTGATCTAAAAGAGTTTTAAATTTGTAATGTGGTGTTTTAAATACGTGATATAACACTTAGTTTTAATTGGTTTTAAGGAAAAAATGTAGCATGTATTTGAAAATTGTCATTCTATTGCAATGGTTTTAAGTAACTATGCAATTAACTAATAAACTTACCATCCAAGAGTTGAGTAGGGTAAGTTGATCTCCCACTCGTGTACCTGCAGATGTATCCTGCTGAACATATCTTCCGAGTCGTTATCCTCCCCATGTAGGAATTCTGCTGGGAGGTGGATTTTTAGCTAAATTGCCCAGAGCCAAATGCATTCTGATAGGAGTGATAGCTGTGAGGGATTTGCCCCCAACCTTTTTTGAATATAATGCATTGTAGTCAGTGTCTGTGCGTAGTAGTATTACTATCTGGAATAGATGATTGCAAAAAGTGTTGAGGACTACGTGATTTGCTAAAGCTCAAGCTGATTCATGTATAGATGCGTTTGAACTACTGTCCATAGACCGTGAACTGTGACGTATTGCATATGTGTGGTAACAAGTGCTGCTGCTTCACACTGCTGAGAGTGATGAGTTGCTGGCCCTACCAACACTAGATCTTGCAGATGCCCGTCCGCTTGAAACCATTGAGGTTACAGAGTACTCTGAAGGGGATGCATATGTAAACGAGCATGTGGTACTATAGCTATGCAGGAAGACATGACTAAAAACCCCACCACTACCTTTACTGTGAATTGACCTTTTGCAGGGATTCTGCACATAAACACGAAAACCTGGATGAACGCCTCCTCGGCCCCAGACATCGCCATAGCCATCCCGGACGGCTACAAGATCACCCGGAAGGACCGCGTCAACCAAACCGGAGGAGGAATCGCCATGATCTACAGGAACACCATCAACATCACGACCAACGACGAAGACACACTCTGTGCCGCCGAACACCTGCACTTCCAGATCCACCCTTAGAGGAACACTCATCTACAGACCACCGGGCCCGCGCACACAATTCAGCGAAACCATCACCGACTTCATCAGCCTGCACGCCCTAGCCTCACCAGAATACATCCTCCAATTGGAACTGAACTTCCACCTGGAGAAAAACAACGACAACACCACCACCACCACCCTGCTCGACAACCTTGCCAACCTCGGACTCAAGCAACTGGTGAACACCCCCACCCACCTAGCTGGCCACGCTCGACCCCATCTTTTCCGCTAGCAACCACGTCTCCTTCAGCCACTCCACCGGGCTACACTGGACCGACCACAGATGCATCCATTTCACCTTCAAAAAGACCACATCCCACCTCCGCACGCAACAAATCCCCCGCAGATGCTGGAGCAAAATCACCACAGACCAGCTCCTCTCATCACTGAGCCAGAACCCGCCAGCCGACACCGGAGACACCAACAACGCAGCCCACAACCTCGCACAGTGGATCACCAATTGCGCCGAAACCTCGCTCCACTGAAGAACCCCCCAGGAGAGTCCCGCAACAGGAAATCCTCATGGTTCACCGACGCCCTAAAATACTCAAAGAAATCCTGCCGAACCCTCGAAAAAACCTGGCGCCATGATCAGACTACCGAAAACATGACTGCCCTCAAGATCGCCACTCGCGAACACCACCAGCTGATCAGCACCACCAAAAAGGCATCGTTCAAAGAGCGGCTAGACAGCAACACCCACCGAAACCAGAAAAACCGTTACCCAGGCACTCGTCACCAGCCGACTGGACTACGGAAACGCCCTATACACATGAACCACAGCCAAACTTCAGAAACGACTCCAGCGCATACAGAACGCCTCCTCACGACTCATCCTCGACATCCCCCGCCACAGCCACATATCGGCCCACCTGAGAAACCTGCACTGGCTCCCCGTCAGCAAGAGGATCACGTTCAGGCTCCTCACTCATGCACACAAAGCACTACACGATAATGGCCCGAATACCTCAACAACCGCCTCTCGTTCTACACCCCCACCCGCCAGCTACGTTCTGCCAGCCTCGCCATCGCCACCGTCCCACAGATCCGCAGAACCACCACCGGAGGAAGATCGTTCTCCTACCTGGCAGCCAAAACATGGAACTCCCTCCCCACACACCTACGACTGAACGAGGACCATCTCACCTTCAGGAAACATCTCAAGACCTGGCTCTTCGAGCAGTAGCGACACCCCCCCTCTCCCTCCAGCGCCTTGAGACCTTCACGGGTGAGTAGCGCGCTCTATAAATTTATTGATTGATTGATTGATTGAACTATGCGCAGGAAACCAGGACCTTTGTGTGTATTGGTGTACCAGAAAACCCACCTTAGTACCCAGAACCTCAATCCGACTAGCTATAGTGTCTCATTTGTTCTCCGTACTACAACAAAGCTACCAATGATTAGACATCCTAGAACATGTCACTCCGTCCCTCTCAGGAATCGTGCGGAGAACACTTTCGTTCAAACACTCATACTTGTCCACAACGCGAGAAAACAGACACAGTATAGTTTAACATGTTTATTCTAACTAACGTGCTCTACAATGCAGTATACTAGCCAACACAAGCAGTGAAATGCATAAGAACAATATAATAAGCATGGTTACAATTCCATAAAGCACAAACAGGGTAATCATCTTATAATGATAGTGGACACAGGGCTACAGCCCCTTACAACCCTCCCCGTGCTATAAGCGAGTTTATTATAATTATAGAAGACTTCTAGGCTTTGTCAGGGGACCCCATACTCCCAAGTGTAGATGCAAGGAATCACATCTCATGACAAGCACAGTTCTTCTTCGTTGGAATGAATCTCTCCAAGTGCCTTTTCATGCATGCAATGCCATATTAAAAGCACCCGAGTTTCAGTAGTGCAGCTGTGTTCTATGTTGTCTCTATGGGCGCGGGATAGACCAAAGTGAATCAACAGCATACATTGTTTTTCGACCTTGAACACGCTGTGCAGACTAGGAGCACAATGTACAGCTAAATGTGTGAAGGGCAGACAGTTCTCATGCACAAATGCATCAGCAGTTTATCCACGAGAAAAAAGCCATGTCGTAACGTACGCAAAAGTGGCATGATGGCAGCCAAGCATATACGAACTAATGCTAACTTAGCAATGTCTGCAGTTAAATCTATGACCTCACTACAGAGCTTGTGGTTGAAAAAGAGGCAATGTTTCTGTGAACTTTTGCACTGGACGGGGATATAATGTTGGCTGTAACGGAGTTGAGAGTTTCACCTAGGAAAGGCTGAATTTGCAATGGTTGCAGATGAGACTCTTGTATGCTGAGGGTAAACCCAGTTTGTGGAGAAGGTTGATAACCTGTTGAGTGTCTTGAAGACATTGTTGGTAGCTTGGGCAATCATCTAGACAGGGGAAAGTATGTATTCCTGCCCTTCTGAGATGAGCCACCACTACTGCAAGGCATTCATTTGGTGAAAACCCTTGGAGCTGCAGTGACCACGAAGGGTAGCACCTTGAACTGATAGTGTTGGCCATTGAGTTGAAAAAGTAGATAACAGCGGTGTGTTGGGTGAATGGGAATATGAAAGTATGCATGCTTGAGGTCTCATGCGGTGGGGGAGGTGTGGGTGATCACTGTTTTCGAGAGGTGAGAGTTTTGGTAGTGGTTGCACGGCCTCTAGCTTTATTTATATAATTTGTTTTATAGACCGATCTCTGGTAAATTGACTTGGATAAGAGCCCTGTTTATGGTCAGTACCGGAGTCAGTGGAGGAACCCTCTCTAGCGGCACCCCTGTATTGACCCCTACAAAAGGAACCACGGTGTAGATATGTTTGTAGGGCCTCCATTGCTGAAGCAGTTTCAGTGTCCTTTAAATTTTCTAGCATTTCATCCACCTAGTACCGAAATAGATTTTGTCCATAAAATGGTAAATTGAGCAGGTGTTGCACATCCGGTTTGAAGCTGGAGACCATGCGCAGGGTCTCATAAGGACACAGGCGTTAACCTCGCGGGCACTTGTGTCTGCGGAGTCTAGGGCACATTGTCTAGTGACATTAGATATAGCCCTGCCTGCTTTCATCCATTGTGTGACAAGTTATTCATATTGATCCTGGAGGTGTTGCAGTAGTTCCTGCATTTCATCCCACATGGCACAATTCTATCTGGAAATTAGTCCCATAGAATTTGCAATACGCATGATGTCGGTGGCTTGTGCTGAAACGCCTTCACCTGGGGAATCATATTTCCTACACTATCTGTGGGAGGCATATCCCCTGTGCCTTGTGAATATGCTCTTTTCCTGGCTGTTTCTACCACTCATGAATCTGGAGTGATTTGACTCTTAATATAGTCAGGGTCCAATGAGTAGGTTTTATATATTTTTTTAATTCGAGAGGTGACTACCTTAGATTTAGCTGGCTGTTTAAATATGTTGTGTGTGGAATAAAAAAATACCTTTAAGCATAGGGAGCGATTTATATATTTTTGTGAGCTATTAAGCATTTTAACCAGGAAATCATCCTCTTGTGGGATAGTCGGGAGAATTACTTTGTGGTATGCAGCAGTCCTACTGTTAAGATCATGGTAAGTTGTTGTTGTATCATCTGGTAGTGAGGGTTTGGATGGGTAGATGTTAGGGTCTATCATCCAGTGGATTGGTATTGAATATGCTACTTACCAGTATGCATCTGTTCTTGGCATGTAGGGCTGCTGACATTCATATCGCCCGCCCTCCTCCCCGGCGCCTGTAGCGGCTGCAGACTTTTTAACACTTACTCTTAGCATGGCCATCGCTTACACTATTACACTCCATCTTTGTCACAATGGCTAAAAAACAATCTGGGGATGGAGTCGATGCCCATGCGCACTGTAGTCCAGGGGAGGAGCCACCTATCTCGTGATACTTCGAAGACTCTTCCAGGACAACAATGTGCAATCATCCGGACCCAACACTAGGCGGCGATCTATGCTATAGATATGAATTCAGCAGCCCACATGCCTCGAACACAAGTAATATTCAATATTCAAAACTTTTCATTGCGTGCAAAAGGTGAAAGGCCCTGCTAGACCTTTAATCTGAAAGCGAGATGAGTATCCTGGGGAGTTCCCAGGAGCCTAATGCACTGCCCTATTCACTCAAACGAGTGTAAATTGTAAATCTTCAAGCAATAGAATATATTAGTCATAAATGTTTCCAATTCAACAAAAATGAACAAACAAGATTGACAATTCAAATAAATATTGCAGATGACATTGTTGGTGGTTTGTTGCTCGATGGATATTTAATAAATGTTCTTATGAAGTTGTTGTATAATCACAAATTCCAGAACTGTAGCAACAGTATTTGTTTATACATCCCAATGCATTTCGGGCTGAACAACGTGCCCTTCGTCAGGGGAATCTACAAAACGATAATTATGTCAATTAATAAACAATGTCGGCAGAGCCCTATGTAACACTTCATACTACGAGGGCAGGAGCTCGTATGTGAGTCAACACTTCATGAATAGTGATTAGATACTGAAAAACCAAAGAGAAGGCCCATAGTACCAGAGGTGCCTGTGTGTGGGTGAATATAAATGGAGAGCCTAAAAAGATACGTGCCAAATAATCAAACGTGCATTACTTTGTGCAAAGAAACGTGTGCCAGATGAAGGAGATTAGTGCTTACATAATCTTGCCGGAAGCGCTTCGTAAGGGCGGTGTGAGTCTGCGACTCTACGCAATACTAAATAAATAGGCTGGGGGAAAAGATGTGTACAAGAGGTCACATTAAGGTTGGCAGGTAGCGGGAGGAGTTGAATGTAAAAGATAAGTGCGTATGCTCACCCGGAGGCGTTTATCTGAGGTTAGATGGTATCACGTAAGGATAGCGTTCCTGGCAAAAAAATTGGAAGTATACTGTAGGTAAACTCCTAGAGACATGAACAGTCTACGGAAACGGGCATATGGCGGCTTGTTGAAACTCACCAGTTAAGGTCTCTCGTCTGTGAACAAGCTGCTCGGTAGTTGCGGCGAGTGAAGCAAATGCGTTAGAGGAAGTGCATTGCTATATGAAAAAAAATGATAGAAAGAGGACTAGAAGAATATGCGCCATCTTGAAGCTAGAGGCACTCGAAGTTATTAAACAAACGTGAAAAAACACTGAATAAGTGTAGGTAACTGTGTTGGTCACTTAATATAATTTAAAACATGCACTTCAGGATAGGTCCATGTAATTTGCATATACATATATCAAACAATATTGGTGAAATTACCACGTTGAATGGTGAAAAAAAGCAATGTAATGCTGCCACTCGGCGTGTGCACAATCTCGGTGACTTAGTAAAAATTACAAAACAAACAAGCAGAACAATCATTGAATTGATCCTGGAATTATACTCTTCCAGAAAGCATGCTAATTCAAATTTGTCATTTAGCCCTGTGGGGGTCAGGGTTTGCATGTACCAAATCCAGTATGACTCTCGCTGTGAAAGTGTCTGCGCACGATCGCGTTCAGGATTAGGTTCAATGACCTGCAAGATGTCAAATTTTAGCTGAGCTATGTTATGTCTACGAGTAAGCCAATGTTGGGCTAGTGGAGAGTTTGCGTTCTGTGTACGTATCCTGCTCTTGTGTTCAGTAATTTGTGTGCGCAAACTTCGCTCGGTTTTACCTACATAATATAGGTCGCAAGGACATTTTATGTAGTACACAACATAATTGCTGTTGCAGGTGGCTGTATATGCGAGGGTGATGGGTTTGCCTGATCTTGGGTGATTGATAGTTTTCCCTGTAATTGCATTATTGCAGTTAGAGCAGTTCATGCATTTAAGAAAACCTTAATGTTGACTCTTAGTTTGGGAAGTTTTTTTTATTCAGGGTTTCCTTTAAGTTACTCGCCCTTTTGTAAGCGAAAAGTGGTTGGGCGCTAAACATGCCCCCAAAGTCAGGTTCTGATTGAAGTAGAGACCATCGATTCAATATGATTGATTTCACTTGTTTAAATTGAGTGGAAAAAGTAGATACAAACATTTCCCGGGGGGAAGAATTTGACGCAATCCTTTTCTCTAATAGTGCTTCGCGAGTTACAGTTGAGGCTCGATTGGCTGCCTGATCCAAAACAGTTTCAGGATAGCCTCGCTGTTTGTATCTTTCTTTAAAGACATCAATCATTTGCATGCCGGTTGTTTGATCAGAATTGATGCGTTTGATTCGTAACAACTGGGGGTACGGAAGGTGCTTTTTTAGTGACCATGGGTGAAAGCTATGGTAAGCTAAAGCATTATTCCGGTCGGTGGGTTTTGAAAAGATGGAGGTCACAATGTTCCCATCAGTCACATTGATCAGAAAGTCTAGAAATGGAATTTGTTGTGCTGTGATGTGATGTGTAAATTGAATGCAAGGGTTGATTGTATTGAGCTGTGATATGTTGTGTTCAAGATCCTGGGGTGTGCCTTGCCAGATGATAAGGATATCATCAATATATCGCTTGAAAGCGAGCAAATGAGTGTGCCATTGAGGTTGTGAGAGTATGTTCTCTTGTTCGAACTTCATCATGAAGATGTTCGCGTAGCTGGGGGCTCCAGAGAAGCCCATGGAAGTTCCATTGGACTGTAGGAAATAGCGCCCTTGCCAGTTGAAATAGCTGTGGAACAGACAAAAATTTTAAATTTCCATAAGGAAAATATGATTGGCTCGTAGTGTGTTTGCTCTCAGAAGTGCCCATTCTATAGCCTCCATCCCTTCGCGATGTGGGATGGAGGTGTACAATGCAATGACGTCAACAGTACACAACCAGATCTGTCTGTCTGTGGGAATCGTGATTTCTCTGAGAATGTTCAGGAGATGTGTGGTGTCTTGTATGTATGTGGTGCTGGATTGGACTATGGGTTGAAGGAATGTGTCCAGATAGCGGCCTAGGGGATCATGGATCGAACCACACCCCGAGACAATAGGTCTCAAGGGGGGTCTTTGAGAGATTTATGTATTTTAGGCACCATGTAGAGCCTGGGTCTACGTGGAAACCTGGTGTACAAATATTCTTTCGTTTTCGAGTTGATCCATTTCATTTCATGGGCGTTCATAAGAATGGTGTTTAAGACCTCTTGATCACTTTCACCACCTTTGGGGCTTACCATCATCTCGTTGCTGTGTCTCCAGGACTCCAGCCTTCCCTGCCTGCCCCCGCCGCCGCCAATCACTCGCGGCCGCCGAGAGGGGCTGGGCAGGAGACACTACATTCCCCAGCGTCCCCTGCTTCGCGGGGATGCCGCCTGCCAGCTGGGGCTTCCGCCGGGAGGCGTACTTGTGCAAGCCCTTCCTCCCGCGTCGCGGGACGCGCACGGGCAACGCCGGGCTGAGCCCGGGCAGAGGGCGGGCCGTCTGTGGTCGTCCGTGGTCAACAGTGGACGGGACGGCCCTTCCCCCTTGTCTCCAAGACATCTTTCCGTGAAGATTTTGGCATCCATTCTTAAGGTACTGTCATCAGCCTTTCCCTCCATTTGTGCCTCTTGTTGATAGTTGTAAAGTGAGGTGACCTATTCTACTGTGGGAGCTATACCCTACTTCTAGCTGGCCTAATTGCTCCCCTGGCTTTTCCCTCCATACTTTCAGCCTGCACCAACGAGGCAATTCACGCTAATTATGAGCATTCAGGGTAAGAAAGCCAAATCATCCACCTCACGCCCCAACACAAGACTTCAAGCCACAATGCCGCAGCCTCTTCCAACACTGACGGCAATAGACAAAATGTTGAAACAGACTATAGGGGTGGTCGCCAATGTAATTGAAGACACCGAAAGAAGACTATCCTTCCCGCCCACAATAGGCCCTACAGACCAAGGCTTAGATTGCTCAGTCATTGCTATGGACCCTACGATCCTTGATTCTTATCTAACTTCAACCTTCGCCGAGCTCCCCTGTGCACAGGTCCCGACTGAACCTCCAATAGTGGATGACTCATCTCTAGTGGAGTCTCTCACCAACATAGTTGATCAATCCTGTATCCTGCCCTCTTCCCCTTCTGTGGCTAAATCAAAAACCGGCAGAGTGGCTTCTAAGAAAAAAAAGGATAATCCCACTAAGACTATAACCACGAAGAAACAGCCCAACCACAATTTGGTAACCCCATTTGACCACCCTCGGCACCCACCTACAGGGATACCTTGCTGGGTTACCAATATGGTGACGGATCTTCAGAATAGTTTGGAGCAAATAATTGCATCCCATATTAAACCCCTGGTCTCCAAACTAGATAGGATAGCATCAATGTTAAATAACAAGTCTATGGGTACAACTAAACCACACATCCCCAAAGCCAACCCGCTATCCACTGTTCAAGATAGTGTCTCTGTAAAGGTACCGTGCCCAGACACAGCTAAATCTACTACCCCGGCAGACTCAAATAGAAAGCCAGGTCCGGCAACCACTGCTGTTAAAAACACAAACCCTGTACCTATACCCGTGCCCAAGTCATCAGGTCCTAAAACTTCTACCGCCGTGGGTCAGTCTGCTAGACCCAGCCAACACCCCAAGGAGGGTAAAAACACAGCACAAAAAAAAGCTACACCAAGAACTCTCACATCCAAAGTAACATCTAAACCTCTGCCAACAATAGATTTGCCTCCAGAAGCCCAACCATTTGTAGTGGCCCTAGTGGGAGTTCCACCCCTTAGTAAGGGGAAGAGAGAGCAAGAGGTTGAACTACATAATAAGTGCATACAGTGGCTAAGCTTGAACAGACCCCTACCCCCTAATATGTCAGGCCACATATTGGCAGTGAGAAGAGTAGGATGGATTGGGAGGGGCCCCAAAACAGTGGCAGGGGATGTTATAACAATCAATTTTAGGGACCCTTCTGCTGTTGACCACATTTGCAGATCCCCTTCCTATAGAGAGTCGCAAATATTTCCTATGCATTTGTCCTATTTTTACCCTACTCCGAGCTATAAACAGCCCCAAAATATGAGACCACAGAACTTTAGGATTCCTGTCTTCCATCTAAACGGGACTCATCCCTGGCAGCCTTCTGGGGAGGGTTTCCCATCGCAAGCCCAGCTCTTTCCAATTCAACCCCACTGGAATAGGTTTAGCGTCCTCGAGGAGGTGGATTGACTCACGCGGTCTTGCTCACCCCCAAGAGAACACAAAGAAGGCAGCCCAGTGGTAGACGTAACTCAAGAAAAGCCACTATCCTCTGATGGCTCTGTGACTCTCTCCCCACAATCTTTAATGGGGGAGGAGACAAAGATTGATCAGAGACATAATCAGGTACCACCAAATGAGAGAGGGGGTGTAAAGGATAAAGTAAGGGATGGGGAGTGCAGTATAAAAATACTCTCGTGGAATGTCGCAGGTCTAAAAAGTAAGCTACCTATACCTGACTGGACCTCCTTCATGTCCACTTTTGATATCTGCCTAATGCAAGAAACCTGGTCCCTTGAGAAGATTGAAAACCCTGGTTTTGCAACCTATGCCATTCCTGCAGTCACACGCGGGAAAGGCCGTCCTTCGGGAGGCCTTGCTATATGGGTAGGTCTGCATATAGGCATGCAGGGCGCACAGGTGGCCACAAACTCGCCTGATATTCTGTGTGTTTTGCTAACATCTGTTAGCGGATCCACACTAGCTATTATTAACATCTATTCTAGGCCCATAATTAATGGAAAAGAATCGAGCACCATTCAAGCGCTCGACCACTTCCTTCAATCACTTGACCCTGCAACCTCGATCATCCTAGGTGGTGATCTGAATTGTCAGTACGAGCCACTGAGTGGATCTGAGTCGTGTGAGGAGGATGAGGTGGACTTGCTTTGACAAATTCCTGCCTCAAAAATAACCCCAGTAAAAGCCTGGACCCCGCTAGTTTTACAAATTAACGCCTTGACCCTTGCAATGTCTCTGCGGGCATGCAATGGAAGGGGCAATAATAAAAATACTGCCCTGCCTACATATAACAGGATTAATCGAACTTCTAATATCGATTACCTTATGATGGAGGCTAAAGACTGGGGCAAGTTTAAAGATTTTGAATTTGACCCAAGGCATGATAGCGACCACAATGCCCTGGTATCGCTTAAACCCGGTGCATTTGGGTTGACTAATCCTGCCTCTAACTCCATCTTGGCACCCCCACCTTATATTTTATCTAATAATAGGAGAAGAGTAAAATGGCCTTCGTGTCTAGACTCTCCTACCCGTCTTGCACAAATTTATCAGTTAGCTGTCCCATTAATAAGTGACATGGGAAACTCTACCTCCCATGGGCAGACTATAGAAATCCACACAAAGTTAGTTGAGAGTCTAGGGGCGGTATTTTATCCGGTTTGTGGGTCCAAGCCACACCGGAATAAAATACATCCCTGGCACAACCACATATGCAAAAATCTTAAGAAAGATCTTCTTATGGCTATTAAATCCAAGGAGGTCCCTAAAATTAGAACAACTAGACTGCTGTATAAGAAGTCACTTATTAGATCAAAGAGTGAGTGGGAGGAATCTAGGTGGGAGGAGCTGAGACAGGCACTGTTTTTAAAAGATTCAAAGACCTTTTGGCTAATTGTCACCTCTTCAGCGATAGGTGAGAGAGACACTGGGGTCTCGAATATTGCCCCTATAGTGTGGGAGGCTCACTTTAAGTCACTTTACACAAGCCCTGAGAGGAAGGTTAGTGGGTGGTTGCCTCAGGGAGAGTTTTCAGAACTGGCTCGGACTACACGGGATGCTGTGCCGCGGGACCCCGGGCATGAGAGCCGACTGCTGGGGGCCCCGGGGACCGAGAGTTTGGTCCTTTGCACCCGTATGACTCGGGACCCCTTGCATGAGTGTCGATTGCTGGGGGCCCCGGTCACTGGGTCCCGCTCTTGCCAGAACCCTAGCTCAGATCGGGCCTCCGAGACCTCGGTCGCCCCAGACCCCCCGCACGAGAGCCGACTACCGGGGGCCTTGGGACCGGGGACCTCGAACACCCGCATCAGCACACTACGGGACCCCCTGCATGAGTGTCGACTGCAGGGGGCCCCGGGCTCAGGGTTTTCCCCTCAGAGAACGCTTGGTTCTAACCGAGCCCCCGAGCTCCCAATGGCCCCAGACCCCCCGCATGAGTGTAGACTGTCGGGGGCCTTGGGCCCTGGACCAGGACTTTGTCCTGCAACTGTAAAAATAGGTGCCCTTACTGGAGCCCCCGCTTACTGCCCAATTAACATCACACTCAGGGATGTTGAACTGGCAATTGAAAAATTGCTTCCGAATAAGGCCCCGGGCTTGGATAAGCTCCCTGGAGATCTTTTTAGATCCCAGCCAAAGATCTGGGCCCCATATCTGTTGGTTCTGTTTAATGCTGTTATACGGGGATCCCCAGTCCCTGAAACATGGCTGGGGGCAGAGATTGTTCCAATCTTTAAAAAGGGCTGTCCACTTGCTCCATCAAACTATAGACCAATTAGTCTACTCGATACCACACAGAAGTTGATGGGCCGAATTCTGCTGGAGAGGCTATTGGGCTGGATGGAGGAAAACAAAATCTTGACCACCCTCCAAGCCGGTTTTAGATCAGGGGTCTCGACCCTGGACCAGATCTTTCGACTCCAGGTCCTATATTGGAAAACTGCAAGAGTAGATGGTGGCAGCCTCTACCTTGTCTTTGTGGACCTGCGGGCCGCATTCGATCTGGTCCCGAGGGAGAGGCCCTGGACGGTCTTGGAGGATCTTGGGCTCCCTCCCTACTTACTGCACTCCATAATTCAGCTCCACACTGGGAATTATGCCCAGGTGAGGTGTGGGAAGAACGGGGAATTATCTGATCGATTCCCTGTCACACGAGGAGTACGTCAGGGCTGCGTACTAGCCCCTACCCTCTTCAGCTTATATGTCAAAGGCCTGATAGACAGACTTAATTGTGTCAAGGACAATGATGCACCACGCCTGGCCACTGGTAGGGTGCCCGCTCTGATGTTCGCGGACGACACCTTGTTGTCGCGGACATCATCGGGCATCCAGCGGGTTTTGGATGGGTTTGTTTCTTTTTGCGCCACACGAGGCTTGGAGATCAACTTGGAGAAAACCAAGTTTATGATCTTCAACCCCCCGAGGCACACCCGCCCCAACCCCACATTAAACGGAACCCCTCTTGAGAGAGTTAAGACCTTCATATACTTGGGAGTGACTCTGACAGAACAATTTAAATGGGACCAGCAAGTCTCTAAATCCTCCCTGAGATTAGCACAGATAGTGGGCGGCATAGGCAGATTGTGCAGTGCCTCAACTTATAAACCGGTTACCCCTGCCCTAGAGATATATAACATACAGGTCAGGTCTGCAGCCTTATATGCAGCCGAACTCTGGGGACACACTAACACATGCAACCTGATGAAAGCAGAACATTCTTTCATGCGGCATC
The DNA here is from genome assembly GCF_964261635.1 of Lissotriton helveticus. Taxonomy (NCBI): domain Eukaryota; kingdom Metazoa; phylum Chordata; class Amphibia; order Caudata; family Salamandridae; genus Lissotriton; species Lissotriton helveticus. Next base: position 312,281,980 of record NC_136072.1, on the reverse strand, counting down.
TGTTTGATCTTCCGCAAAGTACACCTTTGCTCCCACTACGTCTGGACTTGGGTCTGGAACCTATTACTGAGCTGGCGGCAGCCCGACCTCTGCTCTACTGGAGAAGGCTCTGGTCTGTCCCGGAGCTGGAACCGTTCAGAGCAGAATTTAAAATCATTTGGGGGCAGTTAAAGACCAAGAACATACCATGGCTAGCACATGTTAAGTCCCTTTTCTATCAAATCGGCCTTCCCCAACTTTGGGACACACCGGAGGATAGCTGTTTGAGGACCCAAAGGTCTGTCCTGGTGGAAGCTGTTAAAGTATATAACCTCAAAATGCTACATTTCTCTAATTCCCTGGGCAGACTATCCAATGAGTTTCTAACAACTAAAGATGAATTCAGGATGGAGGCGTTTTTGGACTTGGTGCAACCTCCACTGGCAAGAAAGCTTTATATTCAACTGAGACATGGCTCCCTACCAGTTGGAGAATTCACATCAAGATGGGCTAAAGCGACGAAACCTAACTGCCCTGCCTGCAATCATGACAGGGAAGACATTATACACATCCTCTTCTTCTGCCCAGCATATGGCGAAATTCGGAAGTGCTGGATTACCCCACTTTGCAAGAACTTGGGCTTTAGGCACTGTGCTCTCGCCCTTAGAGTCTTAACTTATGATACTACCCCCCCCCCCCCATTGTCTTCGCTGTTTCCAGGTTTCTTCTCGGTATGTGGAGGAGAAGATCCGTGATAATCCACAAGGACTAAGGGACGGCCGCTTCCATTCACAACTATTACTTTGATATCTACTGTTTACTAACCTTTTAACTCGATGTATTTATATTTTAACATTGTGCTTGTATATATTTTATTGCACTTTTATGGTCTATGACCGAAATAAAGTTATCAAAGTAAAGAAACTCGCTAGTTGGGTCTTTGGGTAAAGGTAGGTACATGGTGGTGTCTTGTATCATGTTTTCAACCTTGCTTTCATACTGGGATTTGTCCATAATAACCAAGGCTCCACCTTTGTCGGCCTTGGTGAAATGTAACGTAGAGTTAGTCTGGAGTGAGAGTAGGGCGGACTTTTCTCTAGGGCTAAGGTTGGGCAGAGACTTTGCATGTTGTGGTAATTTGGAAATGTCTTGCTTGACTAAGGTCTCGAATAAATCAATGGTCTTGTGAGACGTGGGTGAGATGAAGGTGCTCTTAGGTCTGAATTCCTGATTTTCTGTGTCTTGTGAGCTAGACTGATTAATCTTTATGGTGGAGAAAAAATGACGTAGGCTACGTCATCTCACCCTTCATCTCACCCACGTCTCACAAGACCATTGATTTATTCGAGACCTTAGTCAAGCAAGACATTTCCAAATTACCACAACATGCAAAGGAATGAGGCAGATATTATTTGCAACTTAGGCTATTTGAATTTTACAGATGGTCTGTCAATTAAATTACAGAAATAGCATAACTATTGTTTAAAAAAAGAAGACCACTGCAGCAGTGTGAATAGCGCTGGTGCAAATAGCGCCATTATTATTTGCAATAGCAAGAACTTCTCACATGGTAAGCAACACAACTCCCACCTGCACCAGTGACTGTGAAGACTTTGAAAGTGTTGAAAATGGCATGGTCGAACTTTGAAAGTGTTTCAAATGACTGCAAGAGACGTGGAATGCTCAAAAGCTACAGCCTGCAGGCAACAAGAACTTTTTTCTCGCAGAGTTTGAATTTTTTATTTTTTAAACAAACTTTATTCGTCAATTTGAACAATAGGCGCATGACTCTGTACTCCAGAGTCCACTGCAGTATCACATTACACAGGCATATGTCAGCAATTGACTCTTGGAGAAAACAAGATAATCAGCACATTCAACAATGAATATTATTTAGGATAACAGCCCCACGTGCCCCAACTGTTCCCCTCCTCCCCCACCCCCCAGAGTTGTGCAACCACCACCGAGACCCACCCACCCGAGCACACACACACACACACACACCCCAGACTACCTCTGCCCCTATGCAAGGCCCAACCACCCCGTCCCTACCCTCAGTCCACTGAGAAATCGTCTGTTTTAGCCGGAGGCTCCAGCCACAAGCCCCTATAATCAGCCCATTGCTTCCAAATGTTGAAATGCTTACGCGGGCCCCCCGAGCCACATAGATCGGCTGTTCCAAGTCCATGCAGAATTCTAATCCGTTTTTCTAGGCAGCCACGGAGGGTGCCCGTGCATCCTTCCACATCTGTGCGATATCCCGTTTCGCCAATGTGAGGCCCAACAGTAACAATTGCCGCTTATAGATATTGCCCCCGATCCCTTCCATCACATGCAGTAGGGCAAAACGGGATGTACGTGGAAGCGACCAGCCCACGACTTCCGAAAGGCAGGCGAATATTCCTCTCCAAAAGTGGATCCAGCGAAAAGCATTGCCAGACGGTATGTAAAAATGTGCCTTCCGTCCCGCCGCACCGGAGGCATTCTGGGGAAGCAACCAGCCCCGCCTGCCACAATCACACCAGAGTAAAATAAACCTGGTGAAGATATTTAAATTGAATGAGGTGGAGACGCATTGCTATGGCTGCCCCCGAGGTGTGGCCCAGGACTCCCTCCAGTCTTCTTCCTCCAATCCACCCACATCATCTTCGCATTCCCCCCGTAGTTTCTCCAGTTGAATCGCACTGTGAGTGACCAAGGGTCTGATATATTCGCGATATCTTTTTGGTCTCCAGATCGCCCATAAAAACTTTTGCTTCCAGGGGGTTAAACTCAGGTATAGAGTCAATGCCCTCCAGACTAGGGGTAAGCGCGTGGCTGAGCTGGAGGTACCGGAAGAATTGCGACTGGGGCATGTTAAACTCCGCTTGCAGGTCGCGAAACGATTTAAGGGAGCCATCGCGCACATCGCCCAAGGTGGAAATGCCAATGGCATCCCAACCCCGAAAGCCCTGAAGGGCCGCCACATCGGGCAGTCGCCCATTGTGCCACGGGGGGGGGGGTTTCTCCGTAAGTGTGTTCCACCTACCCATAGGCTTCATAGATTGCCGCCAAATTTGGAAGACGACTTTCGTAGCCGGAGGCAATGTACCATGCAACGCAGCTGAATAAAGTATCGTATGGAGAGTGGACTTCCCCATCAAGTATCGCTCCACAGCATAGGCCGGGTCCCCCCTGTCTCCTTACCACCACTCGTTGAGAACGAACAGGTGCGAGGCCTGCTAATATGAAAGGATATCTGATGTCGCTAGACCTCCATAGTAAGTGGAGAGAAAGCACGTACGCAATGCAACACGCACTGCTCCTCCCTCCCAGAGAAACTGCCCCAGAGTCGAGTTTACCAGCCAGAACCATCTGGGCGCCATCGGGTACGGGTGATTCTGCAATTGGTACAGCAGACGGGGGAGTGCGACCATTTTGAATATTGCCGACCTGCCATAAATCATTAGTGGCAATCGGGTCCATGTTTTGACATCCGCCTGTACACGCTCCCAGACCGGCACCACATTCCACTCCCATGACACCGCTGGCACGTCAGAGAGGAAAACGCCCAGATATTTAAGGCCTCCCACCGCCACCTGTAGCATAGACGCCCACGTACCCACTCCATCCCGAGTCCCCAGCACACAGAGAGTAGACTTACGAGGGTTCATGTACAGCCCGGACACCTCACCAAATATTTGCATTATCTCCAGGAGCCGCGACCCTGACTTATTCAATGCAGTTAAAAAGAAAAGGACGTCGTCCGCGTACAATGCAATCCTGTCTGGGAGACCAGTAGCCCACTCAAACCCCTCCAGCTGTGCATCAATGCACACCCAGGCCGCAAGTGGCTCCATAGCCAGGGCAAATAAATAAGGTGATAGGGTGGCAACCCTGCCGGGTGCCACGATGGATTGCGAAGCCAGACGATACCGCACCCGCCACCTGGACCAACGCTGTCAAGTCGGTGTATAGTAGCTGCACATACAACAAAAAGCGAGGGCCAAGATTAAGCCGACGAAGAAGGGCGAACAGGTAGACCCAGCTCAGGGAGTCGAACGCCCTGTCCATGTCTGCCAAGAGGAGCGCCGCCTGCACCCCTGTCCGCCTGACCACTGCCAGGGCTACGTGGGCCCGCCGTATGTTGTGCCGCGTCGCCCTCTGGGGCATGAACCCGGCCTGGTCCGGGTGGACCAAAGCGGAGATACACGGCAGAAGGCGGTTGGCCAGAGCCTTGGCTAAAACTTTTGCCTCCACATTAAGCAGAGAAATGGGGCGGTAGGAGGCATGTTGCTCTGCAGGCCGACCCGGCCTATGAAACACCACCACCTCCGCATGCCACCAGTCCAGGGGGAGCCGACCGATCTCCCTGGCCTCCTCTACCGCTGCCCGATAGTGAGATGCCAGCTGCAGATTGTACCTACGATGGAACTCAGCGGGAAACCCATTGGGTTCCGGGGCCTTCCCCGTATTCAGTTCTCCCAGGGCCTTGCCCAATTCTTCCACCGATAGAGGAGCTCAAGCCATTGGCGTATATCCTCGGACACCGCATTGGGCGGGAGGTCCACAATAAATTTGTCCAGTGTCGCCTCAGGTAGACATTCCTGCGAAGCATATAAATCTGCCCAATAAGTGGCAAAGCTCTCTGCTATGGCCCTGGGGTCCGTCGGAGGCGCCCCACTCTCATCAAGCACCCCTGGAAGGGCCTGAGGATGAAACACGCCCCGACAGAGCCGATGCAGCATTTTACTCGATTTGTCTCCCCATTGGCAAATTCTACTACGTGTCTCCAGCCAGACTTGACGGGCCTCATCTAGTAGGAGAGAGGTGTACGACTGTTGTGCCTGCAGCAGCTGACTTACCACCAGACCACCGCCCACCTCCCGGCTCCGACGCTCAAGGGCCTCCACTTACACTCTGACCAACTCGTCCCAGCGTTGTCTATGGGCCGCTGTACACCATGCTATATCCACCTCCCGTAGTGTGGGCTTCAGTGCTTCCCAGAGCGTCACCGCGGTAGAAACCGATCCGACATTGGCTGCAAAATAGTCTGCGATCGCCTCCCGCATGTGCCTCTCGTAGTCGGCATTCTGCGAATGCCAAACCGCAAGCCGTCAGCGAAAGGGCTGTCGCCCCCTACCCAGCCACAACGCCACAAACACCGGAGAGTGGTCCGACAGTCTCCTGGGGAGGATCCCAGCAGACATCACATTCATCACCGTCGCCCGGGGCACAAAAACATAGTCCAGCCTAGAAAATGATTTATGTACCGGCGATAGATAGGTAAACTCCCTCATGTCGCCATGTATGTGTCGCCAGGTGTCCACCCAATCCAGGCCAGTAACCAGGGAGTGCAGTCTTGTGTGATGCGTGCTGTTCGGGCCCACTTCTGTCCTATTCCTGTCTCTACCAATATCCATAACATCGTTCCAGTCTCCACCTACCACTGTAGCTACGTCTGGCATATCGGCCCACAGTGAAAGCAGCCACTAGACTAAGGACCACTGTAATGGTGGGTGATGGGGGAGGGAGATGCACACAACCCAACACAATGGGATCCTCCCCAATCATGCCCCGAAGAAAGATGTAGCGTCCCTGCGGAGCCAACCATTGCTGCGAATGTACATACGGGACCCTGCGGTGGATTAAGAACACCACCCCCCTGGACCCTTGCATAAACCCAGCATGAAAAACCTGCTGGAAGCCATAGCAGCAGACAAAGGACCTTGGAGCCCATCAAACGGCTCTCCTGCAGCAGGAGGATATCTGCTCCAGCCCTCTTGGCCTGATAAAGGACCGCCCCAAGCTTAATTTTGTCTAAGACCCTACGCACATTCCAGCTCACTACGCGGAGGGTGACCGCGGACACCCGATCATCTATTGCCCCACTAGCCATCAGGCATCAAGCATGGTGTATTGTGAACAGGAGGACCCGGCAGTGTGCGTGCGTATAGCGGTGTGCCCAGTGTAAAAGCGCAACCCAAACCCCCAACCAACCCCCATTCCCACAACAACCCCCACCCACCCCATACCTCAAAAACAGTGAAGTACCTGTTGCGGCGGGCTCAACACCATACCCCCAACGGGGAGGCACATCCTACACCCATCAATGGATCCCCAACTCACAGCCCATGGACCCCAGGCCCACTCCCCACACACACCAACCTGGTGGGGGTTCAGCCCTCCTAGGGGCTCCCTCAACATAAGGAAACGTAATCAGTCACATACTCCAAATGGAGAAGCATCTCTGCGCCATTCACCACACAAGAATTATGGATCCACTGGCTGACGTTGGGAAGCCGGGTCTTCGGGAGGAGGCCCCGCAGGACACGGAACACCTCTGGGACCGCGATCTACTGTGCCCCCTCCAGCGCTGTCTGCGGGGATTCTTCAACGGCCCCTCACTCAGGGATTAATTGGATTGCAGCCCAGGCAGCGTATGTACCCGCACCGTCTCATCAGTCCACTTTAAGACCTCCTCCGAGGAGTCCAAGAAATGGTTGCTAGATTGAAATACAACGCGCAGGGGAGCCGGGAAGAGCAGGGCGTATGCGGGCTTGAGTTCCCTCAATCTGGCCTTCGCTGCCATAAACGATTGGCGCTGCTGCTGGACTAGTCAGGTATAGTCCGGGAACATCAGGATACGATGATTGTCATATAGCAGGGGTTCTTTGATGCAGGCCTGTTTCAACACAGTGTCGCGGTCAAGGTAATTCAGCAACCTCGCAATCACTGGCCGCGGACGAGCCCCCACCGGCGGTTTCCGAGTGAGCGCCCTGTGTGCCCGCTCCACGACAAAGCACCGGGACAGCACATCTGGAGGGAGCCAGCTTTCCAGCCATTGAGTGAGGAAGCACTCTATATTACCATTCTCACATCCCTCCGGGAATCCAACAAAGCGCAGGTTGTTCCGCCTTGCTTGTCCCTCCGTATCCTCGACCCGGAGAGCCAGACCCTTCTGGATGCCTTCAATGTTCGCCACCTTCTGCTTGAGGACCGAAACATCATCCTCCACTCCCGAGATGTGGGTCCCTGCCTCCGTGATGCAGGATACTGTGTTCCGGAGATCTTGACGGAGCAACATAACATCCGCACCCACCGATCTAATTTTGGCATCCAACATGTCTCTGGATTGGGTGATTGACGCCATCAGGGCCGTGTTGTCGGGCACAGCCTCCTGGGTTCCCCCAGCCGCACCGCCCGCCGCTCCCGGGCCAGTGAAAGTATCTATGGGACCGTGCTTCGTGGAACCACCGCTGCCCTTGTCTCTCGTCATGATGGCCTATCACAGACTCTCGGTGTGCCCAGATATCTCGAAGCTCGGCACACACACTGGTCCGCCCCAGCTCCGATGCGCTGTAGGTCACTCCGGCACTCTGCCCAATCCCAAGGGGAAGGGGTGAAGATAGAGCAGAGATAGGGAAGGCACCCCCGAGCCGGGGCCCGCAATCCACCACCAGGGGGCCACGGCCCGTCCGCAGTATGCCCGTCGACCCGTCTGCCAACAACACGTCTCACTAAGGCGGCAAGACCCTGCCGATGACCCCACACCCAGGGCCAATGATGAAGCGCAGAACAGTCTCCCCACTCATCCCCCCGGGGGGCCCGCTGGGACCCGATGCTGCCGCCGAATGCAGGCCCCACCGTCAGAGCAGAGAGTCTCCACCAAGGTAGGCACTCCGGCCTCCAGAAACACCCCAGGTCCAAGCAGCAGCCAAGGTCAGCAGTTTGTCAAGCGACATCTTCCCGCGGCCGCGCCACCCCTCTCGGCTCCTCACCGGACACCGGGCCGCCACAGAGTGCCACCAATGGCCATACAGCCGACCCGCCCCGTGGCCGGCGAGCCGCCTCAGGTACTCCAGGCCCACACAGCAGCGGGGCCCCGCCGTGATCCACTGTCCTCGCCTGCAGCCGCGCCGCCCCTCACAGCTCTGCTCCTGCCACTGTCACGGGGCACCCCCGGGGGGGGGGGGGGGGATACACCCCAGGCCCGGCCGACCTCCTCTCAGGCCCTAGACCCCCAACATCGGAGTGCCACAGGGCCCACACGCCACCTCCACCACCAGGCCCCAAGGATCAAGAAGAAGTCAAGGCAGCCCCCTGAAGGCCTCTCTCCAGCCCCCCCCCCCCAGCGCGGCCCGACACAGACGCCGTTCCCCCGACACCAGCACCAGTTTGGGGGGGGGGCGTCGTGTTAGTGGGGGAGGCCCGAAGTCACCAAATAGCCAAGGGAGGGGCCCACCCGCGCCCAGGGCCTCAGAATCCAGCCTCATTCCTGGGCGCGGTGCAAAGATGCGGCCGAGCCTCCCCTCCGGCTGGGGTGCCTCCTCCACCCTGCCGTTCCTCACCGGCACGGACAGCCTGGGCCTCGAGGCCGCCCCGCCCCACGAAGATCGCCACCAAGCCGCAGGGACGTAAATCTGCCGCCGCAGGGACAACAATCCGCCGCAGGCTCGCATGGGCTGCCGCGTGGCTTACACCACCTCCAGGGTGCACCAAAATCTACTCCCGGCTCCACCACCGCAGGCCAGGCCGCACCGTGTGGACAAGGCGGCCGCAGCGCCCAGCTGTTTCAAATGCCGCTGCTGCTCACCGGACAGCTTCACATGTAGCCGGCACCGGGATGCCCCCTCCAGGACTTAGTGAAGGTCCGAGGGAGCCAGGATAAACATCAGATTATTGATGGGCTGGATGAAGCTGGTTAGCACACGTCCGCCATGTCGGCCTGCTAAGCCACGCCCCGCAGAGTTTGAATTTTAGTGGAAGAGTTGTATGCCTCCGAAAATACTTGTCTAACAGAGTGAGGTCTGTGACAGTGAGAATACTGGACTCTGCATTCTTTGCACCTCTGCATTCATGATCTAAACATGTTCTGGTCTGAGATTAAAATGTGTCATACAGTGAGCTTGCAAAATGATGTAATGCATGTTCAGCCACCAAGGTGTGACAACCCCCCACAACACCCAGCTGACACGATTATTCTGTTTGGAGAGGATCAGTGACCTATCAGTGTGGGAAACCTCATGTAAGGAGGAAAATGGAAACTTGTGGAATCCGAGCAACACAGGAGTGCATTCGTATCCAAGTAACATATTGAATGCACCTGCTCAGGGCACAAGTCCTAAAACAAGCATTTACAATGCAACGGTCTCGCCTTTGCAAAAGTTAGAGCTATTGGCATTGTAAATGACACATTTTTTATTTATGTGTTGGTTTTGAAAACAGATAAATAAATGGCATTGTAATTTACAATGCCAATAGCTTAATCTCACAGACAGACAGACAGACAGACAGACACACACACACACACACACACACACACACAGCTACTGACAGTAGCTGGCCCGAAAGAGCGATACCTGGAGATCGGGGAAGGTGATAGACACAGCTAGCATTTTACGCAGGTCAACATGTTGAGTCTCATCTACAGCCACAGCGCCTGTCCATCCTCTTCTCCCGCGGGCAGCAGGAGAGCGGACTGCTAAAAGTAATGCTGCTGACGGCACTAGGCGCTATACCTTCATACAGACATAATAACATTACAGTTGTAATGCGTAGTAGCAGATAGTGACGCTCACAAGAGGGACTGTACGAGCGGTTGTCTGCACAACTAGGAAGCTGCAAAGTGCGTCACATTAATAATACTCGATTGTAGGGCTGCAGCTCTAACGCTGCTTGACAGCAGGGTTACTATCTCAATATTACTGCCATACCGAGTCGTCACTTAGCTATTACTATAGAAAACATAATAATAATAATAAATATAGGTGCCACTGCATTTACTATGTTAATTAGATTTATTTTTGCCGCAATGATCCTCTTGCAGTACCGCAGTTTTAGAACTTAAGTCCATGGGATTGAATGAAATGCCAAGTCATTGGATAGGTGCAGTGTTACTATACAGAGCATCCAAAAGCGTAGCTATGTGTATTTGAAAAGCCATACATTATATTGCATAATTAACTGTAGTAAGTAAAATATGTGTTGTGGTGCACTCACTATTCTAATTTTCTTTTATTAGCCTTTAAACTTGAAATATGCAGCACAGCTAAGGAGTCAAGAAAGACAGTTATTGAGAATTATTTTTGCCTTGTATACTAAAGACTTAAAATATCAGGTGCGTTGCAAGGGCAGTAAAACTGATTCAAAGTTAAAAGGCGACACTGTGCATGCCATAGCTTGATGATACCACACGTGGGATGTTGTAAAAGAATTGCAATCGCCCATTAATTTGTTCTGAAGAGAGAAATATTTGAGGGGTAAGAATATTTAACAATTTAAGATATCATTACTTTTGTCTAAACACTTGTCACGAATGGGTCTTAAACTAATGCAAACAAACAAGATGCACAAGGTGTCGTGTGAGAATGGAAAGACAAGGGTTTCAACAGCTGGCCCCTATTATCACCCAGGTTGGTAAACCCCTCAGACACGGCTCCCGCCCTCCTCCCCCCAATATGTTCCTGAAAGGTAGAAGCTGTTGCTGGCTGCACCTCCATCTGCTCGACTATTTCTGCCCTCCTCACTTAAAGTGAGACTGCCAGTTAGAGCGGTAACAAAGGCCGCGGCCCCCCGAGGCGGCAGGATCATGCACCGCTCTGAGCCCGCCCGCTAGCACTGCGTCCTGTACTCCCAACAGCCGTGTCCCCAGGTAGGAGGTGCGGGGGAGGGCAGGGAGCACAGGGATACGGCCGGGAAAGAGCCTGAGAGCGCGCAGACTGTAGCTGCGGAGTAGGCGTGGCCTCGCCAATGCCAGCCTAAATGCCAATTGGCCAGTCATCTAACTGCAGCTCTCTTCTCATTGGCCGGATCTGAAAATCTCTATTAGGGCGCCAGGAGAGAGACTTTAGCGGGAGGTTTGGATGTCCCGAGTTGTCCGGGGACTCGTTACCGACTGTCACAGAACTGGCGACTCGTCCGAACGCAGGCGGTGAGTTTGAACTGCGGCGAAAGCATCCACGGATAGAAGCCCCGCGTGACGGAGCCTGTAGCCCGGTGAGTGGAGCGGTCGGGTGGGGCTTAGTTGTAGGGGGGGGGGGTGGAAGTGTGTGTGCATGCGTGTGTGTGCGCATGCGATTGTGCCTGCGTGTGTGTGCGCACGCGATTGTGCCTGCGTGTGCGTGCGCACGCGATTGTGCCTGCGTGTGCGTGCGCACGCGATTGTGCGTGCGTGTGTGCGCGCACGCAATTGTGCCTGCGTGTGTGCGCGCACGCGATTGTGCCTGCGTGTGCGTGCGCACGCGATTGTGCCTGCGTGTGTGTGTGTGTGCCTGCGTGTGTGTGTGCGCGCGCGCGCCTTTGTGCCTGCGTGTGTGTGTGCATGCATGCGTGTGTGTGTGTGTGTGCATGCATGCATGCATGCGCGTGTGTGTGTGTGTGTGTGTGGCTGCGTGAGTGTGGCTGCGTGAGTGTGGCTGCGTGAGTGTGGCTGCGTGAGTGTGGCTGCGTGAGTGTGGCTGCGTGAGTGTGGCTGCGTGAGTGTGGCTGCGTGAGTGTGGCTGCGTGAGTGTGGCTGCGTGAGTGTGGCTGCGTGAGTGTGGCTGCGTGAGTGTGGCTGCGTGAGTGTGGCTGCGTGAGTGTGGCTGCGTGAGTGTGGCTGCGTGAGTGTGGCTGCGTGAGTGTGGCTGCGTGAGTGCACGCGCGAGTGAATGTGGGACAGGAGATGTGCACGGCGCCGGGCTTGACGTGCGCGTCCACAGACCCGAATCGCTGCGCGTGCCCCGGTCTGTCTCCCTTGAGAGGCATCTCGGCAACAATAGGTCTCGAGGGCGAGACCTAAAAACAAGTACACGGAAGGAATACAAAGGCCAAAGTATCACTGTGGTAGCAAACGAACAGTACAGGGTTCCAAGCACAAAGCCAGATTTAGTGAGAAATAGGGTAAAAGTAAAGCAGCAAAGCATGGTTTGCTAATTAGTACATTTTGAAGTGTCCAGAGGAGACGCCCGAGGATATGTATCTGCACAAGAAATGTCAGACAACAGTAGAAATTACAAATACAGAGTGAGAACAATAAATGAGATTTTAGTTACAATGTACGAGTCCAAACTGATAGCAAAATTATGTAGAGAGATGATCACAGGATGTCATCTCTTGCAATATTTTGAGAACTTGTTGGAGTACTGTCAGCAGATGTAATTACGGGAAAGTAACGTTTTAGGAGTGGGGACTTATAGTGGTTAAGTGCAACTTTGTATTCGGATTCCCATTCGCCGTGCACAGCAAGGCAAAACACCAGGCACTGCTAAATGAATAAAGGAACCAGCACATGCTTGCTTAAGGAGAACATTTGATTTCAGTTTCTGCAAACGGCCTTTGACAAAGGATAAAGCACAAACAAAGTTGGGTTTGGAGGGTAAAGACAGAAAAAGGCTACAAAAGTCATGGTCAGCTCTATTAATAAAGCACAATGATATAGCGGCTTTTGTTTTGGTAAAAGAAGTTTAGTAAAAAAGTATTGTCAGGTAGGGGTGCATGCTTAACTTGAGTTTTTATCAATATAAAATAAAATATTCAATTATTTATATCAGGAAAGCAAGTCCGCTTAAATTAAACAGGATAAGAGGTCAAACAAACTTGCACAGATGAAAAAGGATAAAAGTAGTGCTAAAAAGTTGTCAGTGGGAGAAGCAATGATATTTCTGCAAAACCACAGACCGACATCTAAGGTAATGTTGCAAGCTCCTCATTTTCTGAAACGATTAGCGACAGCTGACACCTCGGGCGACAGGATTTTTCTAGAACGCTTAGCTATAGTGGTGTTCAGTGTATTCGATATGTGCAACAGAACATACTGGCTCATGAATTTCAGTTTTCAGAGTCTCCCCGCTACTCCAACATAAAACTCCGACAGGCAAAGCAATGGAATTTGTACTTTTTTTTTTAAAAAAGACATGCATACACACTGACTAATGCAATGTTAGAGATGGAATAATATAACCACTGTAATAAACAAGCAAAAATTAACACCAAACTAAAAGAAAATGTAAAAACGATTGAACCTAAATGGCTTACTGGCACTATTTTGTCAATTCTATTAGTTAAATCACATCATTAGAATTCAAAGCCAGTATGCAGCAAGAAAGTATGGTAACAGTACCTGTTCCTGACCTCGAATCGGGTCATGACCTTCAGCAGCACACCACATGAAAAACCGCTTCCACTTGAAAGCATACATCTTCCTTGTAGAAGCTCTCCTTGCCTCTCTTAAAATATGCATACAGTCCTGCGAGAGGCCTAGATGCCCATACTGGACGAACTCAGGAACCATACTGCTAGCTTCAGGGACGACAGGTTGGGATGGAACACCCTGCCGTTCTCTCTCGTCAGCAGATCCGGACAGCAAGGAAGCCTCCTGTGCTGTACTTTGGATAGATGCAGGAGATCCGGGTAACACCATTGGCAAGGCCAATCCGGAGCCACTAGAATCATGTCTGTCTTCGACTTGTACAGTTTCTTGATCACCAAGGGAATGAGTGGAATCGGTGGAAAAGCGTAGAGTAATGTCTCTGACCAGTCCATCCATAGTGCATTCCCCTTGGACCCTCGTTCTGGGTACCTGGACGCGAAGACGCGGCATTTTGCGTTGTTGGCGTCCGCGAAGAGATCGATTTCTGGTGACCCTCAGGTCTGGAAGACATCTCTTATCACTTCGTCTTTTAAGACCCAGTCGTGTGTGTAGGAGAGTGGGGTCTGCAATCCTATGGTCACCCCAGATTTTTGCTTTTTGCTTCACTGGTTTACGACTTTCCCTGGCTGTGGGCCTGCTAATCAGACCCACAGCCTAGCTGTTCTCTCTCTAAATTGACAACCATGTACTTTAGGTGCATTTACCAATTGGTACTGGGCCACCTTATCAGTCCCTGTACAGTGTACCTTAGGTGCCCAGGGCATAGGTGTACCCAGGGCCTACCAGGGGCTGAAGCATGTATTATGCCACCCCTGGCTGGCCATCTAAAACTGACACAACTGGCTGCACGACAGCTCGGGCAAGGTGGTGTAATCACCCTTTGCTGTAGATATAGTATACCTATATCTAACCCTAAAATGGACACATATCCTCCTATTAGTCACTCCTATGGCAGGCCTTAACAATCCTGAAGGCAGAGTGCTTGGAATTATGTGAGATGGTGCTCTAGCATGAGCTTTCGGGACCAAGTCCTTTAGCTGTTTCCATGATAACGCTATACCATATACTCTTAAATGCATCATCGACCTCGCGGTTGAATGCTAACTTTGGTATAACATTATCAAAACATGTCGAGTAAGATGTCATACGAATTGGAATACTACCCCCTCGCCAATTCTGGCGACGGGGTAGCATTCCACCCTTCTAGAGGGACACGACATGTATGTAACTGTGAACCCCGGTTAAAGTAAACTCGAGCCTTGGCATCACAAAATGGATGCTGCCACCACAGACACAAGTCTGACCTCCTGCTGCTGGGAGTCCTTCCAGCGAGGGAGGCTTGGACAAAGGGTTTCCTGCCTTGGGAGGTGCTAGCACCACCCCAGACAGGATTTTGTGTATTGGGTAGGATAGGCTTGAAAGGAATGAGACATGCCTGGGGCACACAAGGTGCCCTGTGCATACACCGGTTCAAACCAGTTGCTGGGGCATCCCTGCCCCAGCTCTGGCGCGAAAACCAGACAAAGGATAGGGGGTGTAACCACCCCCCTTCCTGGTCCCACCCAGGGGAGGGACCTAGTCAGTAGTGCAGCCCCCTTTAGCAGGATAAAGGTAGGAGCTGGTCCCATTCCAAATTAGATTAATCCTGAACTACTCTACAAGAAGAAACTCTTGACTTCGACGTTCTGCTCCACAGAAGACTGAAGAATCTCCCTTGTGGGCAAGGAGTGTCCACCCTGCAACTGCAGGCACCATCAAGCGTCCAGCGGCTTCCCTTTGTCGTCCTTCCAGGATCCAGACTTCAGAGCCCGACGAGAACCGGATTCCCAGACCTCTCCGACCTCAACACACATCTGCAGCACAGCTGAGATTCGTGGGTGCGACGAGACACGTGGGACCGGCCATCTTGAAAGAAACTGCACTTCGCTTCCAGCATGACTCCCGAGGTAAACTCGAACAAGTGCTTTGGGGACTGAGAAGCCCCAGCCCCGAGCAGCCCCTGCACCGAAGATCAGCCCTCCAGCATCCACGAGATCTGCGTGGGGCCCTTCTGCTTGTTTGCTGCTCGACGCGTTGTCTGGTCACTTGCCGGCTGGCTAGTGGCCTCCTAGACGACGAACTTTGAAATCTTTGCTGCTGGTCTGGTTGCTCCAGACTGGCCCTTGCTCCCTTCCAAAAGAGGGGCACCCCGGACTCTCCTAGTCCGCACCAGACGCTTTTTCCACTTACCGCGTGGGTTGCCTTTGCCAAGGCCTGTTGACGCCGATTCCGGAACAGACACCGCCGACAGCGAGAGCCTGCGTGGGACAGCTCGTGCCTCCATCCTGGTCGTCGAAGACACCTCCTGGTCCATGTGGCTGCATAGTCAAGCGTCCACTCTTCACTTGATCGCGATGACTACATCTGGTTCCTTCCTGGTTCCACTCCAGTCACTGGCTAGTGACTGTGAACATTGTCCCCTCTGCTTTCAGGTCTTCAGCATCTCTGATCCATCCTTGGATCACACCGGACATCTTCCTCCTGGTCGCCTGCAGCATCTTTTCTTTCAGGCTCCATTGACTTCAACGCAGAAACCCGACACGACTTCGCACCTATGCACCCGCAGCCCGTGGGTGAGGTAACGAGAGCATTTCGGTGCTCAAGGGTAGCTTGACTCTCCTAGTGTCCAGATTCACAGTCGTTTTAGTCCTAACCAGTCAGGATTGTCCGTACTTACCATTTGTTTGAACTGTACTGTCCATAGACGTTGTTACGCATCCCGCGTGTGAGTTCACACTCTGCACCCGCGTCCCGTGGGCCTCCTATTACTACATGCCAATGTTTTTTAAGGATTTTGCGAACTTCATGTGATTGGCCTGTGAAAGTAGTTATAAATCTAACTGTATCTGATTTTTCTCTAGTCTCTCTAGGATGTAACAATTCTTCCCTAGTTTTGGTGTCGACACGTTGTGTCGCTCTATCAATCACCTGTTTGAGACTAGAGAAAAATCAGATACAGTTAGATTTATAACTACTTTCACAGGCCAATCACATGAAGTTCGCAAAATCCTTAAAAAACATTGGCATGTTCTGAATACAGACGAACATCTGAGAAAATACCTCCAAGAAGACCCACAGATTACTTTCCGTAAGGGGAGAACCTTACGTGATGAACTTAGTCAGAACTATGTCACCAAAGGTGGTAAAAGAACAAAAGACACGCGTGTTGGTTTTACATGCTGCGGAAAATGTAAAGCGTACAGGAACAGTCGGAGCTGTAAAAGTCTGACTATTCCTGGTACTAATAGAGAATTTACTATTCGCAAACATCTTACATGCAACACTTCATACAGTGTGTATGTATTAATATGCCCATGTAACAGATGGTATGTGGGAAGTACCAAACATGATGCTAAGAAGAGAGTACTAGAGCATTTGCGGGCTATACGCTCCCATAACAAACTGTATCCTGTCGCTAGACATTTTTTTCAAACACACATGCAGGATGAAACCCTGCTACGCATGGTGGTAATAGATTCTGTTGATCTAGGAATAAGAGGAGGTAACTATGAATTATCTCTTCGAAAACTTGAATCTAAATACATCATAGATTTTCAATGCTTGTCTCCGATGGGACTTAACATGAGTGAAGAATTGAAGGTTCATTTATATGAATAAGTAATGTACATAATGTGATATTTAGAGTTATCAGCCGTCTGTTTCGGATTTTAATATTTTAATTTTTTCAGATAATTGCATGTCATGGCATTGCAGTGACTTCTGACGGATCATGAGTTCAATAGAACTATGGACTGGATGATATTTACAATGATGAAATTAGGCCTCTTGAATTTCAGGCTATCAGGGCAATATGAATTTGCAAACTTGGGCGTAACATGTGTTGATGAATCACAATATTTAATTCTGAGTTGGCTATGTCAAATAATGAACTGATCGAATACAGAGGGTCGGAATACGTTAATGTTGCAACGGTCTAAAATCATATTACCATATGCTGAATGAAATCTATGCGCACTTGCTGTGTAATGAATTTTGTATACAATCAAGATACATGTAAAGTCGTTATGATGTGCAAATGCTTTTAAAACAGTGTATGTATTTTACATACGATATATGGCATACTGACATATTGTGCATTTAATGTATTTTGACTAGTCTAAAATGTCCTCTGCATTTACTTGGGTTATCACATGACCTGCATGTTGGGTGTGTTTGGGGAATTTAAAAATGGTCGTTTGTTGTCGACCAGACGAGCGTGAACAAGCCGTAAAGGTGAAACGCGTCGACTTTTTTCCTGTCAAGAATAAAGGATTAACTACAAGCGCTGGGTGTCCAGGTTTACTTCTTGATGCGAGAGGTTATTCGGAGAGAATTTTGATGCCAGCCAGTGACCTAACTTGGACCGCTCACGACAGCAGCATTGCTCTGACTGGCAAAGGTGGAGTGAGTGAGTGAGTATATATATATATCCTACTGACTATAGCCAGTAGGTATATATAGTTAGGACCTAGCTACCATAGGAAATCCGCAACATTCTATTGGGAATAACTTTGGCGCCGGTTGAGGAATTTGCGTGTAATTTTCCAAAATTTTGGCCAGCTCCGCTGCGCTCCTTCCCTGAAAGTTTTGGGGGGATTCGTGAAGTGGGGACTGAGAAAAAAGGGTGGTCCCAAAACGTGTTTTCCCCATGTTCATTTCCATAGGACGTTCTGACAAGTCTACAGCCCAAACCGCTGAACGGAATTACACCTAACTTGGCAAAATTGTAGGGACTGGTACGCAGATGTGCCTTTGCTATATTTGGTGAAAATTGCTCCAGTGGTTTTTATGAAAATTAACTTCAAAAACACATATATATCTATATGAGCTCACCCTAAGCTTACTCGTAAGCTTACCGGTACGCGTACCGTACGCATGCGTACCGTACGCATGCGTACGGTACGCGTACGTGCGCGTACCCCTACGTGCACGAGCTGCATGCTGATTGGCTGCCAGTGTCTGTCAACACTCTAAAACAGAAATTGTGGGCAGCCATCTAGTGCCTCGGTAGAGTGAGGTACAGGAAAGCAGAAAAACAAATGTGTAGAACTCAAAAAGGGGGCAGGGTAGAAGCACCCTGAAGTCGCGGGTGATGTCATTTGAGATGTCATCAGTGATGTCACTGACCATGTCATGAATTATGTAATATGTGACATCATCAGCAGTGGATTGCGGGTGCGCGAAATATAGTTAGTCCAACTAACTATATAGGAGCAATTTCAATGGTTTTGTATGAGTGAAATGTCCAGCTAACTATAACACCCCTAAAACTTATAGTTTTTTTAGTGAATTTTAAAGTTTTTTTTTAATGCTAATTCCTAACTATATAAGGCCTGAAACCTATGGTTTTTTCATTGAATACATATATATATATATATATATATATTTTCACACACACATTTCTCTCACCAAATATGTAAACGTTTGCTAGACTCCGATTTTAAATTAATCATATACAACCAAATGTAGAAATATTTATAAATTCGTAAATAATTCTATTTGCTGACAGACTACATTCATGTTTTTCAGTAGACTACCATTAAATTAAACGGAAGCAAGGTGCAGCTATAAACAAAATTTCGCAAAATCAGATCTGATTAAATGTGTTAAGAACAGACAATAGTTAAGATTAATACAATTCAATCAATACATATTTTTCATACATAACTGTTGGAAGTGGTGGGATATTCTTCTGTATTTACCTATGTACTCCTTGGGTGGAGAGCATCTCTTCTCTACCTTCATCATGTTTTTTGTGATGCTGGACTTTTCCTCATCCGTGCTAGTGGCCTCCATCATGTCACCCTCCTCTGTGGAAATAATATGCTGCTGTTTGCGTGGTTTCTTGCGTGGTGATGCACCATGAGCCAAATCTCCTAAGGGTGCGGTTAGGTTGTTGGCCAACAAAGAGAGGGATGACGAAAGAGACTGTGGAGGCAACGGAGGAACCGCTAGGAACGGAAAGGATACAATGAGAGAAAAGAAACACCAGCTTGGTAAGTATGATTTAGAACAGGCTCTCCACAACATTCAATTGCAAACCACGACATCCCAAGTGTGCAGTCATACCAAATCCATTAAGCATTTTATCTTTACTCCTTACTTTTATAGTTTTTCTTTCAATTAGGTTGCCTGTATAATGCCTTTAAAAAGGAAGGATATTGCAATACATTTGCTCAAATTCTTTACTAGTGAACATATTCTCCTAATGCAGACAAATCATGTACTGAAATATCACAGAGCATCAAGAGGTGTTTGGAGAATCTTGCCTACTACTATGCTGGCGGGAAAATAAAGACCAGAAGCATAAAGCGAGGTAGCATAAGCTACTGAAAACACTACATTAGTCCACCATAAAACAAAGGCTAGTCTAATTCGAATCAATCAAATGTATCCACCTCAAAGATGCAACAAATATATTGTACAAAGACAGAACAGAAAAGAAAACGGCTACTTATCTTTAAAAAACATTTTCAGTGTAGTTTAGTTTCATAGTTAATATGCTTGAATCATTCCCATCATCAAGCTGGGAGTACCTTACAATGGCAATAAACAACAATAACATGCCTGAAAGGTTGTAAAACAGTGTCTGTTTAGTATCACATTTATGTAATTGAACGTTATTCAAACTTTAACTGTTATAATCTCACTTTGTATTTATTACATTGGTCTATATATCCTTCCATATTGTTTTGTTGTTATTAAATTAGGATTGGTATGTTCCCAGCTAACCCCTACCATGTTCGAATTGTGTGATGGCCCATGGAACTCCTGAACTCTTGGGAGAGCATGTTGAAAAGTTCATGTTTTCAGTCAGCTGAGAAACCTGTGTGAGCTCCAAGGAAGCTCTGGCTGGATTGGGAACATCTTCCTACATAATAAATATCGGGGGGAGGGGTGGGGTCAGAGAGCCTGAATATGCCTAAATGATTTTGGGGGGAGAAAAGGGGCCGTTCCCCCCTACCAGGTTTCTAGTGGTGGATCCATGCTTGGGGTCGCCCTCCGGAGGCAAACCCCAAGCAGCGATCCACAAGGCAGGGCTACCATTGGAAAGGGGAGATTCTACCCTTTCCAATGATACCTCTCCCGTTCGCCTCGGTGCTCAGGGGGCTGAGATACCTCTTGAGCACAGAGGGAGTGAAACTGAAACTGAGTTTCAGTTTTGGTTTCTCTGAAATGACATCAGCGCGACACGAGTGCTGATCGTCATTTTGGAAAAATTATCACAACACCCTCTGGAGCTAAGGAAGCTCTTCCCCAGCTCCGAGGGTGTTTCGACAAAGAAAATCCCCTCTGATGCCCGTACCAGAGACATTTCCTGTGCCACGTGCGAGGACGGCCGGGAACTGTCCTATGCATATGAGCAGTGTGACTTGGGACAGCTACCGGCCGTCCCACTCAAGCAAGGGGTTAATATATCTTATTCCGACATGGGTTGTGAGGAAATGGTGTGTATTATAAGCTATGGTTGTGAGACCTCACTGTGTAACACTTACTAACCCCTTTAGGACCAGTAGATTTCGTTTGCAAAACCCTTAGCTGAACCCTAGCTAGCTGTGGCTCTCAGCACGGAGGCTTACATGAAGGAATAAGTGTTAATCATTTAAACAGCAACAACCCAATATAAGAAGAAATACATGAGATACTCAAGAAATCCGACACCAATTCATAACAAGCATTGGCATAGCCAATAGGTCTTGCCTTTGGGAACTTATAAGTGTTTAGCTAGAGATATTGACTTTGCCTATGTCTTTAAGCTGTGCTATACGGAAGTCTGCAGCATGCTGAAACGTTTTAATAAAGAAGTGTCTGAAGCATTTTTGTTATCTTGGATATGACCAAGAAAGCATTATGTACAATTGAACAACCATATTAAACAAGCATTTGCAATGCAATAGGTCTCGCAATTGTGAGAGTTTGAGCTATTGGCATTGTAAATGGCAATGCCTTTTATTTACGTGTTAGTTTTTAAAACATAAAATAGGGCATTGTCATTTACAATGCCAATAGCTCAAACTCTCACAATTGCGAGACCTATTGCACTGCAAACTGAATTGAAGTAGCATAATGTCTCTAAGTCACTGTTATGCTATGTGGCATCTATACCCTCTTTACGTTTTCAGCAATACAAAATGTAAGGCATACTATGAACATTGAACCTCTAAATCAATAGCAATGCGATATTTCTAGTCTTGGATATTCACCACAGCCTGAGCAAACAAGATACTGCCTACCGTAAGGGTCAGCCTCTAAGTGACGTCAGGCGGGTGCACGCACTTCCGCGCAGGCGCAGTGTGTTCTTGGCCGCTTCTTCGCTTGCTGATGGAGTACAAGAGGTGATGAACGGCACTGGAGCCCCTGGCCGCGTCGCCTCCGTCCGCCCGCCTGCCGTAGCAGCACTGGAGCCCCTGGCCGCATCGCCCCCGCCCGCCCGCCCATCCATCCATTGGGAGCCGGGCAGAAGGAGGGATTGCAACAAGAAAAGAGCCCGGTGAGGTAAGGGGGGGGAGCGTGTGTGTATGCAGTGTGTGTGTGTGCGTGTGTGCCTGCCTGCGTGTGTGTGTGTGTGTGTGTGTGAGTGTGGCTGTGTGCGCGCGCGACTGCATGGCGGCATGGCTGACTTCCTGGGAATCTGAGATAGGATATGTGCCGGCCGTGCGCGCCCACGAGATGCAATCGGCGCGTGTCCGAATCCTGTCTCAGATTCCCAGGAAACTGAACACAATAGTTGGCGAGCTAGACCGCATGCTACGCATGCGCAACTCTAGCTCGCCCTGAAAAGTATTAACAATAATTAATGTCGAGGTTTTTTTTTCCTTTCAATGCTGGCCACTTGTATCTGCTTGTCCCAGTGGTTGCTGGTTATGGGGTTTCTTTGTTATGAGGGGGCATAAATAACAGGAGGGGGAAGGTCAGTCAGTCAGTCAGTTAG
Organism: Lissotriton helveticus; assembly: GCF_964261635.1. Classification (NCBI taxonomy): domain Eukaryota; kingdom Metazoa; phylum Chordata; class Amphibia; order Caudata; family Salamandridae; genus Lissotriton; species Lissotriton helveticus. The sequence continues at coordinate 312,259,919 of NC_136072.1, read as the reverse complement.
TTAGAGAGTCAGTCAGGCAGTCAATCAGTGAAAGTGAGAGAGTGTCAGTGAGAGAGTGAGTTAGTCAGTGAGAAAGAGTGCGAGTCAGTCAGTGAGAGTCAGTCAGTTAGTGCGAGTCAGTCAGTGAGAGTCAGTTAGTGAGAGTGAGAGAGTCAGTCAGTCAGTTAGTGAGAGTGAGAGAGTCAGTCAGTCAGTGTGAGAGAGTGAGAGAGTCAGTCAGTCAGTGTGAGAGAGTGAGAGAGTCAGTCAGTCAGTGTGAGAGAGTGAGAGAGTCAGTCAGTCAGTGTGAGAGAGTGAGAGAGTCAGTCAGTCAGTGTGAGAGAGTGAGAGAGTCAGTCAGTCAGTGTGAGAGAGTCAGTCAGTGTGAGAGAGTCAGTCAGTGTGAGAGAGTCAGTCAGTGTGAGAGAGTCAGTCAGTGTGAGAGAGTCAGTCAGTGTGAGAGAGTGAGAGAGTCAGTCAGTGTGAGAGAGTGAGAGAGTCAGTCAGTGTGAGAGAGTGAGAGAGTCAGTCAGTGTGAGAGAGTGAGAGAGTCAGTCAGTCAGTGTGAGAGAGTCAGTCAGTGTGAGAGAGTCAGTCAGTGTGAGAGAGTCAGTCAGTGTGAGAGAGTCAGTCAGTGTGAGAGAGTCAGTCAGTGTGAGAGAGTCAGTCAGTCAGTGTGAGAGAGTGAGTCAGTCACTGAGAGTCAGTCAGGCAGTCAGTGAGAGACAGTGAGAGTCAGTCAGTCAGTGAGAGTCAGTCAGTGAGAGTCAGTCAGTCAGTGAGAGTCAGTCAGTCAGTCAGTGAGTCAGTCAGTGAGTCAGTCAGTGAGTCAGTCAGTGAGTCAGTCAGTGAGTCAGTCAGTGAGTCAGTCAGTGAGTCAGTCAGTGAGTCAGTCAGTGAGTCAGTCAGTGAGTCAGTCAGTGAGTCAGTCAGTGAGTCAGTCAGTGAGTGAGTCAGTGAGTCAGTGAGTCAGTCAGTGAGTGAGTCAGTGAGTCAGTCAGTGAGTCAGTCAGTGAGTCAGTCAGTGAGTCAGTCAGTGAGTCAGTCAGTCAGTCAGTCAGTGAGTGAGTCAGTCAGTGAGTGAGTGAGTCAGTCAGTGAGTCAGCGAGTCAGTCAGTCAGCGAGTCAGTCAGTCAGCGAGTCAGTCAGTCAGCGAGTCAGTCAGTCAGCGAGTCAGTCAGTCAGTCAGTCAGTCAGTCAGTGAGAGAGTCAGTCAGTGAGAGAGTCAGTCAGTGAGAGAGTCAGTCAGTGAGAGAGTCAGTCAGGGAGAGAGTCAGTCAGGGAGAGAGTCAGTCAGGGAGAGAGTCAGTCAGGGAGAGAGTCAATCAGGGAGAGAGTTAATCAGGGAGAGAGTTAATCAGGGAGAGAGTTAATCAGGGAGAGAGTTAATCAGGGAGAGAGTTAGTCAGGGAGAGAGTTAGTCAGGGAGAGAGCTAGTCAGGGAGAGAGCTAGTCAGGGAGAGAGCTAGTCAGGGAGAGAGCTAGTCAGGGAGAGAGCTAGTCAGGGAGAGAGCTAGTCAGGGAGAGAGCTAGTCAGGGAGAGAGCTAGTCAGGGAGAGAGCTAGTCAGGGAGAGAGCTAGTCAGGGAGAGAGTCAGTCAGTCAGGGAGAGAGTCAGTCAGTCAGGGAGAGAGAGAGTCAGTCAGGGAGAGAGTCAGTCAGGGAGAGAGTCAGTCAGGGAGAGAGTCAGTCAGGGAGAGAGTCAGTCAGGGAGAGAGTCAGTCAGGGAGAGAGTCAGTCAGGGAGAGAGTCAGTCAGGGAGAGAGTCAGTCAGGGAGAGAGTCAGTCAGGGAGAGAGTCAGTCAGGGAGAGAGTCAGTCAGGGAGAGAGTCAGTCAGGGAGAGAGTTAGTCAGGGAGAGAGTTAGTCAGGGAGAGTGAGAGTAAGTCAGTCAGTGAAAGTGAGAGAGTAAGTCAGTCAGTGTGAGTCAGTCAGTTAGTGGGAGTGAGAGTCAGTAAATTAGTGAGAACGAGAGAGTCAGTCAGTGAGAGTAAGTCATTGCACCCCAACTCGCTAACATTTTTAACACCATGTTTAGCACTGGAATCTACCCTACAATCTGGAAGGATACGCTTCTCAAACCCTTACTTAAAAAGCCCCATCTTGATGCGAAAGATACGAACAACTAATCGACCCATAGCCAGTTTGCCATTCCCAGCAAAAATAGTCGAAAAACTCATGAACTCTCAAATTTCTCAATATATAGAACAACATTCTCTATTAGACGATAGTCAATTCGGCTTTCGCAAACTGCACAGTACTGAGACCGCACTCATCAAATCCACCGATGAGATAAGGAAAGCACTTGACTAGGGAGGAGCGGCAGTACTCATTCTTCTTGACCTCACAGCGGCCTTTGACACGGTCGATCATAACATCCTGATCGACCGTGTCAGTGCCATAGGCATTCAGACCAAAGCTAAAGACCTATTGAGATCTTTCCTAGCCGGCCGTACCCAGACAGTTCAGCTAGACACCTTCCTGTCTGAACAATTGGTCCTACCTTGTGGTGTCCCCCAAGGCTCATCCCTCAGTCTAACCCTCTTTAATATCTACGTCACTGATTTGGCAAGGGTTATTAAAGATTGGGGGATGAGCCTAACATCCTACGCTGATGACACCCAGTTGGTTTTTACCATCAAGGAGAACAGAGACAAAATTGCAGCCAATTTTGAGCAGGGCATGCTGGCCATCAGTAATTGGATGTCAGTAAACTGCCTCAAACTGAACTCCAATAAAACTGAGGTCATGACCTTTGGCAAGCCTACCCCTATGTGGTCCGATACATGGTGGCCCACGAACTTAGGCTCTCCCCCCCTCCGGTCTACCAAGGTAAAAAATCTAGGAATACTACTAGAAAATAAACTTACTTTCTCATCCCATGTCAATTCCACTGTTTCATCATCATTTTTCAAACTGAAAGCTATAAAAAAGATTCTCCCATTCCTTCCTCCCAATTCCGGTAAAACATTGGTCACCTCATTTGTCATGTCCTCAGTGGACTACTGTAACGGACTTTTGGTCAATGCCCAAGACAAAGTCATCAAGAGGCTACAGTCTATACATAACGCCGCGGCCAGACTGCTCTCGAACACCCCTAAATTCAAACCTATTTCTGACACCATAAAAAAATATCACTGGCTCACTGTCAGAAATAGAATAAAGTTCAAGGCGCTCTGCATCGCCTATAAAGCCACGCACAAATTAGGCCCACATTTTCTCATTGATCATTTCACATTCCATGTCCCTAACCGATCACTCCGGTCAATGAACAATCTCACCGTGACAGTCCCACGCACTAGAACGGTGGCATGGGGTGATTGTAGCTTTCATGTTTCAACGGCAAAAATCTGGAATTCCCTCGATCCACATGTTAGGGCCGCTCCCACCTTGACCGTTTTCAGGAAAAAAATAAAAACATGGCTCTTCAACCAGTAATCCAACTCCCTTTCTCATTCTGTCCTCATCCATACCGCAGAGACGCCCTTGGGCAATTGTTCGCGCTCAACAAATCGCATAAATAAATAAATAAGTCAGTCAGAGAGTGAGAGTCAGTCAGTGAGAGTGAGTCAGTCAGTGAAAGTCAGTCAGTGAGAGTGAGAGAGTCAGTGAGTGAGAGTGAGCGAGTCAGTGAGTGAGCGAGTCAGTGAGTGAGAGTCAGTGAGTGAGAGTCAGTCAGTGAGAGAGTCAGTCAGTGAGAGAGTCAGTCAGTGAGAGAGTCAGTCAGTGAGTGAGAGTCAGTCAGTGAGAGAGTGAGTCAGTGAGAGAGTCAGTCAGTGAGAGAGTCAGTCAGTGAGAGAGTCAGTCAGTGAGAGAGTCAGTCAGTGAGAGAGTCAGTCAGTGAGAGAGTCAGTGAGAGAGAGTGAGAGTCAGTGAGAGAGAGTGAGAGTCAGTGAGAGAGAGTGAGAGTCAGTGAGAGAGAGTGAGAGTCAGTGAGAGAGAGTGAGAGTCAGTGAGAGAGAGTGAGAGAGAGTGAGTCAGTGAGAGAGAGTGAGAGTCAGTGAGAGAGAGTGAGAGTCAGTGAGAGAGAGTGAGAGTCAGTGAGAGAGAGTGAGAGTCAGTGAGAGAGTGAGAGTCAGTGAGAGAGTGAGAGTCAGTGAGAGAGAGTGAGAGTCAGTAGGAGTGAGAGAGTCAGTCAGTCAGTGAGAGTGAGAGAGTCAGACAGTGAGAGTGAGAGAGTCAGACAGTGAGAGTGAGAGAATCAGTCAGTGAGAGTGAGAGAATCAGTCAGTGAGAGAGTCAGTCAGTGAGAATTGGAGAGTCAGTGAGAATGAGAGAGTCAGTCAGGGAGAGTGAGAAAGCCAGTGAGGGAGAGAGAGAGTGAAATTCAGTCAGTCAGTGAGAGTCAGTGAGTGAGAGAGTGTCAGTCAGTGAGAGAGAGTGAAAGTCAGACAGTGAGAGAGTGAGAGTCAGTCAGTGAGAGAGTGAGAGTGAGCCAAGTTGTGAGAGAGTCAGTGAGAGTGGGAGTCAGTCAGTGAGAGTGAGAGTCAGTCAGTGAGAGTGAGAGTCAGTCAGTGAGAGTGAGAGTCAGTCAGTGAGTGAGAGTCAGTCAGTGAGTGAGAGTCAGTCAGTGAGTGAGAGTCAGTCAGTGAGTGAGAGTCAGAGTCAGTGAGAGAGAGTGAGAGTCAGTGAGAGAGAGTGAGAGTCAGTGAGAGAGAGTGAGAGTCAGTGAGAGTCAGTGAGAGAGTGAGAGTCAGTGAGAGAGAGTGAGAGTCAGTGAGAGAGAGTGAGAGTCAGACAGAGTGAGTGAGAGTCAGTGAGAGAGAGTGAGTCAGTGAGAGAGAGTGAGTCAGTGAGAGAGAGTGAGTCAGTGAGAGAGAGTGAGTCAGTGAGAGAGAGTGAGTCAGTGAGAGAGGGTGAGTCAGAGAGTGAGAGTCAGTGAGAGAGAGTGAGTCAGAGAGTGAGAGTCAGTGAGAGAGAGTGAGAGTCAGTGAGAGAGAGTGAGAGTCGGTGAGGGAGAGTGAGAGAGAGTGGGAGTCAGGGAGAGAGAGTGGGAGTCAGTGAGAGTCAGTGAGAGAGAGAGAGTGAGTCAGTCAGTGAGAGTCAGTCAGTCAGAGTCAGTCAGTCAGTCAGAGTCAGTCAGTCAGTGAGAGTGAGAGTCAGTCAGTGAGAGTGGGAGTCAGTCAGTGAGAGTGGGAGTCAGTGAGAGTGAGAGTCAGTCAGTGAGAGTGAGAGTCAGTCAGTGAGAGTGAGAGTCAGTCAGTGAGAGTGAGAGTCAGTCAGTGAGAGTGAGAGTCAGTCAGTGAGAGTCAGTCAGTCAGTGAGAGTCAGTCAGTGAGTGAGAGTCAGTCAGTGAGTGAGAGTCAGTCAGTGAGAGAGAGTGAGAGTCAGTGAGAGAGAGTGAGAGTCAGTGAGAGAGAGTGAGAGTCAGTGAGAGAGAGTGAGAGTCAGTGAGAGAGAGTGGGTGTCAGTGATAGAGTGAGAGTCAGTGAGAGAGAGTGAGAGTCAGAGAGAGTGAGTGAGAGTCAGTGAGAGAGAGTGAGTCAGTGAGAGAGAGTGAGTCAGTGAGAGAGAGTGAGTCAGTGAGAGAGAGTGAGTCAGTGAGAGAGAGTGAGTCAGTGAGAGAGAGTGAGTCAGTGAGAGAGTGAGTCAGTGAGGGAGAGTGAGAGAGAGTGGGAGTCAGGGAGAGAGAGTGGGAGTCAGTGAGAGTCAGTGAGAGAGAGTGAGTCAGTCAGTGAGAGTCAGTCAGTCAGAGTCAGTCAGTCAGTCAGAGTCAGTCAGTCAGTCAGAGTGAGAGTCAGTGAGAGTGAGAGTCAGTGAGAGTGAGAGTCAGTGAGAGTGAGAGTCAGGGAGAGAGTCAGTCAGGGAGAGAGTCAGTCAGGGAGAGAGTCAGTCAGGGAGAGAGTCAGTCAGGGAGAGAGTCAGTCAGGGAGAGAGTCAGTCAGGGAGAGAGTCAGTCAGGGAGAGAGTCAGTCAGGGAGAGAGTCAGTCAGGGAGAGAGTCAGTCAGGGAGAGAGTCAGTCAGGGAGAGAGTCAGTCAGGGAGAGAGTCAGTCAGTCAGGGAGAGAGTCAGTCAGTCAGGGAGAGAGTCAGTCAGTCAGGGAGAGAGAGAGTCAGTCAGGGAGAGAGAGAGTCAGTCAGGGAGAGAGTCAGTCAGGGAGAGAGTCAGTCAGGGAGAGAGTCAGTCAGGGAGAGAGTCAGTCAGGGAGAGAGTCAGTCAGGGAGAGAGTCAGTCAGGGAGAGAGTCAGTCAGGGAGAGAGTCAGTCAGGGAGAGAGTCAGTCAGGGAGAGAGTCAGTCAGGGAGAGAGTCAGTCAGGGAGAGAGTCAGTCAGGGAGAGAGTCAGTCAGGGAGAGAGTTAGTCAGGGAGAGAGTTAGTCAGGGAGAGAGTTAGTCAGGGAGAGTGAGAGTAAGTCAGTCAGTGAAAGTGAGAGAGTAAGTCAGTCAGTGTGAGTCAGTCAGTTAGTGGGAGTGAGAGTCAGTAAATTAGTGAGAACGAGAGAGTCAGTCAGTGAGAGTAAGTCATTGCACCCCAACTCGCTAACATTTTTAACACCATGTTTAGCACTGGAATCTACCCTACAATCTGGAAGGATACGCTTCTCAAACCCTTACTTAAAAAGCCCCATCTTGATGCGAAAGATACGAACAACTAATCGACCCATAGCCAGTTTGCCATTCCCAGCAAAAATAGTCGAAAAACTCATGAACTCTCAAATTTCTCAATATATAGAACAACATTCTCTATTAGACGATAGTCAATTAGGCTTTCGCAAACTGCACAGTACTGAGACCGCACTCATCAAATCCACCGATGAGATAAGGAAAGCACTTGACTAGGGAGGAGCGGCAGTACTCATTCTTCTTGACCTCACAGCGGCCTTTGACACGGTCGATCATAACATCCTGATCGACCGTGTCAGTGCCATAGGCATTCAGACCAAAGCTAAAGACCTATTGAGATCTTTCCTAGCCGGCCGTACCCAGACAGTTCAGCTAGACACCTTCCTGTCTGAACAATTGGTCCTACCTTGTGGTGTCCCCCAAGGCTCATCCCTCAGTCCAACCCTATTTAATATCTACGTCACTGATTTGGCAAGGGTTATTAAAGATTGGGGGATGAGCCTAACATCCTACGCTGATGACACCCAGTTGGTTTTTACCATCAAGGAGAACGGAGACAAAATTGCAGCCAATTTTGAGCAGGGCATGCTGGCCATCAGTAATTGGATGTCAGTAAACTGCCTCAAACTGAACTCCAATAAAACTGAGGTCATGACCTTTGGCAAGCTTACCCCTAATGTGGTCCGATACATGGTGGCCCACGAACTTAGGCCCTCCCCCCCTCCGGTCTACCGAGGTAAAAAATCTAGGAATACTACTAGACAATAAACTTACTTTCTCATCCCATGTCAATTCCACTGTTTCATCATCATTTTTCAAACTGAAAGCTATAAAAAAGATTCTCCCATTCCTTCCTCCCAATTCCGGTAAAACATTGGTCACCTCATCTGTCATGTCCTCAGTGGACTACTGTAACGGACTTTTGGTCAATGCCCAAGACAAAGTCATCAAGAGGCTACAGTCTATACAGAACGCCGCGGCCAGACTGCTCTCGAACACCCCTAAATTCAAACCTATTTCTGACACCATAAAAAAATATCACTGGCTCACTGTCAGAAATAGAATAAAGTTCAAGGCGCTCTGCATCGCCTATAAAGCCACGCACAAATTAGGCCCACATTTTCTCATTGATCATTTCACATTCCATGTCCCTAACCGATCACTCCGGTCAATGAACAATCTCACCGTGACAGTCCCACGCACTAGAACGGTGGCATGGGGTGATTGTAGCTTCCATGTTTCAACGGCAAAACTCTGGAATTCCCTCGATCCACATGTTAGGGCCGCTCCCACCTTGACCGTTTTCAGGAAAAAAATAAAAACATGGCTCTTCAACCAGTAATCCAACTCCCTTTCTCATTCTGTCCTCATCCATAGCGCAGAGACGCCCTTGGGCAATTGTTCGCGCTCAACAAATCGCATAAATAAATAAATAAGTCAGTCAGAGAGTGAGAGTCAGTCAGTGAGAGTGAGTCAGTCAGTGAGAGTGAGTCAGTCAGTGAGAGTGAGTCAGTCAGTGAGAGTGAGTCAGTCAGTGAGAGTGAGTCAGTCAGTGAGAGTGAGTCAGTCAGTGAGAGTGAGTCAGTCAGTCAGTCAGTGAGAGTGAGTCAGTCAGTGAGAGAGTCAGTCAGTGAGAGAGAGAGTGAGTCAGTAAGTGAGAGAGTCAGTCAGTGAGAGTCAGTCAGGGAGAGTCAGTCAGTGAGTGAGAGAGAGTCAATCAGTGATTGAGAGAGAGTGAGTGAGTGAGAGAGTGTCAGTGAGTGAGAGAGAGTCAGTGAGTGAGAGAGAGTCAGTGAGTGAGAGAGAGTCAGTGAGTGAGAGAGAGTCAGTCAGTGAGAGAGAGTCAGTCAGTGAGAGAGTCAGTCAGTGAGAGTCAGTCAGGGAGAGTCAGTCAGTCAGTGAGAGTCAGTCAGTCAGTGAGAGTCAATGAGAGAGAGTGAGAGTCAATGAGAGAGAGTGAGAGTCAGTGAGAGAGAGTGAGAGTCAGTGAGAGAGAGTGAGAGTCAGTGAGAGAGAGTGAGAGTCAGTGAGAGAGAGTGAGAGTCAGTGAGAGAGAGTGAGAGTCAGTGAGAGAGAGTGAGAGTCAGTGAGAGAGAGTGAGAGTCAGTGAGAGAGAGTGAGAGTCAGTGAGAGAGTGAGAGTCAGTGAGAGAGTGAGAGTCAGTGAGAGAGAGTGAGAGTCAGTGAGAGAGAGTGAGAGTCAGTGAGAGAGAGTGAGAGTCAGTGAGAGAGTGAGAGTCAGTGAGAGAGTGAGAGTCAGTGAGAGTGAGAGAGTCAGTCAGTGAGAGAGAGTGAGTCAGTCAGTATGAGTGAGTGAGTCAGTGAGAGAGAGTGAGTCAGTCAGCGAGAGAGAGTGAGTGAGTCAGTATGAGTGAGAGAGAGTGAGTCAGTCAGTGAGAGAGAGTGAGTCAGTCAGTGAGAGAGAGTGAGTCAGTCAGTGAGAGAGTCAGTCAGTGAGAATGAGAGAGTCAGTCAGGGAGAGTGAGAAAGCCAGTTAGGGAGAGAGAGAGTGAAATTCAGTCAGTCAGTGAGAGTCAGTGAGTGAGAGAGTGTCAGTCAGTGAGAGAGAGTGAAAGTCAGTCAGTGAGAGAGTGAGAGTCAGTCAGTGAGAGAGTGAGAGTGAGCCAGTCAGTGAGAGAGTCAGTGAGAGTGAGAGTCAGTCAGTGAGTGAGGGTCAGTCAGTGAGTGAGAGTGAGAGTCACTGAGAGAGAATGAGAGTCAGTGAGAGAGTGAGAGTCAGTGAGAGAGAGTGAGTCAGTGAGAGAGAGTGAGAGTCAGTGAGAGAGAGTGAGAGTCAGTGAGAGAGAGTGAGTCAGTGAGAGAGAGTGAGTCAGTGAGAGAGAGTGAGTCAGTGAGAGAGAGTGAGTCAGTGAGAGAGAGTGAGTCAGTGAGAGAGAGTGAGTCAGTGAGAGAGAGTGAGTCAGTGAGAGAGAGTGAGTCAGTGAGAGAGAGTGAGTCAGTGAGAGAGAGTGAGTCAGAGAGTGAGAGTCAGTGAGAGAGAGTGAGTCAGTGAGAGAGAGTGAGAGTCAGTGAGAGAGAGTGAGAGTCAGTGAGAGAGAGTGGGAGTCAGGGAGAGAGAGTGGGAGTCAGGGAGAGAGAGTGGGAGTCAGGGAGAGAGAGTGGGAGTCAGGGAGAGAGAGTGGGAGTCAGGGAGAGAGAGTGGGAGTCAGGGAGAGAGAGAGTGGGAGTCAGGGAGAGAGAGAGTGGGAGTCAGTGAGAGTCAGTGAGAGAGAGGGAGTCAGTCAGTGAGAGTCAGTCAGTCTGAGTCAGTCAGTGAGAGTGAGAGTCAGTGAGAGTGAGAGTCAGGGAGAGAGTCAGTCAGGGAGAGAGTCAGTCAGGGAGAGAGTCAGTCAGGGAGAGAGTCAGTCAGGGAGAGAGTCAGTCAGGGAGAGAGTCAGTCAGGGAGAGAGTCAGTCAGGGAGAGAGTCAGTCAGTCAGGGAGAGAGTCAGTCAGGGAGAGAGTCAGTCAGGGAGAGAGTCAGTCAGGGAGAGAGTCAGTCAGGGAGAGAGTCAGTCAGGGAGAGAGTCAGTCAGGGAGAGAGTCAGTCAGGGAGAGAGTCAGTCAGGGAGAGAGTCAGTCAGGGAGAGAGTCAGTCAGGGAGAGAGTCAGTCAGGGAGAGAGTCAGTCAGAGAGAGAGTCAGTCAGAGAGAGAGTCAGTCAGGGAGAGAGTCAGTCAGGGAGAGAGTCAGTCAGGGAGAGAGTCAGTCAGGGAGAGAGTCAGTCAGGGAGAGAGTTAGTCAGGGAGACAGTTAGTCAGGGAGAAAGTTAGTCAGAGTGAGTCAGTCAGTCAGTGAAAGTGGGAGAGCAAGTCAGTCAGTGAGAGTCAGTCAGTCGGAGAGAGTGAGAAAGCCAGTCAGGGAGGGAGAGAGTGAGATTCAGTCAGTCAGTGAGAGTCAGTCAGTGAGTGAGAGAGAGTCAATCAGTGATTGAGAGAGAGTGAGTGAGTGAGAGAGTGTCAGTGAGTGAGAGAGAGTCAGTGAGTGAGAGAGAGTCAGTGAGTGAGAGAGAGTCAGTGAGTGAGAGAGAGTCAGTGAGTGAGTGAGAGAGAGTCAGTGAGTGAGTGAGTGAGTGAGTGAGTGAGTCAGTGAGTGAGAGAGTCAGTGAGTGAGAGAGTCAGTGAGTGAGAGAGTCAGTGAGTGAGTGAGAGAGTCAGTGAGTGAGTGAGAGAGTCAGTGAGTGAGTGAGAGAGTCAGTGAGTGAGTGAGAGAGTCAGTGAGTGAGTGAGAGAGTCAGTGAGTGAGTGAGAGAGGGTCAGTGAGTGAGTGAGAGAGAGTCAGTGAGTGAGTGAGAGAGAGTCAGTGAGTGAGAGATAGTGAGTGAGTGAGAGAGAGTCAGTGAGTGAGTGAGAGAGAGTCAGTGAGTGAGAGAGAGTCAGTGAGTGAGTGAGAGAGAGTCAGTGAGTGAGTGAGAGAGAGTCAGTGAGTGAGAGAGAGTCAGTGAGTGAGTGAGAGAGAGTCAGTGAGTGAGTGAGAGAGAGTCAGTGAGTGAGTGAGAGAGAGTCAGTGAGTGAGAGAGAGTCAGTGAGTGAGAGAGAGTCAGTCAGTGAGAGAGTCAGTCAGTGAGAGTCAGTCAGTCTGAGTCAGTCAGTCAGTCTGAGTCAGTCAGTCAGTGAGAGTGAGAGTCAGTGAGAGTCAGTGAGAGTCAGTGAGAGAGTCAGTCAGGGAGAGAGTCAGTCAGGGAGAGAGTCAGTCAGGGAGAGAGTCAGTCAGGGAGAGAGTCAGTCAGGGAGAGAGTCAGTCAGGGAGAGAGTCAGTCAGGGAGAGAGTCAGTCAGGGAGAGAGTCAGTCAGGGAGAGAGTCAGTCAGTCAGTGAGAGTGAGAGTCAGTGAGAGTCAGTGAGAGTCAGTGAGAGTGAGAGTCAGGGAGAGAGTCAGTCAGGGAGAGAGTCAGTCAGGGAGAGAGTCAGTCAGGGAGAGAGTCAGTCAGGGAGAGAGTCAGTCAGGGAGAGAGTCAGTCAGGGAGAGAGAGTCAGTCAGGGAGAGAGTCAGTCAGGGAGAGAGTCAGTCAGGGAGAGAGTCAGTCAGGGAGAGAGTCAGTCAGTCAGGGAGAGAGTCAGTCAGGGAGAGAGTCAGTCAGGGAGAGAGTCAGTCAGAGAGAGAGTCAGTCAGAGAGAGAGTCAGTCAGGGAGAGAGTCCGTCAGAGAGAGAGTCCGTCAGAGAGAGAGTCCGTCAGAGAGAGAGTCCGTCAGAGAGAGAGTCCGTCAGAGAGAGAGTCCGTCAGAGAGAGAGTCCGTCAGAGAGAGAGTCCGTCAGAGAGAGAGTCCGTCAGAGAGAGAGTCCGTCAGAGAGAGAGTCCGTCAGAGAGAGAGTCCGTCAGAGAGAGAGTCCGTCAGAGAGAGAGTCCGTCAGAGAGAGAGTCCGTCAGAGAGAGAGTCCGTCAGAGAGAGAGTCCGTCAGAGAGAGAGTCCGTCAGAGAGAGAGTCCGTCAGAGAGAGAGTCCGTCAGAGAGAGAGTCCGTCAGAGAAAGAGTCCGTCAGAGAAAGAGTCCGTCAGAGAAAGAGTCCGTCAGAGAAAGAGTCAGTCAGAGAGAGAGTCCGTCAGAGAGAGAGTCCGTCAGAGAAAGAGTCCGTCAGAGAAAGAGTCCGTCAGAGAAAGAGTCCGTCAGAGAAAGAGTCCGTCAGAGAAAGAGTCCGTCAGAGAAAGAGTCCGTCAGAGAAAGAGTCCGTCAGAGAAAGAGTCCGTCAGAGAAAGAGTCCGTCAGAGAAAGAGTCCGTCAGAGAAAGAGTCCGTCAGAGAAAGAGTCCGTCAGTGAGTGAGAGAGAGTCAGTCAGTGAGTGAGAGAGAGTCAGTCAGTGAGTGAGAGAGAGTCAGTGAGTGAGAGAGTCAGTGAGTGAGAGAGTCAGTCAGTGAGAGTGAGTCAGTCAGTGAGAGAGGGAGAGTGAGTCAGTCAGTGAGAGAGAGAGAGAGAGAGAGAGAGTGAGTCAGTCAGTGAGAGAGAGTCAGTCAGTGAGAGAGAGTCAGTCAGTGAGAAGAGAGAGTCAGTCAGTGAGAAGAGAGTGAGTCAGTCAGTCAGCGAGAGAGAGTGAGTGAGTCAGTATGAGTGAGTGAGTCAGTGAGAGAGAGTGAGTGACTCAGTGAGAGAGAGTGAGTCAGTCAGTGAGAGAGAGTGAGTCAGTCAGTGAGAGAGAGTGAGTCAGTCAGTGAGAGAGAGTGAGTCAGTCAGTGAGAGAGTCAGTCAGTGAGAGAGAGTCAGTCAGTGATAGAGAGTCAATCAGTGAGAGAGAGTCAGTGAGAGAGAGTCAGTGAGTCAGTCAGTCAGTGAGTGAGAGTCAGTCAGTGAGTGAGAGTCAGTCAGTGAGTGAGAGTCAGTCAGTGAGTGAGAGTCAGTCAGTGAGTGAGAGTCGGTCAGTGAGTGAGAGTCGGTCAGTGAGTGAGAGTCGGTCAGTGAGTGAGAGTCAGTGAGTGAGTGAGAGTCAGTGAGTGAGTGAGAGTCAGTCAGTGAGTGAGAGTCAGTGAGTGAGTGAGAGTCAGTCAGTGAGTGAGAGTCAGTGAGTGAGTGAGAGTCAGTGAGTGAGTCAGTGAGTGAGAGTCAGTGAGTGAGTCAGTGAGTGAGTGAGTCAGTGAGTGAGAGAGTCAGTGAGTGAGAGAGTCAGTCAGTGAGTGAGAGAGTCAGTCAGTGAGTGAGAGAGTCAGTCAGTGAGTGAGAGAGTCAGTCAGTGAGTGAGAGAGTCAGTCAGTGAGTGAGAGAGTCAGTCAGTGAGTGAGAGAGTCAGTCAGTGAGAGAGAGTCAGTCAGTGATAGAGAGTCAGTCAGTGATAGAGAGTCAATCAGTGAGAGAGAGTCAGTGAGTCAGTCAGTCAGTGAGTGAGAGTCAGTCAGTGAGTGAGAGTCAGTCAGTGAGTGAGAGTCAGTCAGTGAGTGAGAGTCAGTCAGTGAGTGAGAGTCGGTCAGTGAGTGAGAGTCGGTCAGTGAGTGAGAGTCGGTCAGTGAGTGAGAGTCGGTCAGTGAGTGAGAGTCAGTCAGTGAGTGAGAGTCAGTGAGTGAGTGAGAGTCAGTGAGTGAGTGAGAGTCAGTGAGTGAGTGAGAGTCAGTGAGTGAGTCAGTGAGTGAGAGTCAGTGAGTGAGAGAGAGTGAGTCAGTGAGAGAGAGTGAGTCAGTGAGAGAGAGTGAGTCAGTCAGTGAGAGAGAGTGAGTCAGTCAGTGAGAGTCAGCCATTGAGAGTGAGAGAGTCTGTGAGAGTGACAGTCATTGAGAGTAAGAGGGTCAGTCATTGAGTAAGTCCGTGAGTGAGTTAGTCAGTGAGTGAGTTAGTCAGTGAGAGAGAGTCAGTCAGTGAGAGAGAGTCAGTCAGTGAGAGAGAGTCAGTCAGTGAGAGAGTCAGTCAGTGAGAGAGAGTCAGTCAGTGAGAGAGAGTCAGTCAGTGAGAGAGAGTCAGTCAGTGAGAGAGAGTCAGTCAGTGAGAGAGAGTCAGTCAGTGAGAGAGAGTCAGTCAGTGAGAGAGAGTCAGTCAGTGAGAGAGAGTCAGTGAGTGAGAGTCAGTCAGTGAGTGAGAGTCATTCAGTGAGTGAGAGACAGTCATTCAGTGAGTGAGAGTCAGTGAGTGAGAGTCAGTGAGTGAGAGTGAGTGAGAGAGTCAGTGAGTGAGAGAGAGTCAGTGAGTGAGAGAGAGTCAGTGAGTGAGAGAGAGTCAGTGAGTGAGAGAGAGTCAGTGAGTGAGAGAGAGTCAGTGAGTGAGAGAGAGTCAGTGAGTGAGAGAGAGTCAGTGAGTGACTGAGAGTCAGTGAGTGAGAGTCAGTGAGTGAGAGTCAGTGAGTGAGAGTCAGTGAGTGAGAGCGAGTCAGTGAGTGAGAGAGTCAGTCAGTGAGTGAGAGAGTCAGTCAGTGAGTGAGAGAGTCAGTGAGTGAGTGAGAGAGTCAGTGAGTGAGAGAGAGTCAGTGAGTGAGAGAGAGTCAGTGAGTGAGAGAGTGAGTGAGAGAGTCAGTGAGTGAGAGAGTCAGTGAGTGAGAGAGTCAGTCAGTGAGTGAGAGAGTCAGTCAGTGAGTGAGAGTCAGTGAGTGAGTGAGAGAGTCAGTCAGTGAGTGAGAGAGTCAGTGAGTGAGAGAGTCAGTCAGTGAGTGAGAGAGTCAGTCAGTGAGTGAGCGAGTCAGTCAGTGAGTGAGAGAGTGAGTGAGAGAGTCAGTGAGTGAGATAGTCAGTGAGTGAGAGAGTGAGTGAGAGAGTCAGTGAGTGAGAGAGTCAGTGAGTGAGAGAGTCAGTCAGTGAGTGAGAGAGTCAGTCAGTGAGTGAGAGTCAGTGAGTGAGTGAGAGAGTCAGTCAGTGAGTGAGAGAGTCAGTGAGTGAGAGAGTCAGTCAGTGAGTGAGAGAGTCAGTCAGTGAGTGAGCGAGTCAGTCAGTGAGTGAGAGAGTGAGTGAGAGAGTCAGTGAGTGAGATAGTCAGTGAGTGAGAGTCAGTGAGTGAGAGTCAGTGAGTGAGAGAGTCAGTGAGTGAGAGAGTCAGTGAGTGAGAGAGTCAGTGAGTGAGAGAGTCAGTGAGTGAGAGAGTCAGTCAGTGAGAGAGTCAGTCAGTGAGAGAGTCAGTCAGTGAGAGAGTCAGTCAGTGAGAGAGTCAGTCAGTGAGAGAGTCAGTCAGTGAGTGAGAGTGAAAGAGTCAGTCAGTGAGTGAGAGAGAGTGAGTCAGTGAGTGAGAGAGAGTGAGTGAGTCAGTGAGTAAGTCAGTGAGTGAGTGAGAGTCAGTCAATGAGAGTGAGTCAGTCAGTCAGAGAGAGAGTCAGTGAGAGTGTTAGTCAGTGAGTGAGAGTGATAGTCAGTGAGAGAGTCAGTCAGCCAGTGAGTGTGAGCCAGTCAGCCAGCCAGTGAGTGTGAGCCAGTCAGTCAGCGAGTGTGAGCCAGTCAGTCAGCCAGTGAGTGTGAACCAGTCAGTCAGCCAGTGAGTGTGAGCCAGTCAGTCAGTGAGAGAGAGCCAGTCAGTGAGAGAGAGCCAGTCAGTGAGAGAGAGCCAGTCAGTGAGAGAGAGCCAGTCAGTGAGAGAGAGCCAGTCAGTGAGAGAGAGCCAGTCAGTGAAAGAGTCAGTCAGTGAGAGACAGTCAGTAAGTCAGAGTCAGAGTCAGTGAGAGGGAGAAACAGTGAGAGAGTCCGTGAGTTAGAGAGTCAGTGAGTGAGAGTTAGTCAGTGAGAGTGAGTCAGTCAGTCAGTGAGTGAGAGTGATAGTGAGTGAGAGTCAGTGAGTGAGAGTGAGTCAGTGAGAGAGTCAGTCAGTGAGAGTGAGTCAGTGAGAGTCACTCAGTTAGTGAGAGTCAGTCAGTTAGTGAGAGTCAGTCAGTTAGTGAGAGTCAGTCAGTCAGTGAGAGAGAGTCAGTCAGTCAGTGAGAGAGAGAGGGTCAGTCAGTGAGAGAGAGAGAGAGGGTCAGTCAGTGAGAGAGAGAGAGGGTCAGTCAGTGAGAGAGAGAGGGTCAGTCAGTGAGTGAGAGAGGGTCAGTCAGTGAGTGAGAGAGAGTCAGTCAGTGAGTGAGAGAGAGTCAGTCAGTGAGTGAGAGACAGTCATTCAGTGAGTGAGAGACAGTCATTCAGTGAGTGAGAGAGTCAGTCAGTGAGTGAGAGACAGTCAGTCAGTGAGTGAGAGTCAGTCAGTGAGTGAGAGAGTCAGTGAGTGAGAGAGTCGGTGAGTGAGAGAGTCAGTGAGTGAGAGAGTCAGTCAGTGAGTGAGAGAGTCAGTCAGTGAGTGAGAGAGTCAGTCAGTGAGTGAGAGAGTCAGTCAGTGAGTGAGAGAGTCAGTCAGTGAGTTAGAGAGTCAGTCAGTGAGTGAGAGAGTCAGTCAGTGAGTGAGAGAGTCAGTCAGTGAGTGAGAGAGTCAGTCAGTGAGTGAGAGAGTCAGTCAGTGAGTGAGAGAGTCAGTCAGTGAGTGAGAGAGTCAGTCAGTGAGTGAGAGAGTCAGTCAGTGAGTGAGAGAGTCAGTCAGTGAGTGAGAGAGAGTCAGTGAGTGAGAGAGAGTCAGTGAGTGAGAGAGAGTCAGTGAGTGAGAGTCAGTGAGTGAGAGTCAGTCAGTGAGTGAGTCAGTCAGTGAGTGAGAGTCAGTCAGTGAGTGAGAGTCAGTCAGTGAGTGAGAGTCAGTCAGTGAGTGAGAGTCAGTCAGTGAGTGAGAGTCAGTGAGTGAGTCAGTGAGTGAGAGTCAGTGAGTGAGAGTCAGTGAGTGAGAGTCAGTGAGTGAGAGAGAGTCAGTGAGTGAGAGAGAGTCAGTGAGTGAGAGAGAGTCAGTGAGTGAGAGAGTCAGTGAGTGAGAGAGAGTCAGTGAGTGAGAGTCAGTGAGTGAGAGTCAGTGAGTGAGAGTCAGCGAGTGAGAGTCAGTGAGTGAGAGTCAGTGAGTGAGTCAGTGAGTGAGAGTCAGTGAGTGAGAGTCAGTGACTGAGAGTCAGTGAGTGAGAGTCAGTGAGTGAGAGCGAGTCAGTGAGTGAGAGAGTCAGTGAGTGAGAGAGTCAGTCAGTGAGAGAGTCAGTCAGTGAGAGAGTCAGTCAGTGAGAGAGTCAGTCAGTGAGTGAGAGTGAAAGAGTCAGTCAGTGAGTGAGAGAGAGTGAGTCAGTGAGTGAGAGAGAGTGAGTGAGTCAGTGAGTAAGTCAGTGAGTGAGTGAGAGTCAGTCAATGAGAGTGAGTCAGTCAGTCAGAGAGAGTCAGTCAGTGAGAGAGTCAGTCAGTGAGAGAGAGTCAGTCAGTGAGAGAGAGTCAGTCAGTGAGAGAGAGTCAGTCAGTGAGAGAGAGTCAGTCAGTGAGAGAGAGTCAGTCAGTGAGAGAGAGTCAGTCAGTGAGAGAGAGTCATTCAGTGAGTGAGAGACAGTCATTCAGTGAGTGAGAGTCAGTGAGTGAGAGTCAGTGAGTGAGAGTGAGTGAGAGAGAGTCAGTGAGTGAGAGAGAGTCAGTGAGTGAGAGAGAGTCAGTGAGTGAGAGAGAGTCAGAGAGTGAGAGAGAGTCAGTGAGTGAGAGAGAGTCAGTGAGTGAGAGAGAGTCAGTGAGTGAGAGAGAGTCAGTGAGTGAGAGAGAGTCAGTGAGTGAGAGAGAGTCAGTGACTGAGAGTCAGTGACTGAGAGTCAGTGACTGAGAGTCAGTGAGTGAGAGCGAGTCAGTGAGTGAGAGAGTCAGTCAGTGAGTGAGAGAGTCAGTGAGTGAGTGAGAGTCAGTGAGTGAGAGAGAGTCAGTGAGTGAGAGAGAGTCAGTGAGTGAGAGAGTGAGTGAGAGAGTCAGTGAGTGAGAGAGTCAGTGAGTGAGAGAGTCAGTGAGTGAGAGAGTCAGTGAGTGAGAGAGTCAGTGAGTGAGTGAGAGAGTCAGTCAGTGAGTGAGTGAGAGAGTCAGTCAGTGAGTGAGAGAGTCAGTGAGTGAGAGTCAGTGAGTGAGTGAGAGAGTCAGTCAGTGAGTGAGAGAGTCAGTGAGTGAGAGAGTCAGTCAGTGAGTGAGAGAGTCAGTCAGTGAGTGAGCGAGTCAGTCAGTGAGTGAGAGAGTGAGTGAGAGAGTCAGTGAGTGAGATAGTCAGTGAGTGAGAGTCAGTGAGTGAGAGAGTCAGTGAGTGAGAGAGTCAGTCAGTGAGAGAGTCAGTCAGTGAGAGAGTCAGTCAGTGAGAGAGTCAGTCAGTGAGAGAGTCAGTCAGTGAGAGAGTCAGTCAGTGAGAGAGTCAGTCAGTGAGAGAGTCAGTCAGTGAGAGAGTCAGTCAGTGAGAGAGTCAGTCAGTGAGTGAGAGTGAAAGAGTCAGTCAGTGAGAGTGAAAGAGTCAGTCAGTGAGTGAGAGAGAGTGAGTCAGTGAGTGAGAGAGAGTGAGTGAGTCAGTGAGTAAGTCAGTGAGTGAGTGAGAGTCAGTCAATGAGAGTGAGTCAGTCAGTCAGAGAGAGAGTCAGTGAGAGTGTTAGTCAGTGAGTGAGAGTGATAGTCAGTGAGAGAGTCAGTCAGCCAGTGAGTGTGAGCCAGTCAGCCAGCCAGTGAGTGTGAGCCAGTCAGTCAGCGAGTGTGAGCCAGTCAGTCAGCCAGTGAGTGTGAGCCAGTCAGTCAGCCAGTGAGTGTGAGCCAGTCAGTCAGTGAGAGAGAGCCAGTGAGTGTGAGCCAGTCAGTCAGTGAGAGAGAGCCAGTCAGTGAGAGAGAGCCAGTCAGTGAGAGAGAGCCAGTCAGTGAGAGAGAGCCAGTCAGTGAGAGAGAGCCAGTCAGTGAAAGAGTCAGTCAGTGAGAGACAGTCAGTAAGTGAGAGTCAGAGTCAGTGAGAGGGAGAAACAGTGAGAGAGTCCGTGAGTTAGAGAGTCAGTGAGTGAGAGTTAGTCAGTGAGAGTGAGTCAGTCAGTCAGTGAGTGAGAGTGATAGTGAGTGAGAGTCAGTGAGTGAGAGTGAGTCAGTGAGAGAGTCAGTCAGTGAGAGTGAGTCAGTGAGAGTCACTCAGTCAGTGAGAGTCAGTCAGTTAGTGAGAGTCAGTCAGTTAGTGAGAGTCAGTCAGTTAGTGAGAGTCAGTCAGTCAGTGAGAGAGAGTCAGTCAGTCAGTGAGCGAGAGAGGGTCAGTCAGTGAGAGAGAGAGAGAGGGTCAGTCAGTGAGAGAGAGAGAGGGTCAGTCAGTGAGAGAGAGAGGGTCAGTCAGTGAGTGAGAGAGGGTCAGTCAGTGAGTGAGAGAGAGTCAGTCAGTGAGTGAGAGAGAGTCAGTCAGTGAGTGAGAGACAGTCATTCAGTGAGTGAGAGACAGTCATTCAGTGAGTGAGAGACAGTCAGTCAGTGAGTGAGAGACAGTCAGTCAGTGAGTGAGAGTCAGTCAGTGAGTGAGAGAGTCAGTGAGTGAGAGAGTCAGTGAGTGAGAGAGTCAGTGAGTGAGAGAGTCAGTGAGTGAGAGAGTCAGTGAGTGAGAGAGTCAGTCAGTGAGTGAGAGAGTCAGTCAGTGAGTGAGAGAGTCAGTCAGTGAGTGAGAGAGTCAGTGAGTGAGAGAGTCAGTGAGTGAGTCAGTGAGTGAGAGAGTCAGTGAGTGAGAGAGTCAGTCAGTGAGTGAGAGAGTCAGTCAGTGAGTGAGAGAGTCAGTCAGTGAGTGAGAGAGTCAGTCAGTGAGTGAGAGAGTCAGTCAGTGAGTGAGAGAGTCAGTCAGTGAGTGAGAGAGTCAGTCAGTGAGTGAGAGAGTCAGCCAGTGAGTGAGAGAGTCAGCCAGTGAGTGAGAGAGTCAGTCAGTGAGTGAGAGAGTCAGCCAGTGAGTGAGAGAGTCAGTCAGTGAGTGAGAGAGTCAGCCAGTGAGTGAGAGAGTCAGTCAGTGAGTGAGAGTCAGTCAGTGAGTGAGAGAGAGTCAGTCAGTGAGAGAGAGTCAGTGAGTGAGAGTCAGTCAGTGAGTGAGAGTCAGTCAGTGAGTGAGAGTCAGTCAGTGAGTGAGAGTCAGTCAGTGAGTGAGAGTCAGTCAGTGAGTGAGAGTCAGTCAGTGAGTGAGAGTCAGTCAGTGAGTGAGAGTCAGTCAGTGAGTGAGAGTCAGTCAGTGAGTGAGAGTCAGTCAGTGAGTGAGAGTCAGTCAGTGAGTGAGAGTCAGTGAGTGAGAGTCAGTCAGTGAGTGAGAGTCAGTCAGTGAGTGAGAGTCAGTGAGTGAGAGTCAGTGAGTGAGAGTCAGTGAGTGAGAGTCAGTGAGAGAGAGTCAGTGAGAGAGAGTCAGTGAGTGAGAGAGAGTCAGTGAGTGAGAGAGAGTCAGTGAGTGAGAGTCAGTGAGTGAGAGTCAGTGAGTGAGTCAGTGAGTGAGAGTCAGTGAGTGAGAGTCAGTGAGTGAGAGTCAGTGACTGAGAGTCAGTGACTGAGAGTCAGTGAGTGAGAGCGAGTCAGTGAGTGAGAGAGTCAGTCAGTGAGTGAGAGAGTCAGTCAGTGAGTGAGAGAGTCAGTCAGTGAGTGAGAGAGTCAGTGAGTGAGAGTCAGTGAGTGAGAGAGTCAGTCAGTGAGTGAGAGTCAGTCAGTGAGAGAGAGAGAGAGTGAGTGAGAGAGAGAGTCAGTGAGTGAGAGAGTCAGTCAGTCAGTGAGAGAGTCAGTCAGTGAGTGAGAGAGTCAGTCAGTGAGTGAGAGAGTCAGTCAGTGAGTGAGAGAGTCAGTCAGTGAGTGAGAGTCAGTCAGTGAGTGAGAGTCAGTCAGTCAGTGAGAGTCAGTCAGTCAGTGAGAGTCAGTCAGTCAGTGAGTGAGAGTCAGTGAGTGAGTGAGAGAGAGAGAGAGTGAGTGAGAGTCAGTGAGTGAGAGTCAGTGAGTGAGTGTCAGTGAGTGAGAGTCAGTGAGAGTGAGAGTCAGTGAGTGAGAGAGAGTCAGTGAGTGAGAGAGTGAGTGAGAGAGTCAGTCAGTGAGAGAGTCAGTCAGTGAGAGAGTCAGTCAGTGAGTGAGAGAGTCAGTGAGTGAGTGAGAGAGTCAGTCAGTGAGTGAGAGAGTCAGTGAGTGAGAGAGTCAGTGAGAGAGTCAGTGAGTGAGAGAGTCAGTGAGTGAGAGAGTCAGTCAGTGAGTGAGAGAGTCAGTCAGTGAGTGAGAGAGTCAGTCAGTGAGAGAGAGCCAGTCAGTGAGAGAGAGCCAGTCAGTGAGAGAGAGCCAGTCAGTGAAAGAGAGCCAGTCAGTGAGAGACAGTCAGTAAGTGAGAGTCAGAGTCAGTGAGAGGGAGAAACAGTGAGAGAGTCCGTGAGTTAGAGAGTCAGTGAGTGAGAGTTAGTCAGTGAGAGTGAGTCAGTCAGTCAGTGAGTGAGAGTGATAGTGAGTGAGAGTCAGTGAGTGAGAGTGAGTCAGTGAGAGAGTCAGTCAGTGAGAGTGAGTCAGTGAGAGTCACTCAGTCAGTGAGAGTCACTCAGTTAGTGAGAGTCACTCAGTTAGTGAGAGTCAGTCAGTTAGTGAGAGTCAGTCAGTCAGTGAGAGTCAGTCAGTCAGTGAGAGAGAGTCAGTCAGTCAGTGAGAGAGAGAGGGTCAGTCAGTGAGAGAGAGAGAGAGGGTCAGTCAGTGAGAGAGAGAGAGAGGGTCAGTCAGTGAGAGAGAGAGAGGGTCAGTCAGTGAGAGAGAGAGGGTCAGTCAGTGAGTGAGAGAGGGTCAGTCAGTGAGTGAGAGAGAGTCAGTCAGTGAGTGAGAGAGAGTCAGTCAGTGAGTGAGAGACAGTCATTCAGTGAGTGAGAGACAGTCATTCAGTGAGTGAGAGACAGTCAGTCAGTGAGTGAGAGACAGTCAGTCAGTGAGTGAGAGACAGTCAGTCAGTGAGTGAGAGACAGTCAGTCAGTGAGTGAGAGACAGTCAGTCAGTGAGTGAGAGTCAGTCAGTGAGTGAGAGAGTCAGTGAGTGAGAGAGTCAGTGAGTGAGAGAGTCAGTGAGTGAGAGAGTCAGTGAGTGAGAGAGTCAGTCAGTGAGTGAGAGAGTCAGTCAGTGAGTGAGAGAGTCAGTCAGTGAGTGAGAGAGTCAGTCAGTGAGTGAGAGAGTCAGTGAGTGAGAGAGTCAGTGAGTGAGAGAGTCAGTGAGTGAGAGAGTCAGTGAGTGAGAGAGTCAGTCAGTGAGTGAGAGAGTCAGTCAGTGAGTGAGAGAGTCAGTCAGTGAGTGAGAGTCAGTCAGTGAGTGAGAGTCAGTCAGTGAGTGAGAGAGAGTCAGTCAGTGAGAGAGAGTCAGTGAGTGAGAGTCAGTCAGTGAGTGAGTCAGTCAGTGAGTGAGAGTCAGTCAGTGAGTGAGAGTCAGTCAGTGAGTGAGAGTCAGTCAGTGAGTGAGAGTCAGTCAGTGAGTGAGAGTCAGTCAGTGAGTGAGAGTCAGTCAGTGAGTGAGAGTCAGTCAGTGAGTGAGAGTCAGTCAGTGAGTGAGAGTCAGTGAGTGAGAGTCAGTGAGTGAGAGTCAGTGAGAGAGAGTCAGTGAGTGAGAGAGAGTCAGTGAGTGAGAGAGAGTCAGTGAGTGAGAGAGAGTCAGTGAGTGAGAGTCAGTGAGTGAGTCAGTGAGTGAGAGTCAGTGAGTGAGAGTCAGTGAGTGAGAGTCAGTGACTGAGAGTCAGTGACTGAGAGTCAGTGAGTGAGAGTCAGTGAGTGAGAGCGAGTCAGTGAGTGAGAGAGTCAGTCAGTGAGTGAGAGAGTCAGTCAGTGAGTGAGAGAGTCAGTGAGTGAGAGTCAGTGAGTGAGAGAGTCAGTCAGTGAGTGAGAGAGTCAGTCAGTGAGAGAGAGAGAGTGAGTGAGAGAGAGAGTCAGTGAGTGAGAGAGTCAGTCAGTGAGAGAGTCAGTCAGTGAGTGAGAGAGTCAGTCAGTGAGTGAGAGAGTCAGTCAGTGAGTGAGAGAGTCAGTCAGTGAGTGAGTCAGTCAGTGAGTGAGTCAGTCAGTGAGTGAGAGTCAGTCAGTGAGTGAGAGTCAGTCAGTGAGTGAGAGTCAGTCAGTGAGTGAGAGTCAGTGAGTGAGAGTCAGTGAGTGAGTGAGAGAGAGAGAGAGTGAGTGAGAGTCAGTGAGTAAGAGTCAGTGAGTGAGTGTCAGTGAGTGAGAGAGAGTCAGTGAGAGTGAGAGTCAGTGAGTGAGAGAGAGTCAGTGAGTGAGAGAGTGAGTGAGAGAGTCAGTCAGTGAGAGAGTCAGTCAGTGAGAGAGTCAGTCAGTGAGTGAGAGAGTCAGTCAGTGAGTGAGAGAGTCAGTCAGTGAGTGAGAGAGTCAGTCAGTGAGTGAGAGAGTCAGTGAGTGAGTGAGAGAGTCAGTCAGTGAGTGAGAGAGTCAGTCAGTGAGTGAGAGAGTCAGTCAGTGAGTGAGAGAGTGAGTGAGAGAGGCAGTGAGTGAGAGAGTCAGTGAGAGAGTCAGTGAGTGAGAGAGTCAGTCAGTGAGTGAGAGAGTCAGTCAGTGAGTGAGAGAGTCAGTCAGTGAGTGAGAGAGTGAGTGAGAGAGGCAGTGAGTGAGAGAGTCAGTGAGAGAGTCAGTCAGTGAGAGAGTCAGTCAGTGAGAGAGTCAGTCAGTGAGAGAGTCAGTCAGTGAGTGAGAGTGAAAGTCAGTCAGTGTGAGAGAGAGAGAGTGAAAGAGTCAGTCAGTGGGAGAGAGTGAAAGAGTCAGTCAGTGAGAGAGAGTGAGTGAGTCAGTGAGTAAGTCAGTGAGTGAGTGAGAGTCAGTCAATGAGAGTGAGTCAGTCAGTCAGAGAGAGAGTCAGTGAGAGTGTTAGTCAGTGAGTGAGAGTGATAGTCAGTGAGAGAGTCAGTCAGCCAGTGAGTGTGAGCCAGTCAGCCAGCCAGTGAGTGTGAGCCAGTCAGTCAGCCAGTGAGTGTGAACCAGTCAGTCAGCCAGTGAGTGTGAGCCAGTCAGTCAGTGAGAGAGAGCCAGTCAGTGAGAGAGAGCCAGTCAGTGAGAGAGAGCCAGTCAGTGAGAGAGAGAGCCAGTCAGTGAGAGAGAGCCAGTCAGTGAGAGAGCCAGTCAGTGAGAGAGAGCCAGTCAGTGAAAGAGTCAGTCAGTGAGAGGGAGAAACAGTGAGAGAGTCCGTGAGTTAGAGAGTCAGTGAGTGAGAGTTAGTCAGTGAGAGTGAGTCAGTCAGTCAGTGAGTGAGAGTGATAGTGAGTGAGAGTCAGTGAGTGAGAGTGAGTCAGTGAGAGAGTCAGTCAGTGAGAGTGAGTCAGTGAGAGTCACTCAGTCAGTGAGAGTCACTCAGTTAGTGAGAGTCACTCAGTTAGTGAGAGTCAGTCAGTTAGTGAGAGTCAGTCAGTCAGTGAGAGAGAGTCAGTGAGAGAGAGAGGGTCAGTCAGTGAGAGAGAGAGAGGGTCAGTCAGTGAGAGAGAGGGTCAGTCAGTGAGTGAGAGAGGGTCAGTCAGTGAGTGAGAGAGAGTCAGTCAGTGAGTGAGAGAGAGTCAGTCAGTGAGTGAGAGACAGTCAGTCAGGGAGTGAGAGACAGTCAGTCAGTGAGTGAGAGACAGTCAGTCAGTGAGTGAGAGTCAGTCAGTGAGTGAGAGAGTCAGTGAGTGAGAGAGTCAGTCAGTGAGTGAGAGAGTCAGTCAGTGAGTGAGAGAGTCAGTCAGTGAGTGAGAGAGTCAGTCAGTGAGTGAGAGAGTCAGTCAGTGAGTGAGAGTCAGTCAGTGAGTGAGAGTCAGTGAGTGAGAGAGTCAGTCAGTGAGTGAGAGTCAGTGAGTGAGAGAGTCAGTCAGTGAGTGAGAGAGAGTCAGTGAGTGAGTCAGTGAGTGAGAGTCGGTCAGTGAGTGAGAGTCAGTCAGTGAGTGAGTCAGTCAGTGAGTGAGTCAGTCAGTGAGTGAGAGTCAGTCAGTGAGTGAGAGTCAGTCAGTGAGTGAGAGTCAGTGAGAGTCAGTGAGAGAGTCAGTGAGTGAGAGTCAGTGAGTGAGAGTCAGTGAGTGAGAGTCAGTGAGTGAGAGTCAGTGAGAGTGAGTCAGTCAGTGAGAGAGAGGGTCAGTCAGTGAGAGAGAGAGAGGGTCAGTCAGTGAGAGAGAGAGAGGGTCAGTCAGTGAGAGAGAGAGAGGATCAGTCAGTGAGTGAGAGAGGGTCAGTCAGTGAGTGAGAGAGAGTCAGTCAGTGAGTGAGAGAGAGTCAGTCAGTGAGTGAGAGAGAGTCAGTGAGTGAGAGAGAGTCAGTCAGTGAGTGAGAGACAGTCATTCAGTGAGTGAGAGACAGTCAGTGAGTGAGAGTCAGTCAGTGAGTGAGTCAGTCAGTGAGTGAGAGTCAGTCAGTGAGTGAGAGTCAGTCAGTGAGTGAGAGTCAGTGACAGAGTCAGTGACTGAGAGTCAGTGACAGAGTCAGTGAGTGAGAGTCAGTGAGTGAGAGAGTCAGTCAGTGAGAGAGAGCCAGTCAGTGAGAGAGAGCCAGTCAGTGAAAGAGTCAGTCAGTGAGAGACAGTCAGTAAGTGAGAGTCAGAGTCAGTGAGAGGGAGAAACAGTGAGAGAGTCCGTGAGTTAGAGAGTCAGTGAGTGAGAGTTAGTCAGTGAGAGTGAGTCAGTCAGTCAGTGAGTGAGAGTGATAGTGAGTGAGAGTCAGTGAGTGAGAGTGAGTCAGTGAGAGAGTCAGTCAGTGAGAGTGAGTCAGTGAGAGTCACTCAGTCAGTGAGAGTCACTCAGTTAGTGAGAGTCAGTCAGTTAGTGAGAGTCAGTCAGTTAGTGAGAGTCAGTCAGTCAGTGAGAGAGAGTCAGTCAGTCAGTGAGCGAGAGAGGGTCAGTCAGTGAGGGAGAGAGAGAGGGTCAGTCAGTGAGAGAGAGAGAGGGTCAGTCAGTGAGAGAGAGAGGGTCAGTCAGTGAGTGAGAGAGGGTCAGTCAGTGAGTGAGAGAGAGTCAGTCAGTGAGTGAGAGAGAGTCAGTCAGTGAGTGAGAGACAGTCATTCAGTGAGTGAGAGACAGTCATTCAGTGAGTGAGAGACAGTCAGTCAGTGAGTGAGAGACAGTCAGTCAGTGAGTGAGAGTCAGTCAGTGAGTGAGAGAGTCAGTGAGTGAGAGAGTCAGTGAGTGAGAGAGTCAGTGAGTGAGAGAGTCAGTGAGTGAGAGAGTCAGTCAGTGAGTGAGAGAGTCAGTCAGTGAGTGAGAGAGTCAGTCAGTGAGTGAGAGAGTCAGTGAGAGAGTCAGTGAGTGAGAGAGTCAGTCAGTGAGTGAGAGAGTCAGTCAGTGAGTGAGAGAGTCAGTCAGTGAGTGAGAGAGTCAGTCAGTGAGTGAGAGAGTCAGTCAGTGAGTGAGAGAGTCAGTCAGTGAGTGAGAGAGTCAGCCAGTGAGTGAGAGAGTCAGCCAGTGAGTGAGAGAGTCAGTGAGTGAGAGAGAGTCAGTCAGTGAGAGAGAGTCAGTGAGTGAGAGTCAGTGAGTGAGAGTCAGTGAGTGAGAGTCAGTCAGTGAGTGAGTCAGTCAGTGAGTGAGAGTCAGTCAGTGAGTGAGAGTCAGTCAGTGAGTGAGAGTCAGTCAGTGAGTGAGAGTCAGTCAGTGAGTGAGAGTCAGTCAGTGAGTGAGAGTCAGTCAGTGAGTGAGAGTCATTCAGTGAGTGAGAGACAGTCATTCAGTGAGTGAGAGTCAGTGAGTGAGAGTCAGTGAGTGAGAGTGAGTGAGAGAGAGTCAGTGAGTGAGTGAGAGAGTCAGTCAGTGAGTGAGCGAGTCAGTCAGTGAGTGAGAGTCAGTCAGTGAGTGAGAGTCAGTCAGTGAGTGAGAGTCAGTCAGTGAGTGAGAGTCAGTCAGTGAGTGAGAGTCAGTCAGTGAGTGAGAGTCAGTGAGTGAGAGTCAGTCAGTGAGTGAGAGTCAGTCAGTGAGTGAGAGTCAGTGAGTGAGAGTCAGTGAGTGAGAGTCAGTGAGTGAGAGTCAGTGAGTGAGAGTCAGTGAGTGAGAGTCAGTGAGAGAGAGTCAGTGAGAGAGAGAGTCAGTGAGTGAGAGAGAGTCAGTGAGTGAGAGAGAGTCAGTGAGTGAGAGAGTCAGTGAGTGAGAGAGAGTCAGTGAGTGAGAGTCAGTGAGTGAGTCAGTGAGTGAGAGTCAGTGAGTGAGAGTCAGTGAGTGAGAGTCAGTGACTGAGAGTCAGTGAGTGAGAGTCAGTGAGTGAGAGCGAGTCAGTGAGTGAGAGAGTCAGTCAGTGAGTGAGAGAGTCAGTCAGAGAGTGAGAGAGTCAGTGAGTGAGAGTCAGTCAGTGAGTGAGAGAGTCAGTCAGTGAGTGAGAGAGTCAGTCAGTGAGAGAGAGAGAGTGAGTGAGAGAGAGAGTCAGTGAGTGAGAGAGTCAGTCAGTCAGTGAGAGAGTCAGTCAGTGAGTGAGAGAGTCAGTCAGTGAGTGAGAGAGTCAGTCAGTGAGTGAGAGAGTCAGTCCGTGAGTGAGAGAGTCAGTCAGTGAGTGAGAGAGTCAGTCAGTGAGTGAGAGTCAGTCAGTGAGTGAGAGTCAGTCAGTCAGTGAGTGAGAGTCAGTGAGTGAGTGAGAGAGAGAGAGAGTGAGTGAGAGTCAGTGAGTGAGAGTCAGTGAGTGAGTGTCAGTGAGTGAGAGAGAGTCAGTGAGAGTGAGAGTCAGTGAGTGAGAGAGAGTCAGTGAGTGAGAGAGTGAGTGAGAGAGTCAGTCAGTGAGAGAGTCAGTCAGTGAGAGAGTCAGTCAGTGAGTGAGAGAGTCAGTCAGTGAGTGAGAGAGTCAGTCAGTGAGTGAGAGAGTCAGTGAGTGAGTGAGAGAGTCAGTCAGTGAGTGAGAGAGTCAGTGAGTGAGAGAGTCAGTGAGAGAGTCAGTGAGTGAGAGAGTCAGTCAGTGAGTGAGAGAGTCAGTCAGTGAGTGAGAGAGTCAGTCAGTGAGTGAGAGAGTGAGTGAGAGAGGCAGTGAGTGAGAGAGTCAGTGAGAGAGTCAGTCAGTGAGAGAGTCAGTCAGTGAGAGAGTCAGTCAGTGAGAGAGTCAGTCAGTGAGAGAGTCAGTCAGTGAGTGAGAGTGAAAGTCAGTCAGTGTGAGAGAGAGAGAGTGAAAGAGTCAGTCAGTGGGAGAGAGTGAAAGAGTCAGTCAGTGAGAGAGAGTGAGTGAGTCAGTGAGTAAGTCAGTGAGTGAGTGAGAGTCAGTCAATGAGAGTGAGTCAGTCAGTCAGAGAGAGAGTCAGTGAGAGTGTTAGTCAGTGAGTGAGAGTGATAGTCAGTGAGAGAGTCAGTCAGCCAGTGAGTGTGAGCCAGTCAGCCAGCCAGTGAGTGTGAGCCAGTCAGTCAGCCAGTGAGTGTGAACCAGTCAGTCAGCCAGTGAGTGTGAGCCAGTCAGTCAGTGAGAGAGAGCCAGTCAGTGAGAGAGAGCCAGTCAGTGAGAGAGAGCCAGTCAGTGAGAGAGAGAGCCAGTCAGTGAGAGAGAGCCAGTCAGTGAGAGAGCCAGTCAGTGAGAGAGAGCCAGTCAGTGAAAGAGTCAGTCAGTGAGAGGGAGAAACAGTGAGAGAGTCCGTGAGTTAGAGAGTCAGTGAGTGAGAGTTAGTCAGTGAGAGTGAGTCAGTCAGTCAGTGAGTGAGAGTGATAGTGAGTGAGAGTCAGTGAGTGAGAGTCAGTGAGTGAGAGTGAGTCAGTGAGAGTGAGTCAGTGAGAGTCACTCAGTCAGTGAGAGTCACTCAGTTAGTGAGAGTCACTCAGTTAGTGAGAGTCAGTCAGTTAGTGAGAGTCAGTCAGTCAGTGAGAGAGAGTCAGTGAGAGAGAGAGGGTCAGTCAGTGAGAGAGAGAGAGGGTCAGTCAGTGAGAGAGAGGGTCAGTCAGTGAGTGAGAGAGGGTCAGTCAGTGAGTGAGAGAGAGTCAGTCAGTGAGTGAGAGAGAGAGAGTCAGTCAGTGAGTGAGAGAGAGTCAGTCCGTGAGTGAGAGACAGTCAGTCAGGGAGTGAGAGACAGTCAGTCAGTGAGTGAGAGACAGTCAGTCAGTGAGTGAGAGACAGTCAGTCAGTGAGTGAGAGTCAGTCAGTGAGTGAGAGAGTCAGTGAGTGAGAGAGTCAGTCAGTGAGTGAGAGAGTCAGTCAGTGAGTGAGAGAGTCAGTCAGTGAGTGAGAGAGTCAGTCAGTGAGTGAGAGTCAGTCAGTGAGTGAGAGTCAGTGAGTGAGAGAGTCAGTCAGTGAGTGAGAGAGTCAGTCAGTGAGTGAGAGAGTCAGTCAGTGAGTGAGAGAGTCAGTCAGTGAGTGAGAGTCAGTGAGTGAGAGAGTCAGTCAGTGAGTGAGAGAGAGAGAGTCAGTGAGTGAGAGTCGGTCAGTGAGTGAGAGTCAGTCAGTGAGTGAGTCAGTCAGTGAGTGAGAGTCAGTCAGTGAGTGAGAGTCAGTCAGTGAGTGAGAGTCAGTCAGTGAGTGAGAGTCAGTGAGAGTCAGTGAGAGAGAGTCAGTGAGAGAGTCAGTGAGAGAGTCAGTGAGTGAGTCAGTGAGTGAGTCAGTGAGTGAGAGTCAGTGAGTGAGAGTCAGTGAGTGAGAGTCAGTGAGTGAGAGTCAGTGAGTGAGAGTCAGTGAGTGAGAGTCAGTGAGTGAGAGTCAGTGAGTGAGAGTCAGTGAGTGAGAGAGAGTCAGTGAGTGAGAGAGAGTCAGTGAGTGAGAGAGAGTCAGTGAGTGAGAGAGAGTCAGTGAGTGAGAGAGAGTCAGTGAGTGAGAGAGAGTCAGTGAGTGAGAGAGTCAGTGAGTGAGAGAGAGTCAGTGAGTGAGAGTCAGCGAGTGAGAGTCAGCGAGTGAGAGTCAGCGAGTGAGAGTCAGTGAGTGAGAGTCAGTGAGTGAGTCAGTGAGTGAGAGTCAGTGACTGAGAGTCAGTGAGTGAGAGTCAGTGAGTGAGAGCGAGTCAGTGAGTGAGAGAGTCAGTGAGTGAGAGAGTCAGTGAGAGAGTCAGTCAGTGAGAGAGTCAGTCAGTGAGAGAGTCAGTCAGTGAGAGAGTCAGTCAGTGAGAGAGTCAGTCAGTGAGAGAGTCAGTCAGTGAGAGAGTCAGTCAGTGAGAGAGTCAGTCAGTGAGAGAGTCAGTCAGTGAGTGAGAGTGAAAGAGTCAGTCAGTGAGTGAGAGAGAGTGAGTCAGTGAGTGAGAGAGAGTGAGTGAGTCAGTGAGTAAGTCAGTGAGTGAGTGAGAGTCAGTCAATGAGAGTGAGTCAGTCAGTCAGAGAGAGTCAGTCAGTGAGAGAGTCAGTCAGTGAGAGAGAGTCAGTCAGTGAGAGAGAGTCAGTCAGTGAGAGAGAGTCAGTCAGTGAGAGAGAGTCAGTCAGTGAGAGAGTCAGTGAGTGAGAGAGAGTCAGTGAGTGAGAGTCAGTCAGTGAGTGAGAGACAGTCATTCAGTGAGTGAGAGACAGTCATTCAGTGAGTGAGAGTCAGTGAGTGAGAGTGAGTGAGAGAGAGTCAGTGAGTGAGAGAGAGTCAGTGAGTGAGAGAGAGTCAGTGAGTGAGAGAGAGTCAGTGAGTGAGAGAGAGTCAGTGAGTGAGAGAGAGTCAGTGAGTGAGAGAGAGTCAGTGACTGAGAGTCAGTGACTGAGAGTGAGTGAGAGCGAGTCAGTGAGTGAGAGAGTCAGTCAGTGAGTGAGAGAGTCAGTGAGTGAGTGAGAGAGTCAGTGAGTGAGAGAGAGTCAGTGAGTGAGAGAGAGTCAGTGAGTGAGAGAGTGAGTGAGAGAGTGAGTGAGTGAGAGAGTCAGTGAGTGAGAGAGTCAGTGAGTGAGAGAGTCAGTGAGTGAGAGAGTCAGTCAGTGAGTGAGAGAGTCAGTGAGTGAGTGAGAGTCAGTGAGTGAGTGAGAGAGTCAGTCAGTGAGTGAGAGAGTCAGTGAGTGAGAGAGTCAGTCAGTGAGTGAGCGAGTCAGTCAGTGAGTGAGAGAGTGAGTGAGAGAGTCAGTGAGTGAGATAGTCAGTGAGTGAGAGTCAGTGAGTGAGAGAGTCAGTGAGTGAGAGAGTCAGTGAGTGAGAGAGTCAGTGAGTGAGAGAGTCAGTCAGTGAGAGAGTCAGTCAGTGAGAGAGTCAGTCAGTGAGAGAGTCAGTCAGTGAGAGAGTCAGTCAGTGAGAGAGTCAGTCAGTGAGTGAGAGTGAAAGAGTCAGTCAGTGAGTGAGAGAGAGTGAGTCAGTGAGTGAGAGAGAGTGAGTGAGTCAGTGAGTAAGTCAGTGAGTGAGTGAGAGTCAGTCAATGAGAGTGAGTCAGTCAGTCAGAGAGAGAGTCAGTGAGAGTGTTAGTCAGTGAGTGAGAGTGATAGTCAGTGAGAGAGTCAGTCAGCCAGTGAGTGTGAGCCAGTCAGCCAGCCAGTGAGTGTGAGCCAGTCAGTCAGCGAGTGTGAGCCAGTCAGTCAGCCAGTGAGTGTGAACCAGTCAGTCAGCCAGTGAGTGTGAGCCAGTCAGTCAGTGAGAGAGAGCCAGTCAGTGAGAGAGAGCCAGTCAGTGAGAGAGAGCCAGTCAGTGAGAGAGAGCCAGTCAGTGAGAGAGAGCCAGTCAGTGAAAGAGTCAGTCAGTGAGAGACAGTCAGTAAGTGAGAGTCAGAGTCAGTGAGAGGGAGAAACAGTGAGAGAGTCCGTGAGTTAGAGAGTCAGTGAGTGAGAGTTAGTCAGTGAGAGTGAGTCAGTCAGTCAGTGAGTGAGAGTGATAGTGAGTGAGAGTCAGTGAGTGAGAGTGAGTCAGTGAGAGAGTCAGTCAGTGAGAGTGAGTCAGTGAGAGTCACTCAGTCAGTGAGAGTCACTCAGTTAGTGAGAGTCAGTCAGTTAGTGAGAGTCAGTCAGTGAGAGAGAGTCAGTCAGTCAGTGAGAGAGAGAGGGTCAGTCAGTGAGAGAGAGAGAGAGGGTCAGTCAGTGAGAGAGAGAGAGAGGGTCAGTCAGTGAGAGAGAGAGAGAGGGTCAGTCAGTGAGAGAGAGAGAGAGGGTCAGTCAGTGAGAGAGAGAGGGTCAGTCAGTGAGTGAGAGAGGGTCAGTCAGTGAGTGAGAGAGGGTCAGTCAGTGAGTGAGAGAGGGTCAGTCAGTGAGTGAGAGAGGGTCAGTCAGTGAGTGAGAGAGAGTCAGTCAGTGAGTGAGAGAGAGTCAGTGAGTGAGAGACAGTCATTCAGTGAGTGAGAGACAGTCATTCAGTGAGTGAGAGACAGTCAGTCAGTGAGTGAGAGACAGTCAGTCAGTGAGTGAGAGTCAGTCAGTGAGTGAGAGAGTCAGTGAGTGAGAGAGTCAGTGAGTGAGAGAGTCAGTGAGTGAGAGAGTCAGTCAGTGAGTGAGAGAGTCAGTCAGTGAGTGAGAGAGTCAGTCAGTGAGTGAGAGAGTCAGTGAGTGAGAGAGTCAGTGAGTGAGAGAGTCAGTGAGTGAGAGAGTCAGTGAGTGAGAGAGTCAGTGAGTGAGAGAGTCAGTCAGTGAGTGAGAGAGTCAGTCAGTGAGTGAGAGAGTCAGTCAGTGAGTGAGAGAGTCAGTCAGTGAGTGAGAGAGTCAGTCAGTGAGTGAGAGAGTCAGTCAGTGAGTGAGAGAGTCAGTCAGTGAGTGAGAGTCAGTCAGTGAGTGAGAGAGAGTCAGTCAGTGAGAGAGAGTCAGTGAGTGAGAGTCAGTGAGTGAGAGTCAGTGAGTGAGAGTCAGTCAGTGAGTGAGTCAGTCAGTGAGTGAGAGTCAGTCAGTGAGTGAGAGTCAGTCAGTGAGTGAGAGTCAGTCAGTGAGTGAGAGTCAGTCAGTGAGTGAGAGTCAGTCAGTGAGTGAGAGTCAGTGAGTGAGAGTCAGTCAGTGAGTGAGAGTCAGTCAGTGAGTGAGAGTCAGTCAGTGAGTGAGAGTCAGTGAGTGAGAGTCAGTGAGTGAGAGTCAGTGAGTGAGAGTCAGTGAGTGAGAGTCAGTGAGAGAGAGTCAGTGAGTGAGAGAGAGTCAGTGAGTGAGAGAGAGTCAGTGAGTGAGAGAGTCAGTGAGTGAGAGAGTCAGTGAGTGAGAGTCAGTGAGTGAGAGAGTCAGTCAGTGAGTGAGAGAGTCAGTCAGTGAGAGAGAGAGAGTGAGTGAGAGAGAGAGTCAGTGAGTGAGAGAGTCAGTCAGTCAGTGAGAGAGTCAGTCAGTGAGTGAGAGAGTCAGTCAGTGAGTGAGAGAGTCAGTCAGTGAGTGAGAGAGTCAGTCAGTGAGTGAGAGTCAGTCAGTGAGTGAGAGTCAGTCAGTCAGTGAGTGAGAGTCAGTGAGTGAGTGAGAGAGAGAGAGAGTGAGTGAGAGTCAGTGAGTGAGTGTCAGTGAGTGAGAGAGAGTCAGTGAGAGTGAGAGTCAGTGAGTGAGAGAGAGTCAGTGAGTGAGAGAGTGAGTGAGAGAGTCAGTCAGTGAGAGAGTCAGTCAGTGAGAGAGTCAGTCAGTGAGTGAGAGAGTCAGTCAGTGAGTGAGAGAGTCAGTCAGTGAGTGAGAGAGTCAGTCAGTGAGTGAGAGAGTCAGTCAGTGAGTGAGAGAGTCAGTGAGTGAGAGAGTCAGTGAGAGAGTCAGTGAGTGAGAGAGTCAGTCAGTGAGTGAGAGAGTCAGTCAGTGAGTGAGAGAGTCAGTCAGTGAGTGAGAGAGTGAGTGAGAGAGGCAGTGAGTGAGAGAGGCAGTGAGTGAGAGAGTCAGTCAGTGAGAGAGTCAGTCAGTGAGAGAGTCAGTCAGTGAGAGAGTCAGTCAGTGAGAGAGTCAGTCAGTGAGAGAGTCAGTCAGTGAGAGAGTCAGTCAGTGAGTGAGAGTGAAAGTCAGTCAGTGTGAGAGAGAGAGAGTGAAAGAGTCAGTCAGTGGGAGAGAGTGAAAGAGTCAGTCAGTGAGAGAGAGTGAGTGAGTCAGTGAGTAAGTCAGTGAGTGAGTGAGAGTCAGTCAATGAGAGTGAGTCAGTCAGTCAGAGAGAGAGTCAGTGAGAGTGTTAGTCAGTGAGTGAGAGTGATAGTCAGTGAGAGAGTCAGTCAGCCAGTGAGTGTGAGCCAGTCAGCCAGCCAGTGAGTGTGAGCCAGTCAGTCAGCCAGTGAGTGTGAACCAGTCAGTCAGCCAGTGAGTGTGAGCCAGTCAGTCAGTGAGAGAGAGCCAGTCAGTGAGAGAGAGCCAGTCAGTGAGAGAGAGCCAGTCAGTGAGAGAGAGAGCCAGTCAGTGAGAGAGAGCCAGTCAGTGAGAGAGAGCCAGTCAGTGAGAGAGAGCCAGTCAGTGAAAGAGTCAGTCAGTGAGAGGGAGAAACAGTGAGAGAGTCCGTGAGTTAGAGAGTCAGTGAGTGAGAGTTAGTCAGTGAGAGTGAGTCAGTCAGTCAGTGAGTGAGAGTGATAGTGAGTGAGAGTCAGTGAGTGAGAGTGAGTCAGTGAGAGAGTCAGTCAGTGAGAGTGAGTCAGTGAGAGTCACTCAGTCAGTGAGAGTCACTCAGTTAGTGAGAGTCACTCAGTTAGTGAGAGTCAGTCAGTTAGTGAGAGTCAGTCAGTCAGTGAGAGAGAGTCAGTGAGAGAGAGAGGGTCAGTCAGTGAGAGAGAGAGAGGGTCAGTCAGTGAGAGAGAGGGTCAGTCAGTGAGTGAGAGAGGGTCAGTCAGTGAGTGAGAGAGAGTCAGTCAGTGAGTGAGAGAGAGTCAGTCAGTGAGTGAGAGACAGTCAGTCAGGGAGTGAGAGACAGTCATTCAGTGAGTGAGAGACAGTCAGTCAGTGAGTGAGAGACAGTCAGTCAGTGAGTGAGAGTCAGTCAGTGAGTGAGAGAGTCAGTGAGTGAGAGAGTCAGTCAGTGAGTGAGAGAGTCAGTCAGTGAGTGAGAGAGTCAGTCAGTGAGTGAGAGAGTCAGTCAGTGAGTGAGAGTCAGTCAGTGAGTGAGAGTCAGTCAGTGAGTGAGAGTCAGTGAGTGAGTCAGTCAGTGAGTGAGAGAGTCAGTCAGTGAGTGAGAGAGTCAGTCAGTGAGTGAGAGAGTCAGTCAGTGAGTGAGAGTCAGTGAGTGAGAGAGTCAGTCAGTGAGTGAGAGAGAGAGAGTCAGTGAGTGAGAGTCAGTGAGTGAGAGTCGGTCAGTGAGTGAGAGTCAGTCAGTGAGTGAGTCAGTCAGTGAGTGAGAGTCAGTCAGTGAGTGAGAGTCAGTCAGTGAGTGAGAGTCAGTGAGAGTCAGTGAGAGAGAGTCAGTGAGAGAGTCAGTGAGAGAGAGTCAGTGAGTGAGTCAGTGAGTGAGTCAGTGAGTGAGAGTCAGTGAGTGAGAGTCAGTGAGTGAGAGTCAGTGAGTGAGAGTCAGTGAGTGAGAGTCAGTGAGTGAGAGTCAGTGAGTGAGAGTCAGTGAGTGAGAGTCAGTGAGTGAGAGTCAGTGAGTGAGAGAGAGTGAGTCAGTCAGTGAGAGTGAGTCAGTCAGTGAGAGAGAGAGGGTCAGTCAGTGAGAGAGAGAGAGGGTCAGTCAGTGAGAGAGAGAGAGGGTCAGTCAGTGAGAGAGAGAGAGGGTCAGTCAGTGAGTGAGAGAGGGTCAGTCAGTGAGTGAGAGAGAGTCAGTCAGTGAGTGAGAGAGAGTCAGTGAGTGAGAGAGAGTCAGTCAGTGAGTGAGAGACAGTCATTCAGTGAGTGAGAGACAGTCAGTCAGTGAGTGAGAGACAGTCAGTGAGTGAGAGTCAGTCAGTGAGTGAGTCAGTCAGTGAGTGAGAGTCAGTCAGTGAGTGAGAGTCAGTCAGTGAGTGAGAGTCAGTGACAGAGTCAGTGACTGAGAGTCAGTGACTGAGAGTCAGTGAGTGAGAGTCAGTGAGTGAGAGAGAGTGAGTCAGTCAGTGAGAGTGAGTCAGTCAGTGAGAGAGAGAGGGTCAGTCAGTGAGAGAGAGAGAGGGTCAGTCAGTGAGTGAGAGAGGGTCAGTCAGTGAGTGAGAGTCAGTCAGTGAGTGAGAGTCAGTCAGTGAGTGAGAGTCAGTCAGTGAGTGAGAGTCAGTCAGTGAGTGAGAGTCAGTCAGTGAGTGAGAGTCAGTGAGTGAGTGAGAGTCAGTGAGTGAGAGTCAGTGAGTGAGAGTCAGTGAGTGAGAGTCAGTGAGTGAGAGTCAGTGAGTGAGAGAGAGTGAGTCAGTGAGTGAGAGAGTCAGTGAGTGAGAGAGTCAGTGAGTGAGAGAGTCAGTCAGTGAGTGAGAGAGTCAGTCAGTGAGTGAGAGAGAGAGTCAGTCAGTTAGTGAGAGAGTGAGAGAGAGTCAGTCAGTGAGTGAGAGAGTCAGTGAGTGAGAGAGAGGGAGTCAGTGAGTGAGAGTCAGTCAGTGAGTGAGAGTGATAGTGAGTGAGAGTGATAGTGAGTGAGAGTCAGTGAGTGAGTGAGAGTCAGTGAGTGAGTGAGAGTCAGTCTATCAGTGAGAGTCAGTCAGTCAGTGAGAGTCAGTCAGTCAGTGAGAGAGTCAGTCAGTCAGTGGGAGAGTCAGTCAGTGAGAGAGTCAGTCAGTGAGAGTCAGTGTTGGACCTGGCCCTCTTTGCAGGGTCATCCCTAAACTTGTTGCCTTCCTCCAATACGCTCTCTGACCTGTTTTTGTTGGTTTAATGACTCTGGGCACTTTACCACTGCTGACCAGTGCTAAAGTGCATATGCTCTCCCTGTGCAAAATGTATATGTGATTGATTTCCATGATTGGCTCATTGGATTTACTGTCAGTCTCCAGTAAGGTGCACCAGGAGTGCCAGGGCTTGTAAATACCAATACTGCTAGTGGGCCTGCAGCGCTGGTTGCGCCACCCACAGAAGCAGCCTTTTAAAATGTGTCTAGGGTCTGCCATTGCAGAACCTGTGTGCAGTCTGGTACTGTCATGCTGGCTGGGCAAGTGCACACACTTGCCAGCCCCTAAACCTTCCCTTAACTTCATATTAGTCACCCCCATGGTAGGCCCAATGGCAGGTTGCATTGTAAGTGTAAGGTAGGACATGCTCTGATGTATGTGGCATGTCCTAATAGTGAATTACAGCCAAATTCGTTTTTGACTATTGCAAGGCTACCTGTTCTCTTAGGCCAAGATGGGCTGCTGGAATTATTACACTCTATAATCCCAGCAGGCTCAGGGAACATGGTAGAAAGTCAAGTTTAGTATGCCTGAACTCAGAATAATAAAATACTTCTTTTAGTAAAGTTTATTTTAATATCCTGTGTTTGCAAATGCTACTTTTAGAACGCTGCAAAAAACACAGTTGATGGACAGAATGTAGAACAATGTCATACATTCACCCCAGTACAAGGATCTGGGCCTAAATCCATCGTTTTTTTGCACTCCACACCACCCTGGGTTAGACACTGGCTATATGCAAATCAGCTCTGACCCTGTGCCTCATGGGAACAGTCCAGTCCGAACTACCAAGCCATGTCTTTCCCAGACCGGAATCAAGCATCCAAGGACCGGTTTCTGGCTATCAGCCTTCATCAGCCTGGATAGCTTGACTCCAGTGGTGTGGAGAGCCTGGGACTCACGTCTGAGCATTCCCAGCACACTCAGGGTGAAATTGCAAAAAACACAGTTGATGGACAGAATGTAGAACAATGTCATACATTCACCCCAGTACAAGGATCTGGGCCTAAATCCATCGTTTTTTTGCACTCCACACCACCCTGGGTTAGACACTGGCTATATGCAAATCAGCTCTGACCCTGTGCCTCATGGGAACAGTCCAGTCCGAACTACCAAGCCATGTCTTTCCCAGACCGGAATCAAGCATCCAAGGACCGGTTTCTGGCTATCAGCCTTCATCAGCCTGGATAGCTTGACTCCAGTGGTGTGGAGAGCCTGGGACTCACGTCTGAGCATTCCCAGCACACTCAGGGTGAAATTGCAAAAAACACAGTTGATGGACAGAATGTAGAACAATGTCATACATTCACCCCAGTACAAGGATCTGGGCCTAAATCCATCGTTTTTTTGCACTCCACACCACCCTGGGTTAGACACTGGCTATATGCAAATCAGCTCTGACCCTGTGCCTCATGGGAACAGTCCAGTCCGAACTACCAAGCCATGTCTTTCCCAGACCGGAATCAAGCATCCAAGGACCGGTTTCTGGCTATCAGCCTTCATCAGCCTGGATAGCTTGACTCCAGTGGTGTGGAGAGCCTGGGACTCACGTCTGAGCATTCCCCGCACACTCAGGGTGAAATTGCAAAAAACACAGTTGATGGACAGAATGTAGAACAATGTCATACATTCACCCCAGTACAAGGATCTGGGCCTAAATCCATCGTTTTTTTGCACTCCACACCACCCTGGGATAGACACTGGCTATATGCAAATCAGCTCTGACCCTGTGCCTCATGGAACAGTCCAGTCCGAACTACCAAGCCATGTCTTTCCCAGACCGGAATCAAGCATCCAAGGACCGGTTTCTGGCTATCAGCCTTCATCAGCCTGGATAGCTTGACTCCAGTGGTGTGGAGAGCCTGGGACTCACGTCTGAGCATCCCCAGCACACTCAGGGTGAAATTGCAAAAAACACAGTTGATGGACAGAATGTAGAACAATGTCATACATTCACCCCAGTACAAGGATCTGGGCCTAAATCCATCGTTTTTTTGCACTCCACACCACCCTGGGTTAGACACTGGCTATATGCAAATCAGCTCTGACCCTGTGCCTCATGGGAACAGTCCAGTCCGAACTACCAAGCCATGTCTTTCCCAGACCGGAATCAAGCATCCAAGGACCAGTTTCTGGCTATCAGCCTTCATCAGCCTGGATAGCTTGACTCCAGTGGTGTGGAGAGCCTGGGACTCACGTCTGAGCATCCCCAGCACACTCAGGGTGAGTCAGTCAGTCAGTGAGAGTCAGTCAGTCAGTCAGTGAGAGTCAGTCAGTCAGTCAGTGAGAGTCAGTCAGTCAGTCAGTGAGAGTCAGTCAGTCAGTCAGTGAGAGTCAGTCTATCAGTGAGAGTCAGTCTATCAGTGAGAGTCAGTCTATCAGTGAGAGTCAGTCAGTCAGTCAGTGAGAGTCAGTCAGTCAGTGAGAGTCAGTCAGTCAGTGAGAGTCAGTCAGTCAGTCAGTGAGAGAGTCAGTCAGTGAGAGAGTCAGTCAGTGAGAGAGTCAGTCAGTGAGAGAGTCAGTCAGTGAGAATCAGTCAGTGAAAGTCAGAGTCAGTGAGAGTCAGTGTTGGACCTGGCCCTCTTTGCAGGGTCATCCCTAAACTTGTTGCCTTCCTCCAATACGCTCTCTGACCTGTTTTTGTTGGTTTAATGACTCTGGGCACTTTACCACTGCTGACCAGTGCTAAAGTGCATATGCTCTCCCTGTGCAAAATGTATATGTGATTGATTTCCATGATTGGCTCATTGGATTTACTGTCAGTCTCCAGTAAGGTGCACCAGGAGTGCCAGGGCTTGTAAATACCAATACTGCTAGTGGGCCTGCAGCGCTGGTTGCGCCACCCACAGAAGCAGCCTTTTAAAATGTGTCTAGGGTCTGCCATTGCAGAACCTGTGTGCAGTCTGGTACTGTCATGCTGGCTGGGCAAGTGCACACAATTGCCAGACCCTAAACCTTCCCTTAACTTCATATTAGTCACCCCCATGGTAGGCCCAATGGCAGGTTGCATTGTAAGTGTAAGGTAGGACATGCTCTGATGTATGTGGCATGTTCTAATGGTGAATTACAGCCAAATTCGTTTTTGACTATTGCAAGGCTACCTGTTCTCTTAGGCCAAGATGGGCTGCTGGAATTATTACACTCTATAATCCCAGCAGGCTCAGGGAACATGGTAGAAAGTCAAGTTTAGTATGCCTGAACTCAGAATAATAAAATACTTCATTTAGTAAAGTTTATTTTAATATCCTGTGTTTGCAAATGCTACTTTTAGAACGCTAGCATTTGCTTGCCTAACCATTTCAGCCCGCCTCTGCTAGGATGTGTATCTGACTGTCTGGGTTATGTGAGTAACAGACTGGGGGATGACAGGTGGTGAATGCAAGGATTACTCCTTGGTGGGAGTGCCCATGGACTCTGAATAGGGCTGTGCTCTGCCACCACAATGCTGGCTCTGCCCCCTGGGGAGCGACTGATGACTCAGCCCGACACTTGGCCCAGAAAAGGAGAAGCACTGTCAACAAGGTACTCCTGGCTGCCCCTGTCCACACAATGCTGGCTCCACCTCCTGTGGAGCGTCTGATGTGCCTGCCCCTCACA
Organism: Lissotriton helveticus; assembly: GCF_964261635.1. Lineage (NCBI taxonomy): Eukaryota > Metazoa > Chordata > Amphibia > Caudata > Salamandridae > Lissotriton > Lissotriton helveticus. Next base: position 312,220,156 of record NC_136072.1, on the reverse strand, counting down.
CTGAAAGAAGAGACCAGAGTACACCCAACAAAGTATTCAGAGACTGAAAGAAGTTATGCAGAGGCCTCCTGGCCTGTAAGAACAAACAAAATGCTGTATAAAAGTAGGAGCCCTGCTCCTTGTCAATCAGAATCCTGTTTCCCACAAAGAACATCTGCCCAACTAGAAGGAGAAGACGACGCTGGAAGGACTGGCCTGCTGCTTGCCTTGCTGAGGAAGGAGAGGAAAAGACTTGCTGAAAAGACTTTGTAAACTTGTGCTAGAAACTTTCTCCAAGGGCTTGACTGAGCTTGCCCCCTGACCTGAGCCACAGAATCATCTGGCTCAACCTGCTCTCTGCTCGTCTGCCGGTAATTGTGAGGATTTCTGCCCCGCCGGAGCCGTGACCCTGGTGCCCCCCAGCCCCTCCTTGAGGCCGTGACTGTCACCGTTTGGCCGTTCCCGCCCAGGAAGAGCCCCGCTCCGCCGAGAAGCTGTGTCACGAACCGCGCTAGAACCGCGCCGGGTTGTCACGCTAACTACGTGAGATATGGCAGGGAAACACTACAATTCCCATGTTCCTCGGGTTCGTCGCGTAGGACGTATGCGGCGTATCACGTGATGCGTTGTTCTGACGTACACGGAAGCACAAAAGACGGCAAGCCAGTGGAAACACTGCCGATAATTCTTTGGTAACACGTTGGACGCTGTTACTGAGACTCCTGGTTTCGGACCTCCGGTTTTCGTTTACAAAGCCTTCCTTGTGGTCTGTTCTGCAGAGACTTCTGTTCCGGGTTCACCAGGAATTCAGGACCGAAGCGGACCAACATCTTTTCCGTGCTTCTGGATTTTCAGGTATCGTGAGGGACAGCTTCATACTCTCCTCTGTTGGCAGACGCTACTTTCTTGCGTACTCGTGCAGAGGAGGAGTGCGCACCTAGTGGCGCTTGGGTAGTGCAATCTCTCTGTTGGCTGAGACCGGCCGGTCTCTTGCAGGGAGCTGTATACACCCGCGAAACGCTGTCCCCTTGTTACTTCCTATTTTTCAAGACTATATATATATATATACATTGTTTGAACGTATGCCTAAGAGTACATTAAGCATAACGTACTTATTTTGAGTTGTTTCTGCTGGGGAGAGACCACTTTGTTTTCAAGTCCTTCGTGTTTGATGGAACTTATGCAAATCAGTTTCTGTGTTTTTTGTGTCTAAAGTAGTGGGACAAAACTAACTGGGTTGACAGAAATCGCAATTCTGGAACAGTTACAACTATCTTTTGTTAACTCTTTTGGATCTAAGAGAAGAAAAGAGACGAAGAAAAAACAGACAGTACAGTCTCTCTCTTCTTCCTTACGTTGTTCACGGAGATATTATTTCCTTTTGCAGGTATGAGTCTAGCCTAGGCATATCAGGGAGTGATAATAGTCAGGAAAGGGAGTGTGCAGCTTTTTGATCTTTGTTGTCTGCTTTTGTCGCCCTTGCAGGTCTCCATCCCCCGCAGTCCACTCCCCTTTTTCCCCCCGCTCAATCGCTCCCAAAAGTCTGTGCTTACTGCAAACTGGACTTGGGTCGATTTAGAGGTGGGCCCCCATAGAGCATCGCACAACCCTGAGGAACCGGATTCGGACGGCCTTGACACGCTCTTCCCCTGCTGTGTCAAGCCGCCTGGTCGCACTCGCCACTGGAGGCTCGCTGCAGTGACCTTGGTCACTGAGGTTGTCACGGTGGACATGCAGGTCTCCGAGCAGTACGTAATCTGTGGAGGCGAGGGCGTGGGGCGCGATGTGGTCTGCGATGGTGTTGGTGAACAGAGCGCAGGGTCCGGGAGGTCTGTAGGCAAGAGATCCACGTAGAGTTGTTTTGGGGTTAATCTGGAAGTGGTTGTGTTCCATAGGGGGCTCAGAGTCGTTCGAGATAGAGGTTGTCAGTCAGAGGGAGCTTTTCTGGAAGATGGAGAGGCCTCCTTCAGGGTGGTTGAGGCGGTCTTTCCTCTGGATCTTGTATTCTTTAGGGATGGAAGTTGCAATGTCAGATGTGGAGCTGGGGTTGGTCCAGGTCTCTGAGAGGAAGGCGATGTCGGGTGAGAGGGTGCTGAGGAGGCCCCAGATTTCAACTGTGTCTGCAGGGAATGTACGTTAAGGAGGATTTAGCTCAAGGGGTTGGGTGCGCTGGTGTCTGATGGGTTGGAGGGGGCTGTCTGAGTCCAGAGGTGGGTTAAGGTGTGGCAGCAGTGTCGGTAGAAGAACGGGCCTAGAGTGGTGCTTGGCGTCAAGAGCTGGCAGTTGTTGTTGCATCTGGGGTTGAGTGCTTGGAAGATTGCGGAGTACTAGTGGTGGGGGATGGGAGGACCAGGGTCCCTGGCGGGGGTCGCGGTCGGGTCCCGATGGGCACAGACCGGCTTGCCATCGGCACACCAGCGGTGCAGCGGCCGCCATTAAGTAGGGGTGAGGGGAGGGAGAGCAGCTGGGAGGCGGGAGTGGGACACGCGTGTTTCCCCTGCGTGTTCCTGCTCCCGCCTCCCAGCTGCTCTCCCTCCCCTGACCCCTACTTAATGGCAGGCCAATGCAGGGAGGGGCCGAGGGGGCGGCAGCAGCAGCGGGGAAAAAGGAGCAAAAAGGCAAAAAGGCAAACTGGGAAAAATAAAAGCAAAACCGTGAAAGCAGCAACAGAACAACGGCACAGAGAGACAAACAGCCAAAAACAGAAAGGCACAGATAGACAAAAACAGAAAGGCACTAATAGACAAAAAACAGAAACAAGCAGAGAAACAAACAGAAAGGCAGTCAGAGCGGACCAGCAGAAGAGCAAGGCTCTCCCACTGGACCACCAGGGAAGAGGTGCAAGCAGGAACCTGTGGGTGGAGGAGGGCCCCGAACACCTACCTAGAACCAGAGAGGTGCTGGGGGCAGAGACACAATGACTGAGCAGCAAGCAGTGAAGCTGGCAGCTACATACTACGGCTTCCTTAGAATGCTTCATAAAATGTTTCCTCTTCTACCGTTTACTGCTAGCAGACTGATGGTCCAGGCCCTTACTCTTTCCCGCCTGGACTATGGTAACTCGCTTCATCTGGGAACGCAAAAAGGCACTACAAGGAAACGGCAGGTAGTATAAAATTGTGCTGCTCATCTGATGCTTAATATCCCCAGAACTCCATCATCCAGAAAAGCTATAAATAGCCTATTCTGGCTCCCTGTGGTTGAAAGAATTAAGTTTAAATTCCTATGCATTGCCCACAAGACACGATGGGGAAATGGACCTCCAACTACCCGCTCCCTGATCTATATTCCTTGAAGAATTTTGCGCTCCATCAATTTATTCTTGGATAAAGTACCTCAAATCAAAAGGGAAAGATATGGAGGCCACCCTTCCTCACATAACGTTGGCAAGATTTGGAATACCCTTCCCTTGTTACTCAGCTCAGCCATCAGGTACTCTACTTCCAAAGAAAGGCCTAAAACGTGGCAGTTCCAGAACATGTCCCTGCAATAGAATCCTCAATCTAATTCAGTACTTCTGTGCTATATCTTCTGCGCTGGGATGCCTAAGGGTAGCCATGCGTTCTACAAGTGCCTACTCATTCTTTCATTCATTCATTCATTCAAATACCAAGGAGGGGACATTCACATGCCAATATGCTTTGATTAGCTGCTGAATACGTTTGTCTATTATTTTTCACTTCTTGGTTATCTCTCCTGTCCCTTAATTCGTTATGTACATCTTTAATTTGGGAGAATAACAGGGCTTTCGTAGAAATGCACTGATGTTATGCCTGAGCTGCCCTGAGCAGATCATTAATGCACTCATTGTTCTTATTCTGAAACGTTCTCTTACTAGTCTGACACATAAAATGAGTAACCAAAAGTTAATACCATGAACATGCCAATGACAACTCAGAACAAAGGATGTTCTCGCGTTATATCGCAATTAAAAACATTTACTTTGTTCATACCTCATGGTGAGCAGTACATGAGAACCAGTTACTGATATTTATTAAATAGGTGAAATTACACTTAAAGTGTGCCCTTCTTGCTTGATTTTTCATACAATTTCAAAATTACCCTGAAGCAAATAATCTTGCTGCCAAGTAGTCGGCTGCCTGCTCTAGATAACCCATAGGGTGAAGGAGGAATGTCTGATTGCTTTAAAATGTAAAAGGAGGATGGAATATGTTCTGTTGGAGCACTTGCTCTCCAATTATGCTGTCATCACAGATAACAAGCAGACCTGGAATATCCCCTCTCTCTACTGGACCCAAAAATGACCGGTAAATACAGTCAGCAAGCCAAAGATGCAAAGATTATAAGCAGGAGAAGAATAGAAAGTTGTCTTTTACGAACATCATATTATTTAAAACTCACCCAGAATCGAAGACAAGCACCACAACTGTTGTGGAAGAACTTTTTGACCCACACAAAATTTGAATGCAGCCTGACTAGTTCATCAACAGGCAAAGTAAAACAAGGCAGTGAATTTTTTATCTTTAAGGTAGAAAAAGGTCCACAGTTAGAACGGATTCATTGTATTACCTGAACTTTACCCATCTCTCCACTTGGGAAATGGCAAACCTTCAAAACAGTCAAAGGTTCAGGGGGCTATTTTATGACAAGGTTTTGCTTTAATCACGACAATGGAGCGTTCCCGCCCTTGACTGGGAGCCCCATAGTTGTGCAATATCCCTCTTAGCAATCATGTTGCCGAGGGTCGCCCAGCAGATCTGAGAAGCATTATAATCTTACATTTAATAAACCTTTAGGACTTCTGCTGAAGTTTCTATTTAGGAGCCAATAATAACTGGACAGTACACGTGTGCCCACTAGATGTGCTTATTGTTATATGGGATGAGGAACCTCAAGAACACTTACCGGAGATGGGCCTTAGAATATCAGCTGGTTCCAGTTCCTCCTTGATCTTAACTTCAGGTAATGCAGGAAGCAGTGAATTAGAGAGGCCTCCAGCGGCAGAGTGTGGTGCGACTGCGGAACAGTTGGCAATAACAACAGAAGAGGCAGGTGTGCTCGAGAGTGCTGATAAGGCTACCACGGATGGCTGGGATGAGTGGCTACTCGCAGGGATAGAATTTGACGGTGTTAGCACAGGCTGCTGTGAAGTCGAAAGCATTGTGGCAGGCGGCTGTTCACTGCTCAAACTAGTCACACAATCCATGGTGACAGGTGTCGTCAAAGAAACATGAATTTCTGATTTAGGCTTGGCACTGAAAAATGACAAAAACATTAGTTGGATATTTCTGGAATGGAACTTGCTCATCGGTCTACAACTACACCAAAGTCTGCAAAACAACATAACTGACAAACCATGATAGCGCCAGTCAATTCTACACAGTATGATCTTAGCATGCCAACTAGCCATAAAGTGGCATATAAATACATTATGAAACATGTAAGTAACCATGAGACATGCACAGGAAAGAAGCAACTGATTCTACATATCAATGGTCGGGATGCTTGGATTTAATGCTAAATACTGACAGAAGGCTGTATGGAGGGACAAGAATTTAGTATTCTAGATTATGTAATGTTCCCACAACATCTAGTGCTTCCTTCTCCAGTAATATGGGGCTTTTCCATGTCTCAATGCGATAGTAGGGTATAGGCAACACAAGTACTGGTTCGAGTTCAAAAAGTGATTACTCACCATGCAGTATCAACCCGTAGTGCACTTTATGCCATTTTGAGATACACTTTCACAATGGTAATGCTATGCTTTCAACAGCATACTGGTCTTCATAGTTCAAGATAATAGACTTAATGACGGATTCACAAGGTACAGTTGGACCAAAAGTTTAACTTTACTACTTTTCGGTATTCACAAATGTAAGTTACTACTAGTAGCTTTACAAGTAGTAAAGATACTACTAGTAAAGTTACTGTAGGAAAGTAGGATCTGCTTACATGGTTGAGAGAAGTTAGCCTGGCATATGATGTCCACTAGTTCTAGTGGGCACCTTGCACCAGTCTAATCGACCCTTATTGATGGTGGTTGTAAAGTCAACCTTATAGAAAGCGATCCTGGGGGTAGCAGTGACGAGCAGTCTTCAGGCTAAGACTTCAGAGAGCGAAGTAAGCGAGTTTTACCAATTATAATCCCTCGAGTACCAAATGAAAGCACACCACACAAGGTATATATCAAATATATATGTATTTATTCTAAACACAACCCATCTGCACTCTTTATGAGGTCAGAGGTAAAAGTACAATACAAGTTACTCAATTAGCATACGATAAGTTGCACAGTATACGTTATGCCCTAGGGGCCTCACAAACCATATACTAAAATAGTGGTATAAGAACCATGTGAGAATTAGAAAGCAGGCCTTGGGCCTGTGGAATCGCTGGGGCTACTCTAAACAACCACAGGTTAGGAAGTAGGAGGCCCACGGGAGACGCGTGCAGTGTCTAAACACAGCCGCGAGTTACCATTGACTTTCTATGGGAAACAAACAAATTACAAATTTACAATTTAAGGACACTTCCGGATGGACTACGATGGAACCCTTTTAAACTAGGACACTTCGAGAGTCATGACCCACGGCAGCACAGGAGTATTCGTGTTACCTCACCCGGGGAAGCAGGGTGCATAGGTGCCTTTTAGTGTCGGATTTCGTCGGCGTTTTCAATGGAGAACAGCAAAGAGTGCTGCAGGCGACCAGAGGAAAAGTGTCCGGGTGGATCGAAGATCTGTAGAACCTGAAAGCAGAAGGGACAGAGTCTGGGTCACTTGCCAGTGACCAGGGTGGCGATCGGAAGATGCCACCAGATGTCGGGTGATTTCAGGTGAGGAGGTGAAGCTTGTCTCTTCAGCCACGAGGACCAGGAGGCGTCGACGACGACCAGGAACTGGATCCAACCTGTCCCACGAATGATCTAGTTGACTGCGGTGTCAGTATCCGGACTGGACCTAACAAGCCTTGGCAACCGCAACCCACGCAGGATGTCGAGATTGGTTCGGTGCAGACCAGCAAGATCTGAGGAACTTCTCCTTTGCAGAAAAGTTAGAGCAAGCCTGGAGCAACCAGGAAAGCAAGTTAGATTCGAAGATAAGTCTTCGGGGGGGCTCACTAGCCAATGGGCAAGGAACCGCGAAGACGCGTCGAGCTGAAATGCAAAAGCGGGGCCCACAGGACACTCGTGGAGTGGGGGCCTCTGAGCTTCGGTGCAAATGGTGCTCGGGTCTGGGGCTTCAAGCACCCCAATGCACAACTTTGAGATACCTCGTGAAGTAGGTGCAGCTTGCAAATGCAGGATGTCCAGGAGTTCCGGTCCCACGTCTCCCGTGTCCGCCACAGGCCTCCGCTTTGAACTGGGAAATGCATGGAGCACCTTGTGTGCCCCAGGCAGTGTCTGGAAAGCATTCACTGAATGCAGCCCTCCCTGCCCCAATACACAAAGGACTGTCTGGGGAGGTGCCAGCACCTCCTTGGACAGGAAACCTATTGTCCAGGCCTCCCCTGCCAGAGTTTCGTTCGGTAGCAGGAGGGCAGACTCGTGTCTGTGGCAGCGGCATCCATTTTGTGATGCTGAGGCTCTGTTTAACTTTAACCGGGTAAACCAGTAACTACATGTCTCTCCCTCTAGAAGGGTGGCATGCTACCCCCACCGCCAGAACTGGCGGAGGGGTAGTATTCCAAAGTGTTTGACACCTTACACAACATGTTTTGGTAAAGCCAAACCAAAGTTAGCACTAACCGCGAGGATTATAAGGCACTTAAGAGTATATGGTATGGCTATATCATAGAACAGCTATAAGGAGATGGTTCCAAAAGATGCAGAGGGGCTCAGCTCATGCCAGGGCACCCTCCCACATGAAACCAAGCACTCGGCCTCCAGGATTGTCACGGCCTGCCATAGGAGTGACTTATAGATATATATATATATATATATATATATATATTCACCACAAATTGTCCCCTTGTAAGGAACAGAACGGAGCACACTGTGGGGGTTCTGAAATTTCTTTATTACTCTCAGCATGACGCGTTTCGTCATCTCGACTCATCAGATGCTGTTTGGTAAAATGAGAAATTGACGTTTTTTTCAGTCATTTAAAAGCCTAGGTTGGGCTCCTCCCACCAAGTGTTCGGCCCGATGTGAATACATAACTGTTTATGGCCGCCATCTTTGAGTGTCTGTTTCTTGTAGTAATCCCTCAGTTTGTTTGGTTGATAGCGATGTTGGTTCTTCAATTTTAGCTTTTTATTTTCTCGCTTTGGGAAAGTAACTCGCCTCTCAGATGTTTTCATCACACTTGGTAGTTTGAGAGCCTCACAATCCGCTTTTCTCCCCACTCGTCAGTCGCTGCGGAATTGTATCTGGGAAAGCCGGTTTAAGTAATCGGTTTGCCATTGTTTTCGTCGCAATCCATTGTGGCAGATACTGTCCATTGTAGCGGCGGTTCTGACAGAAGAGTATCTTAAGATTGCAACACGAACACTGCCTGTTCTGTCGAACTCCATTGACGGGTGCCTCCTTCGTGCAGGGCAGCATGCACGTATTTATTCACCACAAATTGTCCCCTTGTAAGGAACAGAACGGAGCACACTGTGGGGGTTCTGAACCCCCACAGTGTGCTCCGTTCTGTTCCTTACAAGGGGACAATTTGTGGTGAATAAATACGTGCATGCTGCCCTGCACGAAGGAGGCACCCGTCAATGGAGTTCGACAGAACAGGCAGTGTTCGTGTTGCAATCTTAAGATACTCTTCTGTCAGAACCGCCGCTACAATGGACAGTATCTGCCACAATGGATTGCGACGAAAACAATGGCAAACCGATTACTTAAACCGGCTTTCCCAGATACAATTCCGCAGCGACTGACGAGTGGGGAGAAAAGCGGATTGTGAGGCTCTCAAACTACCAAGTGTGATGAAAACATCTGAGAGGCGAGTTACTTTCCCAAAGCGAGAAAATAAAAAGCTAAAATTGAAGAACCAACATCGCTATCAACCAAACAAACTGAGGGATTACTACAAGAAACAGACACTCAAAGATGGCGGCCATAAACAGTTATGTATTCACATCGGGCCGAACACTTGGTGGGAGGAGCCCAACCTAGGCTTTTAAATGACTGAAAAAAACGTCAATTTCTCATTTTACCAAACAGCATCTGATGAGTCGAGATGACGAAACGCGTCATGCTGAGAGTAATAAAGAAATTTCAGAACCCCCACAGTGTGCTCCGTTCTGTTTCTTACAAGGGGACAATTTGTGGTGAATAAATACGTGCATGCTGCCCTGCACGAAGGAGGCACCCGTCAATGGAGTTCGACAGAACAGGCAGTGTTCGTGTTGCAATCTTAAGATACTCTTCTGTCAGAACCGCCGCTACAATGGACAGTATCTGCCACAATGGATTGCGACGAAAACAATGGCAAACCGATTACTTAAACCGGCTTTCCCAGATACAATTCCGCAGCGACTGACGAGTGGGGAGAAAAGCGGATTGTGAGGCTCTCAAACTACCAAGTGTGATGAAAACATCTGAGAGGCGAGTTACTTTCCCAAAGCGAGAAAATAAAAAGCTAAAATTGAAGAACCAACATCGCTATCAACCAAACAAACTGAGGGATTACTACAAGAAACAGACACTCAAAGATGGCGGCCATAAACAGTTATGTATTCACATCGGGCCGAACACTTGGTGGGAGGAGCCCAACCTAGGCTTTTAAATGACTGGAAAAAACGTCAATTTCTCATTTTACCAAACAGCATCTGATGAGTCGAGATGACGAAACGCGTCATGCTGAGAGTAATAAAGAAATTTCAGAACCCCCACAGTGTGCTCCGTTCTGTTCCTTACAAGGGGACAATTTGTGGTGAATAAATACGTGCATGCTGCCCTGCACGAAGGAGGCACCCGTCAATGGAGTTCGACAGAACAGGCAGTGTTCGTGTTGCAATCTTAAGATACTCTTCTGTCAGAACCGCCGCTACAATGGACAGTATCTGCCACAATGGATTGCGACGAAAACAATGGCAAACCGATTACTTAAACCGGCTTTCCCAGATACAATTCCGCAGCGACTGACGAGTGGGGAGAAAAGCGGATTGTGAGGCTCTCAAACTACCAAGTGTGATGAAAACATCTGAGAGGCGAGTTACTTTCCCAAAGCGAGAAAATAAAAAGCTAAAATTGAAGAACCAACATCGCTATCAACCAAACAAACTGAGGGATTACTACAAGAAACAGACACTCAAAGATGGCGGCCATAAACAGTTATGTATTCACATCGGGCCGAACACTTGGTGGGAGGAGCCCAACCTAGGCTTTTAAATGACTGAAAAAAACGTCAATTTCTCATTTTACCAAACAGCATCTGATGAGTCGAGATGACGAAACGCGTCATGCTGAGAGTAATAAAGAAATTTCAGAACCCCCACAGTGTGCTCCGTTCTGTTCCTTACAAGGGGACAATTTGTGGTGAATAAATACGTGCATGCTGCCCTGCACGAAGGAGGCACCCGTCAATGGAGTTCGACAGAACAGGCAGTGTTCGTGTTGCAATCTTAAGATACTCTTCTGTCAGAACCGCCGCTACAATGGACAGTATCTGCCACAATGGATTGCGACGAAAACAATGGCAAACCGATTACTTAAACCGGCTTTCCCAGATACAATTCCGCAGCGACTGACGAGTGGGGAGAAAAGCGGATTGTGAGGCTCTCAAACTACCAAGTGTGATGAAAACATCTGAGAGGCGAGTTACTTTCCCAAAGCGAGAAAATAAAAAGCTAAAATTGAAGAACCAACATCGCTATCAACCAAACAAACTGAGGGATTACTACAAGAAACAGACACTCAAAGATGGCGGCCATAAACAGTTATGTATTCACATCGGGCCGAACACTTGGTGGGAGGAGCCCAACCTAGGCTTTTAAATGACTGAAAAAAACGTCAATTTCTCATTTTACCAAACAGCATCTGATGAGTCGAGATGACGAAACGCGTCATGCTGAGAGTAATAAAGAAATTTCAGAACCCCCACAGTGTGCTCCGTTCTGTTCCTTACAAGGGGACAATTTGTGGTGAATAAATACGTGCATGCTGCCCTGCACGAAGGAGGCACCCGTCAATGGAGTTCGACAGAACAGGCAGTGTTCGTGTTGCAATCTTAAGATACTCTTCTGTCAGAACCGCCGCTACAATGGACAGTATCTGCCACAATGGATTGCGACGAAAACAATGGCAAACCGATTACTTAAACCGGCTTTCCCAGATACAATTCCGCAGCGACTGACGAGTGGGGAGAAAAGCGGATTGTGAGGCTCTCAAACTACCAAGTGTGATGAAAACATCTGAGAGGCGAGTTACTTTCCCAAAGCGAGAAAATAAAAAGCTAAAATTGAAGAACCAACATCGCTATCAACCAAACAAACTGAGGGATTACTACAAGAAACAGACACTCAAAGATGGCGGCCATAAACAGTTATGTATTCACATCGGGCCGAACACTTGGTGGGAGGAGCCCAACCTAGGCTTTAAAATGACTGAAAAAAACGTCAATTTCTCATTTTACCAAACAGCATCTGATGAGTCGAGATGACGAAACGCGTCATGCTGAGAGTAATAAAGAAATTTCAGAACCCCCACAGTGTGCTCCGTTCTGTTCCTTACAAGGGGACAATTTGTGGTGAATAAATACGTGCATGCTGCCCTGCACGAAGGAGGCACCCGTCAATGGAGTTCGACAGAACAGGCAGTGTTCGTGTTGCAATATATATATATATATATATGTATGTGTGTGTATATATATATATATATATATATATATATATATATATATATATATATATATATATATATATATATATATATTCACTGAAAAAACCATAGGTTTCACACTAGTTATAGTTAGCTGGAAGTTTTACTCTTATAAAACCATTGAAATTCCCACGTTATAGTTAGTTGGACTCACTATAACTTGCGCGTGCAATGCACTGCTGATGACGTCACATATTACATCACTCATGACATGGTCAGTGACATCACTCATGACATCACTGATGACACCATCCTTGTGACAGAGTGACAAACCTCCTTTCACTGTAATGTAAACTTTGAAACACATATTCAAAAATAGAAACTAAAATGTGTATATATATATATATATATATATATATATATATATATATATATATATATATATATATATATATATATATATATATATATATATATATATATATATATATATATATATATATATATATATATATATATCCGACTTACCCAGGCTGTGTGAACAGACCTGTGGTGTCAGTTTGGACGGCAAACCAGGGGTGGCACAATACATGCTGCAGCCCCTGGTAGGCCTAGGGTGCACCTTTGCCCTGGGTACCTATGGTACACTATACAGGTGCTGACAAGGGTGACCAAGTAACCAATCTGGTATGTACCTAAAGTACATGGTATCAATTTAGAGAGAACAGATGGGCTGTAGGCCTGATTGGCAGGTCCACAGCCACACTAAAGTCTAAAAACCAGAGAATCACAGCAAAAAGTGTTGGTAACCATAGGAAGCAGACCCTACTCTCCGACAATGGTTATTTATTTATTTATTTATTTATTTATTTTTGACACTTGTAAAGCGCACTGTTACGGTACGGTGTCCTGGCGCTGTCTTGATAACTCCTGAAGCTAATGCCCAGGTTAATTTACAAAAACCCATGTTTTTAGCTTTCGCCGAAAGGTCATCAGCTCAGGGGACAGTCGGAGTGCCACTGGAAGGGCATTCCAGGCCACCGCCGCCCCTCGGCTAAGACTCCTGCCTCCCCAACACACTTTCCTGATGCGTGGGGTCTTGATCAGTCCCAAAGTAGCTGACCTCAAAAGTCTACCAGGCTTGTACCAGTGAAAGTATTGCCCCAGGAATGCTGGACCTATACTGTGGATCGCCTTAAAGACAATGCACAGGCTTTTAAATAGGATCCGCTTCCTTACTGGCAACCAATGTAATTTCATTAGTTCGTGGGAGATGGACGCAAATTTGGGCAAGCCTGTAAGCAGGCGCGCTGCTGCATTCTGCAGTATCTGTAACTTGTCGAGTGCTCCTTGCTGGGCTTCAAGGAGCAGACTGTTACAGTAATCCAATCGTGAGAGCACCAAGGCCGTGTCCACTGTTTTTTTACATTCCCCTGGGAGAAACGGAAGAACCTTCCGAAGGATTTTCAATATCCAGTGGATGGATGAGGCCAAGGCGGTTACCTGAGGTCTATAGGAGAGTCTGTTGTCTATAAAGACCCCCAGGTTCTTAACCTTATTAACAGGAGTGGGAAGAGTCCCCATCTCTTCTGGCCACCAGCTCGGGCCCCAAAAATTGGCCGTGGAGCCAAACAGTATCACTTCGGTTTTAGCCGAATTGAGTTTTAGACAATTTCCGGCCATCCATTTGCTCACGGCTTTCATGCATTCCTGGAACTTGCTGGCCACGTCATTCTCCCTCCCTGGTAGCAGTGACACCACTATCTGTGTGTCATCTGCGTAAGATGTAAGTTCAAACCCATGGGAGCGGATGACTGGGGCCAGGGAAGAGACGTAGACATTAAACAAGGTAGGGCTAAGTGAGGAACCCCACATGGTGGTTGAAAGGCTTTCGACTCAAAGTCCCCCAGCACGACTACCTGGACCCTATTGGTCAAAAAAGATCTCAAAATGTCTAACGCCTTCCCCTGAACCCCACATTCCTCCAGCCGGTCCACCAAGATGGTGTGGTGGACCGTATCAAAGGCCGCCGATAAATCCAGCATAAACAGGGCTGCACGACCTCCGGAGTCCATCACCTTCCTGACCTCTTCTGTTGACTTGATCAGGGCGGACTCCGTACTGTGGCCTGGTCTAAACCCATGCTGTGAGATGTCTAGCCCCTGAGTAGTTCCTAGGTGTGCACTAAGCTGGATGTTCATAATCCTTTCTATGATATTGGCCGGCATAGGAATTCTTGAAATTGGCCGATAATTGTTGGGGTCCGAGATGTCCAAATTAGGCTTTTTTAGTAGCGGCTTGATGGACGCCCGCTTCCAGCTCGATGGGAACTCCTCCATCTCAAATAACTGATTAGATAATCCTGATAGCATTGGCTATGGGGGTTACTGCCAGCTTTGCAACTGTTACTGGGCAGGGGTCATAGGGTGAGCCAGATTTTATGCTCAACAGGTGTCTTTTGATCTCGGCCCCTTCCACTGGGACAAAGCCCAGCAATTTGGTGCCCTGGGTGGCTGCCGTCCGGCACCTAGATCTGGATGCCTTCAGGCTCTGTGCCACGGGGCTTCCAAAGATGCAAAAATCTTTTCCACCTTGCTTGCAAAAAACTGAGCCAATTTCTCGCAGAGTTCCTTGCTTGGAGGCGTAACTGCTAATTTAGGTGTGGCCAGGCTTGCTACTGTATAAAAGAGTTCCTTGGACGAGTTTTTTGCCCCAAGGATGCGTTCTGTAAAGTAGTCTTCCTTAAGTTGTCTTATTCTCTCTTTATATTTTCCCTGACTAGCTCTGTATGTCTTCTTCTCGGCTTCGTTGTAGTTTTTACGCCAGACTCGTTCTAGCTTTTTGCACTCGCACTTTAGCTCCCCGAGTTACTCTGTAAACCAGGGGGCTGATGGAACCGTGCGGGTGGGAAGCCAGCTTTTAGGTGGGGCCAGTTTAGTGCAAGCCTGGTCGATCCAGTTGGCAAAAGTGGTGGCGGCTTCCTCTGTTCCTACAGGCAAAGGCACCTTGGTGATGCCAGCAGTTCTTCCAATGCAGTCCCATCTATTTTAGTCCAGGCTCTGCTAACCTTGACTTCCTTCTTATTCCGTCTTGTCCTATGTAATGCCCCACCTTGAATTCTAAACCATACCACAGCATGGTCTGACCAGGCTACGGGCTCGGTCCCGGTGTATTGCAAGTCTGGGTGACTCGTAAAAATCCCGTCCAAGGTATGACCTGCTTTATGAGTGGGCCCAATGACCACATGCATTAGCCCCAGCCCTTCCATTAGGTCTTTTAGTGCCACTGTATCACTGTCCTGACTGGAATCCAGATGGAAATTAAGATCCCCAAGGACAGTGTAGGCCTTTGTACATAGTGCTTCCTCTAAAAAGTTACCCACTTCCCCCAATAACCCGGATTTGGTGCCCGGTGGTCTGTATATCAGACAGCCCTTAAAGGATTGATGGTCGATAAAATTAAATTAAATGCTAGGGCCTCACAAGAGTCGGACGCTATGGGGAGGAAGCTGCCTTTAATGGAGAAGTGATATATGACCGCAAGGCCTCCTCCTCTTTTCTTCGGCCTATCCAGTGTATATCCACTTGTTGCTAATGTCATTTTGTTTTTCTGACTAGTCTGAGTGGCATCCTGCTAAACAGGACACCAGTCTCTGTGCTTCCTCCCTAAATAGGACCATGGTGAGGACCCTACTGGTGTACCCTTGTAAGTCCCTAGTATATGGTACTAAGGTACCCAGGGCATAGGTATACAAGGGGTCTCCCATGGGCTGCAGCATGTATTATGCCACCCATGAGAGACCACTCAAACTTTAACTACAGGTCTGACATTGCAGCCTGTGTAAGCTGGTGCTAGCACTACTTACAACCGATCTGTTATCTTATATCTGAGGTCACTACACTTATAAACTATAAGTCACCCCTAAGGTAGGCCATTAAATCCTGAAGGCAGGGTGCTTGGTTAGAAGTGTGAGGGTGCCCCTGGATAAGCAGGACACCCCTACAATTCCTGGAGTCCATTCTCCAGGCGTTGTAAGTGCATCAGCCATTACGATACATAGATTGGCCATGTGTCATTACGCGATGGCTAACTCTAAACTGGCTGTAACAAACCCTGGCATGTTTGGTATCAAACAGGTTGGAATCATACCCTAACACTGTAAGCTGTGATGGGTGTATGATTCCTTGCACTCGGGGGCTCCTCCGGGAAGCCCTCCATGCTCCTGGTACAAGTCTTCCAGAGTATGACAGCAAGCTATGGGGAGGGGATGTGTTCTAACAGCTAGGAAATCTACCTCAAATCTGGGGAACCAGGTTTGAGTCTCGGTAATGACACTCAACATCCTGTGATTCTGAGCCTTTCTCACTCAATCTCCCTGTGCCCAATAAAAAGTAATGTGTCCTTGTGTAACGCAACTGGCGCTCATGTAAAGAGCTCTGATACCCGATACCTTCAGGTCAAGTTTGCGCAATATAAAACTCCGGGAAAAATCGCTATGGCTGCTGCCAACCACAGACACGATTCTGCCCTACTGCTGCTGAGCCATGCTCAAGCAGGGGAACAAAGAAAAATAGGTTTCATGTCACAGGGAGGTGTGACCACCTCCCAGACAGGACTTCGTGTATTTGGACAAGGTGGGGGTGCTTGCCAGCACCACTAGGCTGTTTTGAAGGGCACATTTGGTGCCCTACTTGCATACTCCAGCTGAAAGCAGTTCAGGGCGCTGTTGGCTCCCGCTCTGCTACAAAACTGGACAAAGGACATGGGAGTATCCTCCCCACTGGCCAGCCCACCTCTGCGCGGGACCCCTTAATCATCCCAACCCTTTCCTTTGGGTACTTCAAGGCTTACCTGTGGGTGGCTCTTTAGATTCGGCATGGGACAAGTTTCAGATCCGTAACCACTTCATCTTCAACTGTCTGGGCACTTTGTACTTCGTTGGACTTCGCTTTGGGAACCGAGACTGCAATTGGGAAGACTCCTGCTGCTCCTGGTCTTGTCGTCCTGCAAGTCTGCTGCATAGTCTGTGCTCCATATAGGTCCTTCACAAGGCAAGACAAGGAGTGTAGGAAACTGGCTCTATATATACTACACCAAAATGAGGTACAGTGTGTATAGAATACAGGTGACCCCAGAGGTAGGCAGAGGTTAAAGTTAGAAGGAACCTTACTCTCTGTTTGTAGTAGAGTGGTTGAGAAGTAAGGCAGTATCAGAGGACAGTCTTAAGCATTTGATGTACACACTCAGTCAGCAGATGAATTCACACACTCAATAACTGAACTCTAGGCCAAATGTTTTTGTATAAAAAAGTATACTGTTGTTTTATTTTTAGAACCAAGCAAGCCTGGCACAGGTAAGCATTAAATACTTTAAAGTAATAAGTTGCTGAATGTAGGACAGTTGGAAAATGCAATTGGAATTGTAGTTTGTTTGATTAACAGAGGATGCAGTAGGCTGCAATACTTCGCAAATACAGTACATTGAAATGAATAGGCTTTTCCAGTAAATTACAGGTAAGTTACATTTTACGTTACTTTTCTAACTCAGTGCTGGATACCTAGATTCAGCACTGGGACATTTCCTGTAAACAGGTAAGTAAATGTGTTTTGGTTATTAGTGCGTTTTCTAAAGAATATTTTTAGACTTCAAAACTCCACACTTCGAAACTTTTTGGGAGAAAAATTGTCAATGCTATCCTACGGAGGAAAAACAGGTTATCCGTTCAAAGGTAAGTTATCTACTGTGGGAGTTAAAGTTCTGGGGTTAGACTCAGGGGTCCCCCAGGGTCAGTGATGTACTCTTGTTACACCCTCAGCTGCACTAGGGCGGACAGCTGCAGAGTGTTGAGGCCCAATGTTATTCTATGGAGGATAGGGGGTCTCCGGTTGGTGGCAGCTAGCAAGCAGGCCACACAGCTGTGGGAGCAAAGCTCCTAGGGTTTAGCTCAGGGCAATTGGGGTTGTAAGTCAGCACAAAAGGTGCACCCTCAGCAGCACTGGTGCGGCAAGGTGCAGAGTGCTATTTTGGCTCCAGGCGCACTGTTTGCTATGGAGAGACTCCGGTCGAAAGAAACACTGTAGGCTCGGGGACAAAGATCTTCTGGGTGCGACCACCAATTTGAGGGGTAATTTGGGATGTCTTGGGTTGGTTAGGCACCGTTGGTTGGAGCACACAAGGACGTGGGTCGTCGGGTGCAGGGGTGCCTTTTGGCGTCTGAAAGTCTTACCCCGTCTTGGTCGCGGGAGAGGGGATCCTCTGGATTGCGGCTGCAGGCGTTTGCTAGGGTCTTGAGGCTGGTCTGGGATCTCCGGATCTTGGGTCATAATCGCCGGGGAGACCTCCTTGTCGTGTTTTTCCACTCAAGCTTGGGCCAGGTTCGGCGGGTGCACAGTGGGCTGGATTCGCTGTGTCCGTCCGGATCCAGAGGTTGCAGTTTAACAAATACGGTGTTCACGGGAGAAGCAGTCTTTGGAAGTGAAAGCAGGCAGGTCCTCCTGGGTTTTTGAGGTTGCTTGCTGCAGGATACCGGGATTTCGCAGGAGCAGGCTAGAGGGGAGACAGGCCGGTAGGACTGGGCCCAAGTCTGTGGGCGTGGTCCTCTTGTTAGCCCGGCACGATTCTTCGGTCTTTCTTCTTATCTCCTTTCTTGTTGTTTCTGGATCTGAGGAAGCATGGTTCCGGGTGCCTCCTAAATACTAGATTTAGGGGTGTTACACATAGGTAGAGGGCAGGGACCAATGAGTCCCTTCCCTGGGGTGGGTACACCCCCTATTGTGCCACCCTCCAGTGGGAGGGGGCTTAAGCCTGTCCCTGGTTGGTTGGGTCCCCCATCCTCAAGATGGTGGAAACTCTGAGTTGTGCTTCACCCCGCCTCCCCCACCTGAGGGATGGAGTTGGCAAAGGTGGGTACAACTCTATCCAGCACTTGTTGTTCCCGCCAGAGAGCACGTTAGATGCGCCCCTAAAAACCTACCGACTACTACTGTACTGGCTGACTGGTGTAGACCAATCTGCCAACACAGACCGGTTTCTGTCCCCCAACAGGTCAGAGCCCACAGAGAAAAACAATACCTGCTCCGACCAGAGGTGTTGTCGCCTTCTCCAAGCAGGGTAGCTAAGTGATCAGTATAACAAGGCAGGAGGCTTCAAAGACCTCTGAAAATAATGACCGAGTGATTTGACCTGCAGCTTAGAAATAACTAAGGGCCAGTACACTGCCAGCCCTTGTAAGAAGCTCGCTCTTCATATACTATACCAAAGTGACGTATAGTGTCCAGAGGAAGCCCAAAGGTAGGAAGAGGTAAAGTTAGAAAGCATCTTACTCTCAATTTGTGGTATTGTGGTCGAGCAGTAAGGCTGTATCAGAGGACTGTGTTAAGCGTTTGTTGTACACACTTCTTTTAGGTATTTCATTTCCTAGAACCAAGCACGCCTGGCACAGGTAAGTGATGAGTACTTTGCAATAAATATACAGATTGTAACAGTTTTGATTGTAATTGTAAATGTCCTTTGATTTGATTACAGTAGTGTTACTGATAATGCAATGCTTTTCAGAATACAGTACATATACTTTGTATAGGATTTTGAGTAAAGTTACAGATAAGTTACTTTTGAGATTACTTTGTATAGGATTTTGCGTAAAGTTACAGATAAGTTACTTTTGAGATTACTTTTCTTACACAGTGTAGTATACAGGGATACTACCCTGAGACATTTCCTGTAAACAGGTAAGTAATATCGTTTTTGTTAGTATAATTTTAAAGAATTTCTTTAGGTTTTAAAACTCAACAGTTCGAAACTTTTACGAGAAAAACAATTAATGTTATCCTTTGGAGGAAAATAGTGTTATCGGTTTTAGGGTAAGTATTTGGTAGTGGAAGTTGAGGTTCTGGGGGTAGACTCAGGGGTCACGGAGGGTCAAGGATGCATTCTTATTACACCCTCAGAGGCACTAAGGAGGCCGGGTGCAGAGTGCTGAGGACCAATGTTATCCAATTGGGGATAGGGGGCCTCTGGTTGGTGGCTGCTGACTAGCAGGCCACTGGGTTGCGGGAGCAAAGCTCCTGGACTTAAGCTCAGGGCAAATGGGGGTTTAGGCCAGCACAAAAGTAGCACCCTCAGCGGCACTGGGGCGGCCGGGTGCAGAGTGCTGCTGTTTTGGCGTTGGAAGCACTGTAGCTTTCAATGAGGAGTTTCCGGTTTGCAAAAGCACTGCAGGCTCGGGGACAATGGCCTTCTGGGTGCAACCACCACTTGGAGAGGTAAGTTGGGATGTTGGGGGTTGGTTAGGCACCGTCGGTTGGGCCACCCAAGGCCGTGGGGTGCATGGGTGCCTTTTAGTGTCAGATCTTCTTACCAGTTCCTGGTCGCAGTTGGGGGGACCTTTCGGGTTGAGGCCGCAGGTGTCAGCTTGAGGCAGGTCAGGGGTCGCAGGATATCGGGTCAGGATCGCCGGGGAGACCTCCTCTTGGTGTTGGGCCACTCGAACTCCGGCCGTGGGCGTCGGGTGAAGAGTGCTGCAAACATGCGGATCCTTGCGGAACTAGTCTGTTGTTTAAACAAATCCAGTGTTCACGAGAGACAGAGTCGTTGGGATTGAAGGCAGGCAGGTCCTCTGGGTTTGTTGAGGTTGCTGGCTGCAGGACCACCAGGATTTTCCTGGAGCAGGTTCGTGGTGGAGACAGTTGGTAGGGCTGGGGCGAAGTCAGTGGGCGTCCTCCACTTGTGAGCTTCGACAAGGCTGTTCGGTCCTTTTTTTCTTGTGGTTTCTTCTGGTCTGAGCAAGCAAGATTCAGGGGTGCCCCTAAATACTAGATTTAGGGGCGTTATAGGTAAGTAAAAAGGTTGGGACCAATGGGTCCCTTCCCTGGGGTGGGTACACTCCTATTAGGCCACCCTCCAGTGAGAGGGGGGCATAAGCCTTTCCCTGGTTGGCTGGGTCCCCCCATCTGCAAGATGATGGGGACAGAGTTGTGCTTCACCTCGGCTCCCCTATCGGAGGGGTGAAGTTGGCAGAAGTGGACACACCTCTACTCCTCACTTGTTTTTCCCGCCAGTTCTCCTGCCCAAAGTGGGGGTCAGAACCAGTAAGGACCAGTTGCTGAAAGCTGCAATTGGCCTGGGGAAGCTCACAAAGGCAGCAGCCTTTGAAGCGTCCCCTTCGTGGACCCTGCCCATCCTGGGGAGGAGGCTTGGCACCTTGTCCCAGGATGTGCATTGTTTCAGGCCCCCGAGAGCAGCAGGCTCTCGGCCAGGGGTCCAGAAACATGTCTGGTGGTGGCAGCTGAAAGGTGGGTTTAATGTGCTGAGAAGTTTGATACCAACCTTCTCAGTTTTCAGTGTAGCCATTATGGTGCTGTGGAGTTCGTAATGACAAACTCACAGCACCATATACTCTTAATGGCAGCACTGCACTAACAATGTCTAAGAATGGACTTACACTGTAGGGGTACAGGGCTTATGCACCAGTACCCTCACCACTGGGATAGTGCACCCAGCTAGAGGGGTGACTGATCTATGCCAGGGTAGTGGGTTGTAGGCATGGCACACAGGGATGTGTGCCATGTCGACTCTTCACTCTGTTCTGCACCAAGACATGCAGCCAGCAAAGGTAGAGTGCATGTGTGATAGTACAGGGCCTTTAAGGGCGGCACAATAAGTGTTGCAGCCCTTAGAGTTCTTCCCTGGTCACAGTGCCCTGGGTACCTGTGGTACCATTAACCAGGGGCTGTAGCCAAGGAAGGCCAATTGGGTTTGGGTTATTTTGGGGGAAAGAACATAGGTCCTGGGAAGCTGTTTGGCAGGGACCCAGCACACTTCCAGTCAAAAGGGCATCAGTAGTCTGGCAAAAAGAGTGTGTGTGTGTGGGGGGGGGGGTGTTACTGCAACAGAAACCCAGCTTCTCAAAGCCCTTCTCAAATCACCAGCAATCTCCCTTGGAGTAGAGGAGCTACTCAACAGCAACCCGCAGGCACAAAATTAGCAGAGTCTTGTTACTGTGTTGCCGCTCCCCGGTCAGTCCGACGCAGCATCCCCCAGGAAGAGGTACCTATGCTCCTAAAGGTCAGATCTGTCGCACCACTGAGTGAGAGGATACAAGGACTGACCGGAGCTGCACAGCACCAATACCAGGGCTACAGGATGCCTTGCAGCAACCAAGGTCTATTTAAGTCCAGTTGGGACTCAAACAGCACCGAGACCGAGCAGCAGAGGGATGTCAGCAACACAGACTCACTTCAAGAGTGGCCCAGATGCCCTGATTTCTGCACCCTCAACTGGCGAGACCAACACGGCGAGGACCTCGGACACACAGATCCCAGCCGACTTCTCTACTCTGCATCAGAGCGCCCCTGCAGTGCCCACTTGCTTCCAGGACCTTTGTGATCTGAGGCCCCCTTTGAGAACTCCCAGACTTGTATCCAAGTCCCCCTCTACAGCCTGTTTCTTGGTGGCCAGTGCTTTCCTCCAGCATATTGCACAAGCTACCAACCTGACTAGCACCTCTGCACCCAGATGCCCCAGGGCAGAGAACGAATAACTGCTATTGGTACTTTGGACCTTGGCCCCCTATGACCCAAAGTCCCAAAGGAGACCCCAAGAAACCGACCATACATAACCGTGTGCAACATATGCCTTTCCCTCCCCATGGGAAAGCATTACTGCGTAAAGACTTATTGAAATGAACATTTCACTTACCTGTAAAAATCTATATTTTAAAAAGTACTCACTTGATAACGAAGGTCTTGGTACAAAAAATTATATAAAATACGACTTATTTTTCTAAATTGGTCTCGGATTTATTCTCGAGTGCGTTTATCGTTCATTTATTGTCTCTGCGAGTACATCAAATGCTTAGCACTACCCACTGAAAAGACTAAACTGCTCACCCACACTACCACAAAAGAGCATTTAGTGCCATCATTTTTGCCTTGGTAAAACAATACGGAATGCCTGAACTCTTTACACAGTGTACCTCGTTTTGTTCCACTATATTACGAGCCAGCTCCTTACAGTGGGCATAACCCTGCACCAGAGTTCCTAATTCCCCCAAAAACAAGATGGTGGAATCCTTCTTTAGAGGAGCATATTAGGTAGACCACCTTAGAAGTGTGACTAGCTTGGTTGTGCAACACGACTACAAGCATAGCTAATTTCCCACCTCTCCTGCTGCCAAATGTGCCTCAGGGCAGGTGGTGGCATCGTCCAGGTCTGGAGGAAGCCAGGGTCGCATATCAACGTTGACACGGGCTTTGAAGCCCCTCGCCTTAATATGCTAAATCGCTTGCCATCCTGCTGGAGGAGGTGTGAACACCTTCCTCTGGAGCATGCATTGCTTCGGGCCTCAGAGAGCATGGGCTCTCACCTGCAGGGGGGGCATAAACATGTCTGTGGTGGCAGGCTGGACGATACCAGTCAGCCAGCACAGTAGACAATGGTAGGTTTTTCAGGGGCACCTGAAATGTGCCCTATGGGTTGAAGTCATAATAGATCTTGTACTGGCAACGGTACAGATTTATTAAGACAAGGTGTTTGATACCAACGACCATAGGTTTCAGTGAAGCCATCATAGCTGGGGAATGAATATGCTACTTACCAGTATGCATCTGTTCTTGGCATGTAGGGCTGCTGACATTCATATCTATAGCATAGATCGCCGCCTAGTGTTGGGTCCGGATGATTGCACATTGTTGTCCTGGAAGAGTCTTCGAAGTATCACAAGATAGGTGGCTCCTCCCCTGGACTACAGTGCGCATGGGCATCGACTCCATCCCCAGATTGTTTTTTAGCCATTGTGACAAAGATGGAGTGTAATAGTGTAAGCGATGGCCATGCTAAGAGTAAGTGTTAAAAAGTCTGCAGCCGCTACAGGCGCCGGGGAGGAGGGCGGGCGATATGAATGTCAGCAGCCCTACATGCCAAGAACAGATGCATACTGGTAAGTAGCATATTCAGTTCGAGGCATGTGGGCTGCTGAATTCATATCTATAGCATAGAATACATAGCAGTCCCTCCATTAACAGCGGCCGCCTGTGCCAGCTGCAGAAGTCTGAAAAAGCGTTTTAAGAACAGCCTGCCCTACAGCTGCCTGCTGCTTGGAGTGCACATCTACACAGTAATGTTTAGTAAATGTGTGTGGTGTAGACCATGTGGCTGCTCTACAAATATCTTCCAAAGGGATATTACCTAGGAAAGCCATAGAGGCCCCCAACTTTCGGGTGGAGTGGGCTCTTGGAGGGACCGTTAAAGTGCGCTTAGCCTTGTGATAGCAAATCTGAATGCACTTAACGATCCACCTGGCTATACCTGCTTTGGAAATGGGGTTGCCTTTGTGCTGGGCTGAGAAGGCAACAAAGAGGTGTTGTGTTTTCCTAAAGTCTTTGGTCCTATCGATGTAGTACATCAAGGCTCGTTTGACATCAAGAGTGTGGAGCATTCTTTCGGCAACTGTTTCTGGGTTCTGAAAGAATGCGGGCAGTTCAATGGTCTGATTGACATGGAACTGCGAAACCACTTTAGGAAGAAATTTAGGGTTAGTGCGTAGCACCACCCTGTTGGAGTGAATTTGACTGAATGGCTCTTGTACAGTGAGCGCCTGTAGCTCACTAACACGTCGTAGAGACGTAATGGCAATGAGAAAAGCCACCTTCCATGTTAAGAACTGAATCTCACATGAATGTAGAGGCTGAAAAGGTGGGCCCATCAACCTGGTGAGGACCACATTGAGGTTCCATACAGGAGCCGGCGGGGTCCTGGGAGGAATGACCCGCTTTAGGCCTTCTAGGAAGGCTTTAATGGCAGGCACTCTGAAGACGGAGAGATGCTGCCTGTTCTGGAGAGAAGCCGCTATGGCGGATAAGTGAATCCTGATGGAAGCGTATGTTAGATTGCATTTGTAGAGATGTAACAAATAGCAGATGATGTTGGGAGTGGATGCATCTAGCGGGTTGATGTTGTGTGATGCACAGTAAATGACAAACCGCTTCCATTTTGCTGCATAGCAGGCTCTGGTGGTGGGCTTTCTTGCCTCCCGTATGATATCCATGCATTCAGGGGGCAAGTCAAGGTAGCCAAACTCTAAGACTTCAGGAGCCAGATCGCCAGGTTGAGCTGTTGCGGATCTGGATGCTGAATGTCGCCATGGCTCTGCGTCAAAAGCTTGGGCGTGAG
Organism: Lissotriton helveticus; assembly: GCF_964261635.1. Taxonomy (NCBI): domain Eukaryota; kingdom Metazoa; phylum Chordata; class Amphibia; order Caudata; family Salamandridae; genus Lissotriton; species Lissotriton helveticus. The sequence continues at coordinate 312,195,292 of NC_136072.1, read as the reverse complement.
GTGTAGTCTTTGATGCGGTACCACGGAGAGTTCCAGAAACGTGGTGTACCACGGCTGGCGTGCCCACGTTGGAGCAACCAGGATGAGAGTCATCGAGTGTTGCTTTAGCTTACTTGCCACCAGCGGTATGAGAGGTGCTGGGGGAAAAGCGTACGCAAATCTGCATGACCAGTTCATCCATATCGCATTGCCTTGCGACTGTGGGTGAGGGAACCTGGTGGCAAAGCTTTGGCATTTTGCGTTTTCCCTTGTGGCGAACAGGTCTATCTGTGGATGACCCCACTTCTGGAAGTACGGGCAGAGTACTGATGGACGTATCTCCCACTGGTGCATCTGGTGGCTGTACCTGCTGAGCAGGTTCGCCATCTGATTGTCCGTGCCTGGGAGGTGTTCCGCCATGAGGAAGATGTTCCTTTGAATGGCCCACTTCCACATGCTCTGAGCCAGATGAGACAACTGTGGAGAGTGTGTACCTCCCTGCTTCTGGATGTAGTACATGGCTGTCATGTTGTCGGTCCGGATCAACACGACCTTGTTGTACAGATGTACTTTGAATGATTTTAGTGCCATGAAGATTGCCATCAGTTCTAGGTAGTTGATGTGCATCTTCTTTTGTTGCATCGTCCATAGTCCCTGCACTGTGTAGTGGAGTACATGAGCTCCCCATCCCTGGAGAGATGCGTCCGCCGTCAGGATGATCTGTGGGACAGGCTCTTGGAACGGTCGGCCCTTGCAAAGGTTGCGTGGATTCCACCAATGCAGAGAGTTGTATGCCCGACCGGTGACCAACACTAGGTCTTTCAACTGTCCCTGAGCCTGATTCCACTGATGCGCTAAGCATTCCTGGAGCGGGCGCATATGTAACCTCGCGTGCGGGACTATGAAAATGCAGGAGGCCATCATGCCTATCAACTGCATGAACACTCTCGCTTGAAGCGAGCGTTGCGGTTGGAACTGTTGGATTAGCGAGTGGATGTTGTTGATCCGCGCTGAAGTTGGCTGAGCCGTGGCTGCCAGAGTATTGATGGTTGCACCCAGATATTGCCGCACATGGGCTGGCTGAAGGTGCGACTTTGGATAGTTCAGCGAGAACCCCAGACTGTGAAGAAGGTGAATGGTGTGGGACATGTCGGCGGCGCACTGCTGGGCCGACTTTGCCTGAACCAGCCAGTCGTCCAGATAAGGGTAGACATGGATGTGTTGTCTCCTGAGGTGCGCCGCTACTGTCGCTAGACATTTGGTGAACACTCTGGGGGCCGTGGTCACTCCGAAAGGAAGGACCTTGAATTGATAATGCCGATTTTGAATGGTGAATCTGAGGTGTTTTTTGTGTGAAGGATGGAGTGGAATGTGGAAGTAAGCATCCTTGAGGTCTAAGGTTGCGAGGAAGTCTCCCTGATTGAGGAGTGGAAGAACCTGTTGCAGCATTAGCATGTGGAAGTGTTCTGAGAGAATGTACTGGTTTAGGGGCCTGAGGTCTAGAATAGGCCTGAGGGACACGTCCTTCTTGGGGATTAAGAAGTACAGGGAGTACACCCCTGTGCCTTCCTCCTCCACTGGCACGAGCTCTATAGCGCCCTTTTGCAGCATGACGAGAACCTCCTGCTGCAATAAGTGCAAATGCGCTGTGGACATAGGACGGTGTTTTGGTGGTATGTTGGGTGGAGTGGATGTGAGCTCCAAACAATAGCCGTACTGGATAAGTTTCCTGACCCACCTGTCTGTGGTGATGTTTTTCCAGACTGGCAGGAACCGCTGGAGTCTCCCCCCGACAGGCGTGGAATGGTCTGGAGGCAGTGACAGGGCGTCACTGTTTGTTGGAGGCAGAGGAACGGGAGTTGTTGCTGCCCTTGCCTCTGCCCTTGGCGTTGTTGCCTCGATAACCGCCTCTATTTTGTTTGGGGTAAGAGGATTGCGCCCCACCTTTATTGAATTGTGTTTGCTGGGACATCTGGCCTCTGGAAACACCCCTATTGCCTGTGCGACGAAAAGTGCTCCCCCGAAACTGTTGGGATTGGAGAGCTCACTGAATCAAAGGAGAGAGGGAGGACTAGGTAAGCTAGTCCGAATCCCCGCTTTTATATATCAAAAATCAAGAAGGACTAGCTAGGTTTTTACAGGGAAGACTCAATGGAGTACGTATGTCAAGGAAAACCAGTAGGTTTTTGGAAAGCCCTCACCCACCAACCTAGTTGGTGGCATGCTTCATCATCGGGCCCACCACAGTGGCACCTAGCGTGCCCCGGGTGTGCTTCGACGCCAGATTACTGCGGAGCTGGTATACTTACTGAGTGTGCAGTGTGGTGAGTGTGAAGGTGAAGATTAAAAAGCCATACAAAAAATCCCAGCACCCGAGGGTAAAGACACTATTTTAATAACACTATTTTAATATTAAAACTAGGTTGGTGGGTGAGGGCTTTCCAAAAACCTACTGGTTTTCCTTGACATACGTACTCCATTGGGATTGGAGAGCTCCCATGGACTTGGCAGTCTCGGTATCCTTTTTTATTTTTTCCAAGGTGGTATCCACCTCAGGACCAAATAATCTGTCAGGGTTAACTGGTTGGTTGAGGATGGTAGTTTGGATCTCTGGCTTAAATCCAGAGATTCTGAGCCACGCCTGTCGTCTTAACATCACACTGGTGTTAATCGCCCTGGCTGCAGTATCGGCAACGTCCAGTGCGCACTTTATTGAAGCGTTGGAGATGAGCTTCCCCTCTTGGATAAGCATCTCCGCAGCCTCCTTATATTGATCTGGGAGATGTTGCAACAGGGTCTCTAGTGTGTCGTAGTGTGCCCTGTCGTAGCGTGCCAAGAGTGCCTGCGTGTTAGAGATACGCCATATATTGGCCGCCTGAGCTGCTACTCTCTTTCCCGATGCTTCAAGCACTTTGGACTCTTTGTCCGGGGGAGGAGCTTCACCCGTGGTCTGTGAATTTGCCCTCTTGCGGGCATTAGAAACGACCAGAGAGTCCAATGGCAACTGGCCCTTGATGTAAGTGGGATCGCCAGGTGCCGGTCGGTATTTCTTTTCAATTCTAGGGTTGACCACCCTAGCTCGTGTGGGCTCCTTGAAAATGTCCGCTGCATGTTTGAGGACCCCTTTGAGCATTGGGAGAGTTTTCACAGTTTTCTCAGCTGCTGAAAAAGTGTCAAAGAGGAAGTCCACCTCCACAGGTTCAGCATGGAGTTCAACGTCGTGGTTCTGAGACGCCCTTTCAATCAAGGCATTGAATGCCGCAGAATCCTCAGTGGGAGACGTTTTGATATTGTCTATCTGAGGGTCGAGAGTGTGTTGCTGATCCCCCTGATCACCCTGGTCACCTGTGTCCACCCATGCGTCCTGTTGTGCATCAGGATCAGCGTGGGTGGGGAAGTTGTATTCGTCATCTTGATCCCCAGCATCCTCGGCATCGGAATAAGTTGGCGAGGGCGTGGCAATTCTTTGAGTCCGAGGGGTCAATGGTTTGACCAAGACTGGTGCATCAGAATCAGGCTTTTTGCGCTTTAAGGGAATGGTATACGACTCCAAAGGCGTCGTCGCCGTAATTTTTCGCTTGTAAAGCGTAAGCTTCCCAGTGTCTGCATCGATGAAGCGTTCCGACTGTTCCTACAGCAATGGTGGTCGATGCGTTGAGCCCCCAGCTGGGAGAGTAGGCGTCGACCCCACAGCACTGTGCGTTTTCGCTTCGGGCGCCGCCCGTGGTGCGAATGCCTTCGGTGGTAACGTGAAGAGGAGTGGCGTCGATGACTTGGAGGTGGGGACCGACTGTTTCGGTGCGGAAGGCGTTTTGGGGTCTTCCGCCGAGGGTTTGTCCCTGATACGCTTGAGTGAGTCCGAGACCTGCTTCGTGAATGAAGCGGACGGTTTCGCCGATACGACAGACGACCTCGGTCCAGCAACGTGGGAAGACTCGCTTGTCGACGTTTTTGGCTGGTCGGTCCGAGGCGTGCCTGTGGCGGTGCCCTGGGCAACCTTTGGCTCGATGCCTTTGCCGGTCTTCGGCTCGACGCCCTTTGCGGCCTTCGGTGCCGCGGCCTTGCTCGGCTTTGGCTCGATACCCGATCCGGACTTCGGCTCGACGCCCTTGCTGGACGGAGTCTGGGCAACCTTTTTGGGCTGCACCTCGACACCTTTAGTCTGCTTCGGCTGGACGGATTTCACCGACTTGGCCGGGTCGACTTGCTTCTTCGGCTTGGGCTGTCCCGACACCCCGGAGGACGAGGGTGTCGATGGTGGATCAGAGGGTTTCAGTTTCGATTGCGCCTGAACCACTTTAGGGTGTTCGGAGACCGAAGGTTGCACGTTCGGTTTCGATTTCTTCAATGGCGGCTCCGCCGAAGTGTCCGTAGCCGGGCCTGGAGGCGGGGCTGTGGATTTTGGTAGAAGGTCTTGGGTAAGGCCGATAGGCGATCCCTCGACCTGAGCCTTAGTAAGAGTTCGAACGGGGCATAGCTCGTCCTCTGAGCTATCTTCCATGGCCCCATAGGCCTCATCGTCGTCTCCTACCTCGTCGACGACGTCTGCTACGGGTAGGTCTTCGACATCCACTTGAGGGTCGTCTTCGACTTCTTCCGCTGGAGGCGAAATCTGCAGGTGAACGTCGTGTTAGTCTGCTTCGTCGCTGTCGAAGATGTCCACCGGTGCCGGGGCCGACTGCCGGGCCTCCATGCGCGCCGCGCGCCGAAGCCGAATCGTTTTCTTCGAACGAAATCTGGAACAAGCCATACAGTTGGCTTCATTGTGGTCCGGCGACAGGCACTTGTTGCACACCGGGTGGACGTCGATGTGCGGGTACTTCGATCCGCACACGGGACACTTCTTGAACGGGCTCCGTTCCATGTCGCGTCGTCGAGGGTCTTGCTGCGTCGACTGGGCCTCGAGCTCCAAGAGTCACGCGACTCCCTGAATGTCGAACTCGGAAGGCGAGTCCGAACCGAACAGGGCACCGAACGCAAACAATACCGACGATAAAGAGAGAAAGAAAGGCCTTTTGGCCTCGAGAATATGTCGATTCCGAACTGAGAGAACGAAAGTACATCCGAACCCAATGGCGGAAAAAAACAATCTGGGGATGGAGGCGATGCCCATGCGCACTGTAGTCCAGGGGAGGAGCCACCTATCTCGTGATACTTCGAAGACTCTTCCAGGACAACAATGTGCAATCATCCGGACCTAACACTAGGCGGCGATCTATGCTATAGATATGATTTCAGAAGCCCACATGCCTCGAACCTCTTAATTACCAGTGCCCAGTCAATATACTTAAGTTGACTTCCCAGTACACTTGTACCATCTAGTAATTGAATTAGACAGCACAAGGGCATATCTGCTCATGCAGATAAGCCCTAACATGTAATACAATACACCTGGACTTATGCTACAAGGCCTGCTGTAGGGGTGACTTACATATATTACATGCAGTGACTTTGGCATGGAACACAGTGAGTGTGCCATGTCGGGTTTTCACTCATGGTTTGCACCATGACACCAGCCTGCAATGGAAGGCTGAATGCTATTTGTGCTGGGAGTCCCTTAGGGTCTCATAATACATTTTGCATCCCTTAGGGGCCATCTTTGGTACCCATTCCCTAGGTATCAGGAGTACCGCTTACTAGTGTCTCACAGGGGTGCCAAAGTGTGTATCAATTGTGTTACAATGACTCTATTTTAGCTGTTTTAGGGAAAGAGCTCTGGCACTGAGGACTGGTTAGCAGGGACCCAGTGCATATCATTTGAAATACATAGTAGCAAAAAGTGAGGGTGACAAAATGGAGAATTTTCTACAGCGCCAATGGGCTAACATGATGGGAAACCGATGTCTTGCAAGTCCAACACCAACATCCAGCCCTCAGCGTCGATGGCAAACAGGATCTGGACCAGGATGAGCATCTTGAATTTCTCCTGGGGAAAAGCATTGAGAAGGTGTAGATCTAGAATAGGCAAAAAAACTATGTCTTTATTGAACACCAGAAAGTAGTAGAAATAATCACAACCTACTTCTGGTGATGGCATCCTCTCTACAACCCCTTTGGCCAAGAAGACTTTTACTTCCTGCAGTAAAACCGAGAGCTGGTCCCCAGTCAATGTTTGGGTGGAAGGTTTGGCGGGTCCAAAAGGAAGGAACAATTTGGAGGACTCACCTATCCCTTGTGATCATTTGCCAACCTGGATAGAGTCCGGATTCTGTCTCCCACAGGGTGGCTGTGACTGGAAGGGTACCTTAAAGAGGTTTGGCAGGTGAGGCTGCTGGGAGGGACTGCACAGGGGGGGGTGGGGGGCAGGGGGAAGTAGACGGAGTATCAGGCTAACCTTGGCAGTGAGGACAGTGGTCACCTCAGCATCTGCTGCAAACCTGCTGGATTCCCTTCTGGGGTGGGACATGCTGGCCTGGCGGTAAGGCACATTTCATCCACAGTCACAAAGGGAACACTGGAATCGTTCCTGGAGAGGCCAAGTAGAAAGTTCCAGACAGCAGGTTGGTAGCCCTACTCCTTTCAAATGATTAACAGCAGAAGGAGCCTTGTGCCTAAACAATTGAGTACCATCAGACATGTTGATCAGGGAGGACGGGACATCGCGAGAATCCAGTGGACTGCAGCCACGCATGGTGCTGAATGGCAACAGTGGTGCCTATAGCCAGCCAAACGCAGTTGGTGGTATCCAAGCCACTACGAATTGTGAACTTGGCTACATCACTACCACCTTGAATTGCCTGCAAAATAACAGGTCGACATTCTACTGGAGCACTAAGGTGGACCTATGCCACCGAGCAAAAGAACAAGGGATTAAACACGGATCTTTGTGACTGGGAGTGAATGATTGCAATGTTAGGCATTCCGTCCACAATTTGTTCTTTTTACTCCTGAGTCCCAAAGGGCATGGGTATAATGGTCCAACAAACTGGCATTGATTTATATAGCGCAGTGCCAAACTGGCATAATAGAATAAGCGCTTCCTGACAGTGTCCACTCTTTGACCCGCAGTCAGGGAAATGGTACGAAAATTGTTGGGGATGGTCCAGCTAGTGGAAGCATGCACCACAAGGTTCTCTGGGGAGGTGTGCTGTGACAAAAAAGGCTTGGGCGCCAGGAGTAGGTCAATGACAACTATTAACTCTAGCACCCTGTTTATTCGTATTCACCTTAAATGTCCCTGGATACATTTTCCACACAGGTCTGGACTAAGGAACTGGGGGGTAAGAGAAGGCATAGATTATGTTAACTGTTATTTCCCACTAAGCCTCCAGTTGTGTTAGAAAGTAATCGACAAGCATGAACATCACCGGCGCCATCTTGCCTAACAAGAAGCCATCATCCACACGTAAACGGCATCCATTTTAGGTGCCGCGGCCATCTCGCGCTTTGCAAGTCACCCATGATTCACCCTGACCCTGCAACCATCCCCGGTGCCCTGATTCAGCATGACCAAATGCACTAAGGTCATAAAACCTTGTCAGCCTGACAAAGCCCCGGAGCCACTTCCCACCCTAAAACACATTTGTCCTTTCATCCCCTGCACATAAGCCAGGCCTTCTGATAACCCCCAACTGCACCTGGCCACTTGATCCGGTCCCAGGCTGTAAACCAAGCCTTGCGGACGTACTTTATTGCCCCCAAACAGCAAGACATTGTTGCACAAACAGAAATGCTTGATCTTATCACTTGCACAACCTTTAGATCTGACCGATCCCACACACTTTTATGTCCTGCTGGAATGTCCAGCTGCAAGATGGCAATCATCTGTTAGATTTGGGAGGGGGAACGACAGCTGGTGGGTCTGTGTGGGAACCGGCTGGAGGCAGGAATTCCTAGGATGTTTGACCACTAATAAAGTTACTGAACATGGTATAAAAAGGAGGGCAGCAGAGAAATTGTTATAGCATCTCCCAAAGACATTCTGTGTGTCTGCGTCGACGTGTTCTCCTCTGGAGTAATAAACCTGTTCTTTGACGTCCAGTTCCCAGCGCCTGTCTCTTGATTTGGTAAATATCGATATTGGGAATTAGAGGCGCTTTGCGCCAAACAGCCTTGGTATTCGTTAAAGATTGGCTGTTTTTCCACAGTTGTAGGTGGGTGTATGTTTATTGCATAATAAAACAAATGTGATCCATAAAGGTTAGGAAACTGCTGTTAGAAGTATCCATCAGAAAAGTCCACATCAACATGATCAGGTTTATTTTGATGCGGTTTACCTGGACAAACCTATAGATAATTATATGCATCATATGAAACTATAACTGATTCATAATGCCAGTCACCCCACTATATGCACTGTCCTTTTCAAATATCAAGCTTACAAGCGGTCACTTTCAGATATTTCCTTTAGCAGCTTCTCCTTTCAGATACAAATACTCCTATTCTCTCTCACTCTTAGCTTGGGTCATAATACCTCAGTCCTTTCTCAATATCATTTTCTACTGGTTTGCTGTCTTCTGGACAGTCACTTGTTCATGGAGGTATGGCCAACATTGTTCCATGTCCAAAACAGATTTTAATAACCACTGCCTGCTCTCTTCCTCTATCAAACAAACCAAAGAAAGTTCTGGTACTCACCATGCATGTTGATAACATCTTACTAAGAGCACGAACCCAAGGGAAACACTTACCAAGCAGGTCTTGGGGACACAGAAGGGCTTCGTATGGAACTTTCCATTCGTGAACTGACATCTGGTGGCTGGGGTGGAATCAGGCTCTTTCTTACTGATAACCTGCAAGAGAGAGGGAGTGAGAAAGAAACTGAAACAAAGGCTAAAATTAAGCATAAATGATTTTAAGATTGCACAAGCACATCACAGACAAACTCCTGCACCAAAGAAATTGTTACCCTCCCTAGTGTGCATTAACAGTCCCCAGAAGAAGCAAGGATCCATAAAAATAAATCCTAGTGTTTGATTAATCATTCCTTGTACTGCATTATTCTTCCAAATGCAGTGATTCACTTGGAACTCCTAAATATTATCTTTACTCTATCTAGGCCATCGGACGTAGAGCTAAATATCGGATTAAATTAAACCATGTGCACAATGTGCACATCGCTAAAATGGGAGATTGTTATAGATGCATAAGGAGTAGTTTCTTACCTGTAACTCCAGTTCTGTAGTAGGGGTATCTATGTCATAATCTAGTGAATAGTCCCGCCCATGTGCGTGGACCCCGGAGCAATCAAAAATAATCTCTTAAGCTGTCTTCTTTGCAGAATCGTTGAGTTTGGCGGCATGGCTCCTGAGATAGTGCAATATGTACACTTGAATCTCCCTGAAGATTGCATGACTATACTTAAGGAAGCTAAGAGACCCTCCACTAGGACTTCCTATGCCTACAAGTGGAAGAGGTTCTGCATCTGGTGGACTTCCAAGCATTATGATCAGACAACCTGCAAGGAAGATGTCATCCTTCCATACCTTTTGCATTTGGCTCAGTCTGGCCTTAATTTTCATTCTATTAAGGTTCACCTCGCAGCATTGACTGCGTATAGGAAATTCCCTTCACAGACATCCTTCTTTCAGATCCCTGTGATTAAAGATTTTTGGGAAGGATTGAAGAAAGTGTTTCCTCCAGTCCGGCGTCTTTCGCCGTCATGGGAGCAGAATGTGGTGCTGTCCAGGTTGATGAAGGAGCCTTTTGAACCCATCAATAAGGCTTCTCTGCAGCACTTGTCATGAAAGGTGGCCTTCCTTGTGGCCGTTACATCTGCCCACAGGGTGAGTGAAATTCAGGCGTTGTGTTGCCAAGAACCTTATACTGTATTTCATGCTGCTAAGGTTGTGATGGGTACTCACCCTAAGTTCCTTCCTAAGGTGATTTCGGATTTCCATGTCAATCAGACCATAACTTTACCTACGTTTTTCCAGAATCCTTCCACTCCAGCGGAAAGGTCTCTCCATTCCCTGGATCTCAGAAGGGTGCTGAAATTCTACTTGGATAAGACCAAGGACATTCGTAGGTCAGACCAATTGTTTGTCAATTATGGATCGGTCAGGACTGGTCTTGCCACCTCAAAACAGTCCATCTCTAGGTGGGTTGTGTCCTGTGTCCAGTTATGTTACCAGAAGGCTAATAAGACCTAAGGGGTAAGCCTAAGGCTCATTCTACCAGAGGCAAAGCAGCTTTGCTTCGTAATGTTTCCATTGCGGAGATATGCAGGGCTGCCACTTGGAAGTCCGTCCATACCTTTGCTAAGCATTACTGTCTGGACTCTGATGCCAGAGCAGATGCTCAGGTTGGGCAGGCTTCGTTGAGAAATCTGTTTGCACAATAGAGGTGTTGTCTGTTTTTCTACACCGCCAGGTTGTTTTTTTGGGATGGGCTTGCCATTCTATTCACTAGATTATGACTATACACAGAGATCCCCTACTACAGAAGGAGTAGTTTCTTACCTGTAACTCCAGTTCTGTAGTAGGGGTATCTCTGTTATAGTCATAAGCGCCAGCCCTCCTCCCCGGTGGAGAAAATGGTACTGTAATGTTTGCTACAGGCCTGTCTTTATACACCTTCAAAAAGAACTGAAAGTAAAAGGACTTTGGCTGTGCATCCTGGGATACCGAGGGTCTCTGGAGAGTACCTTAAAGGCACGGTATCCCTTTTCCAGACACATAATGGCAGCCTATGGTGGCTTGTCTGTCCAACCCTTCCTCTCTATCATTTCAAGGATTTTGGTGAAGGGGAGTTTTCCCTGTGAGGAAAACTTGGTAAATAGTGTGAAACCGGAAATGGTGGGCTATCCTTTTCACGGTTTAGATGAAGTGGTGGCCTTTGTAGCCTTGAATATGTTAGGCTGCATTATTTGTCTTAATTTTCTCTTAAGTGTCTATGCAGGACTGCAAAGAAGATAGCTTAAGAGATTATTTTTGATTGCTCCGGGGTCCACGCACATGGGCAGGACTATTCACTAGATTATGACTATACACAGAGACCCCCTACTACAAAAACAGATCATTCAAAAGAATGGGGAACTGGAGGGCAGTAAGGAATCCAACATAAAGAGCGTTATCTAAGGTAAGTAACTCGTTCTGCTAACCGCAGACTCCTCACCTTGGAAATAGGTACCAAAGCAGTTCCACATACCTGGAATGGCTCAAAGCAGAACGTTATGTAGGACTGAATGGGCAAAGTGCCCCTCAAGCCAATCTATCAAGGAAGCAGTGCTTCATGAATGTACGGCTTCACACCCACATTGAGGCTGGAAAGATGGTCAAAATAGGCATTCCGCAAGCCAAAGCAGTGGTAGCAGCAGCAGCTGGGGTCAAATGAGCCCTCAGACATTTTAGAGGCTGTTTCGTAGCCGATGTGAAGACGCCGTCCCTAAAGAGGGTTATTTACCTCACTATAGTCCCTTTCTGCATCTCTCTACCCTTCTTTGCCCTAGTACACCCCACAAAGAACTTATCATCCACCCAATGATCCTTGGTAGGATTAATGTAAAAGCTCAACTTTAGCAGAAATGCTGCCCTAGTCCACAACACCAGTTTGTATGGAGAAAAATGTAGTGTACATTGAGTGAATAGACAGAGCCTGTCCCTCAATAAGGAGACACGCTGAAGTTATCTTCAAATGGGGTACACATAAGGAAAGTAAGAACCAAATTAAGGTCCTACTGTGAAATGACATATGGAAACATATGAAAACAATAAAACCAGACCTTTAAGGAAACGCATCACAACAGATGTTTCAAACAAGAACAGTTGGTCTGGTAAATGCAAAAGGGTCCAAAGGGCTGAAAAACTTTAATAGTGGCTATGACAAGTCCTTCCTGGGCTAAGCACTGCACAAAAAGCAACACACCTGGCAACTATGCCTGTAATTAATGTGTATGGTGGGATTCACCCAGGCCACAAACTTATCCAGCATCTCATATAAACAGGTTTCAATATGGATGCCTGGCTGCTAGAATTAAAGTCACCACCTCAAAAGGAAAATACAAAGAAGTCAACTGTCGCCACTCAATCTTCATGCACGTAGGTGTAGATTGCACAAACGTGGTTGCAAGACTCTAGAGGTTCCTAACGAAGCATCAGCCTGATCAGAAGACAGATGCGAAGCCTGAAGTTCTGCATTCCACATACTGCTGCCCCAATATAGAGCCACCATAATGAATTGAGCCAGTCTTCAGACCTTGGGTGAAGGAGAGAGAGGCAGGAACTCATACAGGATCCTCAGCTCCACTCTAGATGGAACGAGTCTCCAAGAGAGGCTTTTTGTGAACTCCAGTGTGCAGAGGTGTTGACATTGTGTATTCTCAGCAGACGCAAATGGATATAGACCGGGTTCTCCTCACTGGTGGAAGATGACCTATTCTACCTCAAATGTAGTTTCCATTCATGATTTGCTAGACATTGGTGGTGAAGTTTATTCATCATGACATTTAAAGATCTCAAAGAGTGGTTTACAGCTAGGGAGATTCACTGCGACCCATCCAGTTCAATAGGCGCCGGGCCTCCTTTCACAAGGTCTAGGGGGCCCAATTCTCCATGTGCTTGATGCCTTAGCACGAGAGTGGTGCTGTTGGTAAGGCCTTGAAACAACCTCCCTTTGAAGGACAGTAGGAAGGCCTTCATTGCTAAAATATACGAGGTTAGTGTTGCTGTGGAGGTGGACCTACAAGTTGTCTTTGCACCAAACCACTTGCGAAGCCTAAAAAGGGGCAAAATTGTTGGGCATAAGCCGCATAGGCACAGAAAGCAAAACTAAAGGGGATGATGGACGGAGTGTTGAACATTGCAAGCACTCAACCCCAGTCAACTGATCTGGGTTTAATCCATCATCATTCTTTAGCTCACTCCACCACCCCAGTTCAGACATGGCCATATGCAAATCAGTCTGACCCTGTGCCTCATGGGAACAGGTCAGCCTGAACTGCCAAGCCATGTCTTCCCTGGACCGGAAACAAGCATCCTGGGACTGGTTCCTGGCTAATCAGCCATTAGTCAGGCTAGCTTGAATCCAGTGGCAAAGTGAAGAAGGGACCCACGTCTGGGCATACCCTACCAACTTAGGGCGAACAAAGCAAAACCAAAGGGGCTGATGAACGGAGTGTTGAACATTGCAAGCACTCACCCCCCAGTCAACTGATCCGGGTTTAATCCATCATCATTCTTTAGCTCTCTCCACCACCCCAGTTCAGACATGGCCATATGCAAATCAGTCTGATTCTGTGCCTCATGGGAACAGTCCAGCCCGAACTGCCAAGCCATGTCTTCCCTGGACCGGACAAATCAAAACATTCACCCCAGTCAAGAGGTCTGGGTTAAATCCAAGAGTCTTTTGCTCACCATGCCATCTCAGTTTAGACCTGACCATATGCAAATCAGTATTGACCCTGTGCCTCATGGGAACAGCTCAGCCTGAACTGCCAAACAAGGTCCTTCCTGGACCGGAAACAAGCACCCTAGGACTGGTTTTGGGGTAATACCCTTCATCAGTCTAGCTAGCTTCAATCCAGTAGCACAGCGAGCAAGGGATCCATGTCTGGGCATACCTATCCCACATAGGGCGAAAAGTGCTGAGCCAACAAATGATGGACGGAATGCTGAATGAATCAAACATTTACCCTCAATCAAAATATCTAGGTAAATCCATAGTTCTTTTACCCATTACGCCACCCCAGTTTGTATCCAGCCATATGCAAATCAGCCTTGAACCTGCTCCTCATGGGAACAGTGCATTTGGCTGGTGAGTAAAAAACAATGGATTTAGGCCCAGATCTCTGTACTGGGGTGAATGTTTGACATTGTTCAGCATTCTGTGCATTAATTGTTATTTTTGCATTGTCACCCCGATTGGGACGCGTATGCCTAGAAGTGGGTCCCATGCTCTCCATGTCACTGGGGGCAAGCTAGCCTGGCTGATGAGGAGTGATACTCCGAAACTGGTCCCAGGATGCCTGTTTCCAGTCTAGGGAGGAACTGGCCTGGTAGTTCGGGCTGTACTGTTCCCATGGGAAGCAGGATCAAGACTGATTTGCATATTGCTTGATTTAAAATCGAATGGCAAGGGGAGCAAAAACATTACTGATTTAGGCCCAGATCAGTGCACTGGGGTGAATGTTTGACATTGTTCAGCATTCTGTCCTTTGTGCACTCTAAGGGACCCACCACCAAACTAATGCAGAGTGCCACTGCAGGATGCCTGAAAAGGTGCTCTAAAAAGTAAAAGATGGCATGACGCACACTTGTGTACCATGTCCCCTAAAAGCTGCATCTAATATTTGTTATTCACCCCTACAGCACGCCTTACAGCTCTAAGGCAGGGAGTATTATGTTACATGTAAGAAAATTTCTTCATGAACAGGTTTGCCCCTTTGCTGGTCAGTTCCATTACTGACAATACAAGTGAATAGGGAAGCCATCTTAAGGTATGTACTGGGCCCTGGTCAAAACGTGTTCCTCAGCTACATAATGGCTTTACTGAAACATATGGTCTTTGGTATCAAACACCTAGTATTAATAAACCCACACTGCTTCCAGTGATGGATTTATTAATACATGCTCCCAGAGGGCATTTGAGAGGTGCAGCCTGAAAACCTACAAACTACTGGTGAGGGACGGCGTGGCCAAGATGGCGGAGTGAACGGATGCGTCTTGCCTAAACGCCGTCCCTGCCAGGCCTAACACATCTTCACAGCACAAGCATCCACTCCCTAGTTGGCACCGGAGGATCCCTCTTGCTGGGGGGCATCGGCGACGCAGCGGTTATGTACGCGGGGGCAGCCTTTCCTGCCCTCCTGGACCGCAGAGACTCGAGCCCGGGTTTCCAGCGAGCGGCCTGCGGACCTCGCTGTGTGGACGGAGGCTCCTATGGGCCCTTGGGGGGCTGCACCTGAGCCAGTGTTGCCCCGGTGACGAGGACTCTCAGCGCAACCCTGCTGATTCTCCCTCTGAGCCCCTGGGGGCCAAGACGACAGAACAACGCGGCCTAGAGGTTTGCGGGCGTTGCTTGGGCCCAGGCTGTGTGCGGCCAAAGTTTTCTATAAAACAACCGCCGGGCTTGCTTTGGAGACACCGGAGTGCTCTCTTACTCTCATTGCAGCACCCGGTGAAGAAACAACAGAGGGGTGGAGCATTTGCCCCCACCTGTAGCAGACTCGTGTTCACGGGTAGACTGGTTCACGCTGCAGCCTTCAGCAGCGCCCCCCTGGGACAGCGATGGCCAACTGCTCCTCGGAGGGGGGCTGCCTAAGGTACGATCACGGAGGTGCACAGAGAGCTGTAGGCTGTGAAGGCTTGGAGTGTACTCGGCCCCATATTTCCTCGGCAGGCCGCCCTACCTCCACGTGGGCCTTGTGCTTGATCAAGAGGGCAATCGCTTTATTAAGGAAAATGCGGCACAAGAAAGCTTCAATTTCTCCTACATGTTTTGGCGAATAGCCTTGATCACGGACAGGAAGCCAGTCACCAAGTGCATGTGTGTACGCCTTTTGAGTAGTGTCTCACATCACGTGACTCTTAAATAAAAGTCCCATAATGCAACCGGAACATATACTTTAATGCTGGTCATTCAAAGAACAGTTCGAATTATTCTGGCACAGTTAATAACATGCTCACTGCATTATGCCGGTGCATTTAATGTCAATCAAAACCCAAATGCTGTTTAGTCACGGAGATTGTAGTTACAGCGTAGTGCTCAATGTTATCTCTCCCTGTCCAAAGTATGTGTGAGTGTGTGTATATATATATATTTTTTTTTTTCTTTCTTTTGTTTCCCCTAGCTATACTTGTTTGTTTTTTAACAACATTGCTGTATATATTTCCCTTGGATTAGAATGATAAGCATATTCACTTATGTGTTAGGCTTTTTACAATATGATATTTATTTGCTTGTTTATGAGCTATGTAGGTAGCTGGTTGTGACTTTTTTTAAACAGGTCACCTTGTTATCGAGATGTAGCACACGTCCTATTGTTTAGTTCTTATATAGTACATATGTACTACTGTAAGAGGAGACATATAGCCTTTTGCTGTTTGTTAGCCCTTATCAGTACTTATGTACCATGTTTATTTAGGAATTATGTTCTGAGCCTCCTTTGTCCTGTTTTTTTTTTTTTAGTTATTTTTCCTTTTTGCTACTTTTGACTCCTTCACAGGGGAGGAGGGAGGGTCCTATGTGAATCTAGAAGAGTCTATGCTGCAAAACTATTCTTACAGGTAACTAGTTTTGTTTTGCTGCATAGACGTCTTCTGGATTCACATACTGTTGTTTAGCGGTATTTAGTGATAGTGGAGGAGGGAGTGAAGTTTTGCTTAGCAGTACCCCTGCGCGTCAGTAGGTGGCGTCTTGCGGCTCTGCGTCGGTCACTGGCGTCGTAAGCGCCGGAATGACGTCACGGAGACTACTTAGGAGCCACACATGCGCGCTGACGTCAGTTCTGTACACAACATACTGCGCCAGGAACGCAGAGCCTTGAAGATACTGACCATTGGTACATAAATCTAGGGTCCTGAAAGGGATGACCTTAACCCTAGTAATCAGTTCACAGAACGGGGAGGATGGATGGGGCGGTAAGGAATCTATCACTAACTAATGGCTCTTACAGATATATTGTTACACAAGTAGTAACTTGTGCATCTGAAACAGACACATTAGTGATAGATTCCTTACCTTAGAATAGATACCCAAGCAAAACCAACCCTGGAGGTGGGTCTGCTAACAAGATTACACCAGAAAGTCACAGAGCACCGAACGGCCAAAGAAGCTGTCTATCCAGACCTGACTGTCAAGGCAGTAGTGCTTGGTAAACGTGTGCAGCGAGGCCTACGTAGCTGCCTGACAAATGTCCTGCAAGGGAACGCCGCGTCCCAAGGCAGTAGTGGCTGCCGGTGCCCTGGTGGAATGGGGACGCAGCACCAGAGGAGGCTCCTTCTTAGCCAAGGAGTAACCGGGAGATGGTCCGCTTGTGCACGGCCCAACCTTTTTTGCCGCCCACGTAGCCAACAAAGAGTTGGTCATCCACCCGGAACTGTTGTGTAAGCTGCAGATAGAAAGCGAGCGCCCGTTTTGGGTCCAGACAGTGGAGCCTCTCCTCCTCCCTAGAGGGATGCGGAGGCGGAAAGAAGGTGGGCAAGGTGATGGTCTGACCGATGTGGAAGGGCGTGACAACCTTTGGCAAGAAAGAAGGACCTGTCCTCAAAACCACCTTGTCCGGATGAACAGAGGAAAGGGGGTTTAGAAGTGGGGGAGAGCCAAGTCAGAAGGCACGGATAGTGGCAGCGGGAGCTCGCCCCTGTCCTCGGCGGCGAGCGCCCGAGGGCCACGGATGGAGAGGGTGGGATTAGGTTGCTGGCACTGGAGCCCCGAGGCATAGCCGGCTGGGCTGCTGTGATGTGCTGCACCAGAGGCACAGAGAGCCAAGCGGAGGCTCTCCCTGGGATTCCCCAGTACGAGGAGTCCTGCAAGCGCCTGGGCTTTGTAGCGAAATAGATGCTCGGCTCCACCCCCCCAGATTCAACACAATACAAAACAACGCCGATGGCACGTTCAAGGGTTATGTTTTCCTGCCGGCTGACAGAAGGTTCTACTTGACTTTATATGATAGGAAAACTCTCTTTTGTGGCCACGACTACATGGATCTATAGCCCTCTCCAAAGACAAGGGGCTTGACGAGATTAACTGAGCAGTCCGAGTATGCCTAATAATAACGACCTCAACTCAGACCTGTCAAGGTAAAGACACCTTTGTGACATTTAATCCTACTTCTACCTCGCTTTATGCAATCTCATGTTATTTGTTATATACTTTAAGATGGCATTGACCAGGGGCTCTTCTGGCCTAAAATGGCCGAGGTCATAAATAACACTGCCAATGGGCCTACCCCTAACACCGGTCACTTCCATTGCAGTTTAAATTTATCTCCCCTAACTGCAACTCACCACAACTGAAATAGGACTAGCTTCTCTCCACAGTCCCACGAACAAAGAAACAGGACTACTCTGGATGACCTATAGATCCCCCACAGTTCTAATGAACAGTGAAATAGGACTACATCGATGCTCCCACATTCAATGGAAACAGACAATGGACTACATAATTGGTCAATAAGTTCTCTCCCAATGAGTCGGCCATCTTAGACTGGAGGGGCTGCAAGATGGCGTCTGGAGGATTGTGAAAGTGCTGGAGACGAGCGGCTGAGGTACTGCGAGGCTGCGGGTCCTAAGTCTGGCAGCTGTGGTGTGCAAACGAGATACTAATAGGGACATTGGCATCATGATAGGGGTGCAAGAGTAGGGTGGTGCATAGACTTAAATAGGCCCCTTGCTGAATGCTTTGCACCCCTCCCCCCATGCAATGCTGGGGCCCTGGAAGTGTGGAGACCGCAAATAGTGAAGGCGTGCAGTCTGGGATATGCTGCTGGTGCTAGGGCGCACAAACCGAGAGGCCGACTGCTCGGACCCACGAGCAACTAGCAGATGGCGTGTGCATTGGATGGCTCAAAGAGACACGCAGTCGGGTGCAAAAAAAATAGGAGGCTAAGGTGCTGCGAGACTGTGGGGATTGCACTTGGAAGCTGCCGACTGGAAGAGGAGTTCTTGATGGGACACTGGCATCATTGTAAGAGCACCGAGGTGGGGTGTTGTGCAGGCTGCAAGGCGCGCTGTACTGCGTGACTTGCGCCCTTCCCCCTATGCAATATTGATGCCCTGGTATTGTGCTGACCGCGAGTGGTGTATGAGTGCAGACTGGAGCTCTACTGCTGGACTTGGGGCATACGACTGGAGGGGCCACCTGCATACTTTTGTATGATGCCCTGTGGAGCTACCTCGCTAGCTATGGGGGAGATTGACTCTTGGCTCCCTCCTTTGACTATCACCTACCCAGCCGGACTTCGGGCTAAGGCTCCCGTGTCTCTCCTGACCTTACCTTCCCCCTCTCCCTTCCCCCAACCCCCCCCTCTCAGCTCCTACTCTTTCCAGCTTGCTTTCCACATTGTTGCGCTTCCTTTTGTCTCCCCTGTCGTCTCCTCCCGCATCCTCCCTCTATTTATGTCTCTCCTTCCCTCCTCTCTCAATGTATTGAGACTGAACCATTTTGTCGGATGCCCGATGGAGCTACTTGGTTTAGCTATAGGGGAGATGGGCCGTGGATTCCCTCCTTGGTCGTCACCTACCCAGTCGGTCTTTAGACAGACTTCCTTTCGTCTCTACGGTTTGTCTCTTCCCTTATCCTCACTTTCCCTCCTCCCCTACCCCCCACTACTCTCTCTCTCTCTCTCTCTCCTTTCTCTCCTCCCCTAATGTATTGCTGATTGTTTGATATATTGTTTACTTGTTGATCTTATTCTGGTATATTGTTGAACCACATTGTTGCACTTCCTTTCTTCTCTCCTGTCGTCTCCTACCGCATCCTCCCTCTATTTATGTCTCTCCTTCCCTCCTCTCTCAATGTATTGAGACTGAACTATTTTGTCTGATGCCCGATGGAGCTCCTTGGTTTAGTTATAGGGGAGATGGGCCGTGGATTCCCTCCTTGGTCGTCACCTACCCAGTAGGTCTTTAGGCAGACTTCTTTTCGTCTCTCCTTATTGTCTCTTCCCTAGCTCCTATCCCCTCTCCCCTGAATCTCCCCCCTTGCCTGCTACACAGCATACCCCCCTGTCCTTTGTGCCCTTTGACTAAGCACTCCTCCTCCCCTTGTTGGGAAAAGATCCAATATTTACACTCTGGATTCTCAGCGAACCCGCTGAGTGAGTCCACTGCGCCATGGGAGCCACTCACACTTGAGGTATGGTATGGCACCCCTTGCCAAAGCACTCCCTCTCCCCTTTTTGGGGAAGGATCCAGTGTGTAGGCCTTGGAGTCTCAGAGACCCCTCTGAGAGAGTCCACTGCGTAAAGGGAGCCTCTCGCAACAGAGATAGGGAAGTGATACCACTTCATCTGGGATCACAGCTTACTGGACTTTGGACGTTGCCTTGACTCGTCTACCGGTTTGTGTCTTGGTCACACTTCCCTTCCTCTTCCCATGCTGTGTCTCTCACCCTCCCCTCCTCTTTACCACCTTCATAATCTGTCTACTTCCCCTGCTCCAACACCCCCTCCCCTGAATCTCTCACCTTGCCTGCTGTTCCCTTTACGTATTTGTGCTTATTGTTTATCTCGACCCTACAAGTAACTATGTTGCAATGCTCTAAGAACTGTGTAACCTTTGTAACGATGTAACCTGTAACTATGATCTGATGCTCATGTAAAGCGCTCTGATACCTCCGGGTCTAGCCAGGCCTATATAAAACTTTTAAAATAAAATAAATAAAATAAATAAAAGAAGAAAGAACATGGAGCTCACTCACCCTTCGGGCAGAGGTGATAGCCGAAAGATAACCTTTGAGAGTGCCCAGAGCAGATCCCTGCTGGGCCAAAGATAAAAGACACAGACGAACCTCAGAAAGAAGGGCAGAAAGGGGGTCCACAGCCTTTGCTGTGCACCAAGCCACAAATTTGTTCCACCTGCAGGCGTATACCGTTTTAGTGGAGGGACGCCTGGCTGCCGAAATAACAGCACAGAGTTTGGGAGGAAGGTCGCAAGCTGTCAACTGTCGCCGCTCAATCTCCACGCACGGAGGAGGAGGCTGGGCAGGTTCGGGTGAAGGACCGTCCCCTGCTGTTGCGACAGAAGATCCTCCCAAAGAGACAGACGGATCGGGGTATCGACAGCCATGCGGAGTAGCTCGGGATACCAGTATCTTCGTGCCCAATCTGGAGCCACAATGATGACTTGGGCCCGGTCGCGCCTCATCTTTTTCAGCACTCTGGGCAGAAGTGGTATAGGCGAAAGGCGTACAACAGACCACAACTCCACTAGCGACGAAAACCGTCGCCGAGTGAGTGCCGCCTTGGAAATTCCAATGAGCAGAACTGATGACATTGTGCGTTCTCTTCAGTGGCGAATAGATCTAACCAAGGCTCTCCCCACTGTTGAAAGAGACTTTGCGCCACATCTGAGTTCAGACGCCATTCGTGATCCATCAAGCACCGGCGGCTGAGTTCGTCCGCCCTGGCGTTCAGAGAACCTGCCAGGTGTTGAACCACCAAGGTAATGCCTTGACGTTCCAGCCACGTCAAGAGGCGCAGAGCCTCCTGACCTAGGGCCCAGGACCCCACCCGCCCTGTTTGTTGCAATAACACATGGCGGTGGTGTTGTCTGTGAACACCTGCACCACACTTCCCCGGATAGAGGGAAGGAATGCCTTCAGTGCAAGTCGGATCGATTGCAGCTCCAATAGGTTGATATGGAGCTGGGACTCAGCCGGAGACCAGAGACCGCTGATCATCTCCTCTCCCAAGTGGCCTCCCCATCCCAGGAGGGACACATCCGTCACCACCGTGTGCTCCGGTTGGGGAAGGGAGAGGGATCTGCCATTGATCCAATCGCGATTCGTGAGCGACCGCTGCAATTGTTGAGCAGCGCCCTCAGAGATCTTGACATGATCGGACAGGTTGCCAGATACTGTGCCCACCGGAACTTCAAGTCCCATTGCAGAGCCCGCATATGCCAACTGGCATGTTGCACTAGCAAGATGCAGGAGGCCATCAGGCCAAGGAGCCGGAGGGTGGTCCTGACTGAAACCCAAGATAGAGGCCGAAAGATCGGAATCATAGCCTGAATATCCCGGACTTGCTGCTCGGGAGGATAAACCAGAAACAGAGATGAATCCAGAACCACTCCGATGAAGGGGAGATTCTGAGAGGGACTCAGGTGAGACTTCGACACATTGATGGAGAACCCCAGCAGATGCAGGAGGTTGGCCGTAGTCTGAAGGTGGCTGACGACCGTTTGGGGCGAGCCCGCCTTCAACACCCAGTCGTCGAGGTAGGGGAAGACTGACACCCAGAACCTGCACAGACGAGTCGTGACCACCGCCATCACTTTCGTGAACACCCGAGGGGCGCTGGTAAGGCCGAAGGGGAGCATTTCAAAGGGAAAAGGCTCCTGGCTCACCATGAACCGCAGGTAATGCCTGTGGGCCGGCAGGACGGGATGGGAAAATAAGCGCCCTGCAAGTCCAACGCTACCATCCAGTCTCCAGGGTCTAGGGCAGCAGGACCTGAGCCACAGTCAGCATTTTGAATGTCTCCTTGATGTCTCGGAGGTCCAAGATGGGGCGCAGGCCCCCCTTGGCCTTTTTGGGGACCAGAAAGTAGTGGAAAAAACAACCACTCCCTACTTCCTGCTCTGGAACATGCTTGATGGCCCCCTTAGCCAAGAGGGCCATGACTTCCTGTTGGGGAAGAACCAAATGATCCCCCGACATGCGGTGGCATGGCTGGAGGGGAGGACTGAAAGGGAGTAACCCTTGCGGATTATCTGCAGGACCCACTTGTCCGATGTGATATCGCACCAGTGGGGGAGGTGGTGGTGGATCCTGCCAGCCACTGGCGTGGAGTGCCCACGAAACGCGGACTAGGAAGGTTTGGAGGCAGGAGCAGCGGGGGTGGAGGTGGACTGACCCGCACGCTGATTCCCAGACCCTCCCTTGCGGAAGCGACGGCCGCGCTGAGGTTGGTTCTGCACAGGCTTGTGGAAGGAACGTGCCTGGGTGCCTCTGCCCTGGCCACGAAAGGAACGAAACCCAGGAGTGGCCGGATTCTTTGCAGAAAGACCCAAGGACTTGACTGTGGCCCGCGAGTCCTTGAACCATCCTGACGCACTGTCAGCCTTATCGACAAACAGGCGGGTGCCATCAAAGGACATATCCATGAGCGAGCTCTGGACATTGGGCGAGAACCCAGTTGAACACAACCAGGCGTAGCACCGCAACACCAGCGTTGTAGACATCACCTTGCCCAACAAGTCTGTGGTGTCCACACCACACCGAATGGCGCATCATTTCCTTCAGCAATCGCATGAGAAAGGACAGCCTGGACTTCCTCAGAACACGAAGGCAACACCCGAGCAACGTTATCCCACACTGCGCGAGAGTAGCGGCCCAACAAGCAGGCGGTGTTCACCGACCGCAGCCCCAAGATGTCCGAAGAAAACAACCGCTTAATAAAACTGATCCAGTTTCTTGGAGTGCTTATCCGGCGGAGCCGTTGGAAAGGCACTCTGCGACGTCGAGGCCTGTGTGACCAGATTTTCAGGCGTGGGATGGGTGGTCAGAAAGGCAGGATCGCCCGGCGGTGGCGTCTGGCAACGTTTTTATCCACAGGAGCCCCCATGGCTGGCCGCGACCTAGTGCCCAAGAGGACATCAGTAAGGGCGTCACTGAAGGGAAGCAACGGCTCCGACGAAGTAGACGCCGTTTGGAGCACCTCGGTGAAGAGGTTGGTCTTGAGGGCCACCGTGGGGAGGTCGAGGTTGAGGACCTCAGCAGCCCGACGGAGCACCATCGTGTAGGAAGCGCCCTCCTCCATCGTAATTGGAGGAGAGGCAAACCCTGAGTCAGAAAAGACATCGAGGTCGCCTGCGCCCTCCAAGTCGCCCAGCCAATCCTGCTCTGAGTCACTCTGCCGGGCAAGGGAGTCCTCGGATCCTTCCCAGTCCTCCTTCGCCTCCGGCATCTGAGGGGCTGGTCGTGGCAGCAGGGCCGGAGCCAGAGAAGGAAGAACCAGCGTCTGGAACGGCACCGAGAATGGTGCGGGTCCGGCCCTGGCTCAGGCCGGAACACAATAGTCCTGGAACCAGGACAATGGGCAGAAGGAAAGGGACCCAATGCGGCGCCGAAGGTGGCACCGAGGGCGATGCCGGAGCTGGCAAAGCTGCACCTCGAGGCGCCGGAGCTAACGGCGGAGGATCCTGTGGCGCCAGGGCTGGATCCGCTGGCGGAACCGCCGGGCCGACAAGATCTGGACATGGGTCTGCGGGGCACGAAGGAGCGCCGGCGGGAGCCCGAGGCCTAATAAGGCGGTCCATGGCAGCAAGAAACTCTTGTACCCAAGTGGGAGTAGCCGACGGACCTGGGTAGGGCGGGTAGACCGTGGGACTCCCAGGCTCCAGAGATGCCGCAAGAGCGGAGCCCCTGTCCCCCTCGTCCGCCTCCGAGGAGCGACGAGGGGACGACGAAGAGCGAACACGCTTCTTCGACTTCTTTTTATGGCGTCGCTTTCTAGAATCCGAAGGCGAAGACTTGGAGCCCGAGACGCTACGGCTTCGGTCCTGCGAGCGGTCCTGGGAACGGCCCCTAGACACGGACCGGCGGTGGGACAAATGCCGGACCTCCAGCAACTTCCGGCGTCGCTCCCTGAAGGCCTTCGGGGCCATGGCTCGACAGTCCCGGGAGTCGTGATCTGTCTCCAGGCAGGAGAGGCAAATATCCTGGGGGTCCGCCACCGAAATATTACGGCGGCAGGCCCCACAGGACTTAAAGCCAGGCATCCCTACGTGCACCAGAGAAGAAAAGGGAGTGAGACAAAACATCTCAAAAGTAGTCAAAAAGTGACTAAGCTACTTGCTCAATCCGGTAGAGGTTGTACCCACCCCAAGGAAAAACCCCATTGGTCCAGACCTGTACCTACCTATAACACCCCTAAATGTAGTATTTAGGGGCAACTCTGGACCTTGCCTCCTCAGACAAGAAGAAGGACCAAAGAGCTGTGCTGAAGAGCAGGACACCAACTGCCTTGGCCCCAGCCCAACTGGTCTGTCCCGAAAGCCACCTGCTCCAGCCAAATCCAGGTGTGTCCTGCAGCCAGTCACCCCCAAGAACCCGTAGACATGCCTTGCCTTCCAAACCCAAGACTTTGTTTCCTATGAACACCTTATTTGCTCACCCACAAACTCTGGTTCCAGCTAAATCCGCGAGCCTGCACCATTCTGCCTTTGACGCCCCAAGCCCGAGTTTGAGCGGTCCAAAACCACGAGAAGGTCTCCCCAGTGATCCTGGCCTTGGATCTGGTGATCCCTGGCCTGCCTCAAGTCTCTAAATGATGCCTGCAGCCCCTTTCTGGATCCCCCTGTGCGCGACCTGTGCTGATAAGAGAAACCTGACCCCAAAAGACACCCTCAAGCCTGAAGTCCTATGGCCTTGGGTGGCCCAACTGAGTGTGTCCTGGCATTCCAAGAGATCCCAACTTAACACTCCAACCGGTGGTCACCTCCAGAAGATCTTCGTGCCAGAGCATGCAGTGTCTGTTCCAACTGGAGAAACCCCATTGAAATAAACAGGCACCCGACGCCAAAAGAGCCTACTGCACCCGGCCGCCCCAGAGTTGCTGAGGGTGCACCTTGTGCGATAAACTGGATCCCCCTTTGCCCTGAGCTGAACACCAGGAGCTTGGCTTCCACATCCAAGTGGCCTGGCCGTGAGCAGCGACCAACCGGAGGCCCCCTATCACCCACTGGATAACACTGGGCTTCAGCACTCTAGTGCTGTTGAGGGTGCTTGGAGTGTGCATCTTCGACCCTGTGGACCCTGGTTCTAACCCCAGAATACCAACTCCAAAACCTAAGTACGTACCGATAAATCGATAACACTGTTTTCTCCCATAGGTCTGCATTGACATCTTTTATGTGAAAAATGTTCCAAGTGTGGAGTTGTATGAACCCCTAAGAAACTGCAAATGTACAAAAACTGAATTACTTACCTTTTCTCTAGGAAATGTCCCAGTGTGATATCTAGGCATATCACACTGAGTAGAAAAAGTAACCTAAAAAGTGATCTGAAAAGTAACTATAAAGTAATTTTGACTGTTGACTTAACTGTAAATGAACAATTGCATCCAACTGCATTTCAATTATATTTCAACTGCAATATACCTGCAATATATTATTTAACTTACCTGCAGCAGGCCTGGCTTGCTTCTAGAAATAGAAAAACTAAATCATATTTGTATCCAAACAAACTGGTCTGAGTTCAGTCAGAGCGTGTAATATAATTTCTTGCTTGAGTGTGTACAATAAATGCTTAACACTACCCTCTAATGAAGCCTCACTGCTCATCCACACTACCACAAATAGAGAGTACGGTATTATCTACTTTACCTCTGCCTACCTGTGGGGTTTCCCTGGACTTTCTGCACACTATACCATACGTTGGTATAGTATACACAGAGCCAGCTTGCTACACAACTGCCCAGCTGGGGTTTCCTGCAACTTTGAAAATCATGTGGAGTAACAAAATGCACAGCATAAAAAAGCTTAAGCAGGTTGAGAATTTAGTGAAACAGATTAAAGTGCATGAGAAATAAAACTAAACACCGGAGGGAAGAGGGTTCAACTGTTTAAAGTAAGAATACCCAAACTGGATTTAGGTAGGGTTCCCTGGGCAGGGTTGCTTTGGTTCAGACACAGCAAGGCGATGGGTGGGGAAGAAAAAAGGGTCCCAATCTGCAGTAAACAGTTGTGAGAAACAGTTGTGAGAAAGTGACACTGTTCTGCATGGTTGCCCCCACTTTGTGCTGAACTGCTGATGAGCTTTGACTGAGTGTGCCCTGGGCCCCTGCCAATCAGGTACCCAGGGCCTATGTTCTTTCTCAAAAACTGCACTGGAGACCAAACCCAATTGGCACTCTCTGGCCTCAGGTCAGTCCCTGGTAAAAGTCACCACAGGTACCCAGGGCCCTGTGACCAGGAATGGCCTCTAAGGGCTGCAGCACTTATTGTGCCACCCTTAGGGCCCAGGCCCTTAACAGACACACTGCATTTACAGGCTGCATGTAAAGTAAAGAGTCCACAAAGCACATCCCCATGTGCCATGCCTACAACCCACTGCCCTGGCATTGATCAGTCACCCCTCTAGCTGGGTGCACTATGCCAGTAGTGAGGGTACAGTTGCATGAGCCTGTACCCCTACAGTGTCTAAGTCCATTCCTAGACATTGTAAGTGCAGTGCTGTCATTAAGAGTATACAGTGCTGGAAGTTCGTCATTACAAACTCCGCAGTACCATAATGGCTGCACCGAAAACTGAAAAGATTGGTATCAAACTTCTCAGCACATTAAACCTACACTGATGCCAGTGTTGGATTTAATGAAAAATGCACAC
Organism: Lissotriton helveticus; assembly: GCF_964261635.1. NCBI lineage: Eukaryota > Metazoa > Chordata > Amphibia > Caudata > Salamandridae > Lissotriton > Lissotriton helveticus. The sequence goes on along the minus strand of NC_136072.1, from coordinate 312,168,383 downwards.
AGAGGGCATCTTAGAGATGCCCCCTGAAAAACGACCTACCACTAGTGTCCAGCCTGAGTGGCTGCTTTCAGCTGCCACCACTAGACATGATTCTAGACCCCGGAGTCGAGAGCCTGCTGCTCTCGGGGGCCTGAAACAATGCACTTCCTGGGACAAGGTGCCAAAGCTCCTTTCCCAGGATGGGCAGGGTCCACGAAGGGGAAGCTTCAAAGGCTTGCCGCCTTTGTGAGCTTCCCCAGGCTTTCTGCTGACTTCAGCAACTGGTTCCCACCGGTTCTGACCCCCACTTTGGGCGGGAAAACCAAGTGAGGAAGGGAGCTGTGCCCACCTCTGCCAACTCTACCCCTCAGGTGGGGGAGGGGAGGCGAGGTGAAGCACAACTCCCAGTCCCCGCAATCTTGCAGCTGGGGGGAACCCAGGCAACCAGGGTGAGGCATATGCCCCCCTCCCAATGGAGGGTGGCATAATAGGGGGTGTACCCAGCCCAATGAAGGGCCCCATTAGTCTCAACCTTTTACCTACCTGTAACGCCCCTAAATATAGTATTTAGGGGAACCCTTGAACCTTGCTTCCTCAGACAAGAAACTAGAAGAAAAGGAGAAGGACTGAACAGCCGTGCCGAAGCTAAAAGGAGGAGGAGGATGCCCGCCGACTTGCCCCAGCCCTACCAGCCTGTCCCCACCTCGAACCTGGTGTGTCCTGCAGCCAGCAGCCTCATGAACCCAGGGGACCTGCCCTGCCATCAAAAGAAAAGACTCTGTCTTCCGTGAATCCCCATTTTGTTCACCCACAGACTCCAGGTCCAGTAAAGTCTGCACTACTCTGCACCCGACGCCCACGGCCTGAGTTCGAGTGGCACAACACCAAGAGGAGGTCTCTCCAGCGATCCTGCCCCGAGATCCGATGACCCCTGACCTGCCTCAAGCCTCCAGCCGACTCCTGCAGCCTCGAACCGGAAGGTCCCCCCAACTGCAACCAGGAGCTGGTAAGAAAATCTGACCCTAAAAGGCACCCCTGCACCAGACGCCCAGCGGCCTTGGGTGGCCCAATCGACGGTGCCTAACAAACCCCCAGGATCCCAACTTACCTCTTCAAGTGGTGGTCACACCCAGAAGACGTCCGTCCCCAAGCCTGCAGTGTGTTTGCAAACCGGAGACTCCCCATTTAAAGCTACAGGGGACCCGACGACAATACAGCACTCTGCACCCAGCCACCCCAGTGCCGCTGAGGGCGAACCTTTTGTGCTGGCTTGAACCCCCATTTGCCCTGAGCTTAAGTCCAGAAGCTTTTCTCCCACAACTCTGGGGCCTCCTTGTAAGCTGCCACCAACAGGAGGCCCCCTATCACCCATTGGATAACATTGGGCTTCAGCACTCTGCACCCGGCCGCCCTAGTGCCGCTAAGGGTGCAAGAAGAGTACATCCTTGACCCTGGGGGACCCCTGAGTCTACCCCCAGAATACCAACTCCCACAACCAAATACTTACCTTTCAACCGATAACCCTATTTTCCTCCATAGGATAACATTGACTGTTTTTCTGTGAAAAGTGTGGAGTTGGAGAATCTAAGAAATCCTTTAATACTGTAACTAAATAACAAAAAACGTCTTTACTTACCGGTTTACAGGAAATGTCTCAGATCAGTATCCAGGTATACTGCACTGTGTAAGAAAAGTAATCTGTGAAGTAACCTACTTGACTTTCTACCCTCTGATACAGCCTTACTGCTCGACCACACTACCACAAATAGAGAGCAAGGTGCTATCTACTTTTACCTCTGCTTACCTTTGGGGTTCCATTGGACTCTGTGCACACTATACCTCACTTTGGTACAGTATATACAGAGCCAGCTTCCTACAACAGTGGCAAGAAGCTCGTGGAGTGAAGGGGTTAAACCTGAGTGAACCAGAATCCCCAGGAATGCAATGATAGATACCAATAAGATTTTCACTTTAAAGTGTTCGAACAGAATGTAAATGGCTTTAAAGAGTGTAGTAGGAGGAGGAAAATCTTAGAATACTTAAGACAGTCACTTAATGGTGTAATAATACTACAGGAGACATCTATTGCAAAAAGAATGGAAAAGTAATTTAAAGAAACAAAGATGGGTTAGCCACTTTGCGTGTACTAATCACTCATGCTGCGTAAAGGGAGTAGCTATTTAGACTAAGAGTTCCACTCTGGCAACTATGGAGAATTTATTGCGGATCCAGTAGGTCGGCGGTGAATAGCAAATTTTCACATATATAGAGTGTGGTAGACATTTTTAGGATATTATGGTCCAAATATCGATAACCCAGAGCCCATCCAAGCAATATATCACCAGTTATTGGTGGTAAAAGATCATGTGAGCTCTTTTTTGGTTATCCTGCAAACTCTGAATGAGGGTCTCTGGATACCAGGTGAATCAGCAAAAAGGAAAATGCTACTTACCAGTATGCATCTGTTCTTGGCATGTAGAGCTGCAGAGTTGTACTTTTAGCATTAGATCGCCACCTGGTGTTGGGCTCGGATGATTGCATGTTGTTGTCGTCTTGGAAGAAGTCTTAGTAGTCACGAGATAGGTGACTCCTCCCTTGGACGACAGTGCGCATGGGCATCGGCTCCATCCTTAGATTGTTTTTCGCCATGATGGGAAATGATGGAGTTAGTAGAAAGAAGAAAGGATGTCCATGTGTGTATATCTAATTAAGATAAAACTGGAACAGATACAGGTCCCGGGGAGGCGGGAAGGCGTGTACATCTCTGCAGCTCTACATGCCAAGAACAGATGCCTACTGGTAAGTAGCATTTTCCGTTGAGGCATATGATCTGCAGATTGTACACTTAGCATAAATTGTGCAGCAGTGTCTCCCCTAGCGGTGGTCACCTGTATCTGTTGCAGTAGTTTGAAAGAGAGTTTTAAGGGCAGCTTGGCCTACTGCAGCTTGCTGCTTTGCTTGCACATCAAGACAATAGTGTTTAGTGAATGTATGTGTTGTAGACCATGTTGCTGCCTTGCAGATGTCTTCTAAAGGAATGTTCTCCTAAGAAAGCCATGGAGGCTCCTAGTTTGCGTGTGGAATGTGCTCTAGGAAGAACTGTTAATATGCGCTTTGCTTTGTGATAGCATATTTGTATACATTTAACAATCCACCTTGCAATTCCTGATTTAAAAATGGGATTGCCTTTATGTGGTGGAGAGAAGGCTACAAACAGTTGCTTTGTCTTACAAAAGGACTTGGTCCTATCTATATAATAGGGAAGAGCTCTTTTGACATCTTGTGTATGTAAAGCTCTTTCTGCTTCGGAGTCTGGGTTTTGAAAAAACACTGATAACTCAACAGATTGGTTTAAATGAAAAGGAGTCATTACTTTAGGAAGGAATTTAGGATTAGTTCTTAGAACCACTTTGTTACGGTGTAATTGTAAGAAAGGTTCTTGTATAGTGAAAGCTTGAATCTCACTAACTCTTCTAAGACAGGTTATAGCAACAAGGAAAGCTGTTTTCCATGTGAGAAATTGTAGTTCACATTTGTGTAAAGGCTCAAGAGGGGGTCCCATGAGCTTGGTAAGAACACTTTGATTATTATTGCAGTAAATGGCAAATATTCTCCATTTAGCAGCATAGCAAGCTCTAGTAGTAGGTCTTCTGGCTTCTTTAATAATATTCATACAGTCTGGTGGCAGGTTAAGGTGACCAAACTCTACGACTTCAGGAGGCAGATCGCCAGATTCAGTTGACTTGGATCTGGATGCCCGATGTCTCTATGGTTCTGCGTTAGCATGGATGGTGTCAGAGACAATTTTTGGTGTGGAACTAGAGAGAGTTCCAGCAGTGTGGTGAACCACGGTTGGCGCGCCCATGTGGGAGCTACCAGGATCAGTTTGAGAGACTGTTGTCTGAGCTTTCGTACCACTAGTGGTATTAGCGGGGTTGGCGGAAAAGCGTACGCAAATCTGCCTGACCAGTTCATCCATATCGCATTGCCCTTGGACAACGGGTGTGGAAACCTGGCAGCGAAGGTTGGGCATTTTGCGTTTTCGTGTGTGGCAAACAGGTCTATGTCTGGATGACCCCACTTGAAAACTGATGATGGCCAATTAGGACCACCGGCACCAGTAAACGAGAGTAGAACTACTAGATCACGCCTACCAGACCTTCCACCTGAAGCAAATCGCTTTATGGTGGTCCTGGCGGGAGCACCCGCTTTAGAATTAGGGGAAGAGGAAAATTTTAGCTCCCTAAAAAATAAGGTAGTCAGGTGGCTAAACTGGAACAGACCCCTGCCGGCTCATTTACATAATGAAATCATCATGGTAAGAAGGGTGCCCTGGTTGGGTAAGACAGTTAAGACTATAAATGGGGACTGTAGAGACCCCAGAACTGTCTCTCATATTTGTGCAGGCTTTAACAGATCATTTGACTCCACTATCCAGACCCTACCGTTGTCCTTTTTCTTCCCGCCTAATTGTATGACCCATGAAAGAGGAAGGGATGACTGGACTAGGGTTGAGCGGAGGTGAAGAAACTGAAGGTTTGATGTAACACCAATTCCTTTGCCTCTGAATGCTCCCTTCTGTGATTATAACCGGTTCAGCTGTCTGGGCGCAGTAGACCGACTATCCTCTGCTGCCCAGCCCTCACTAATAGAGGGAACCCCTGAGACGAGTAAAGAAATAACGGATGGAAGTGTTGAGCCCCTCGGAAATGACCCCGTGTAGTGTTTGCCAGCGGTTGTGGTTTCCCCGGTTATAATTCATCCACTGGACCCTACTACTATTAACCATTTGGAGTATCCTCCAACGGTTCCAGCCCAACCGGATTTAATCCACCCATTGGTCCCCACTGTTAATAATTCTATGGTGCATTTGCCAGGATACTCAGTACCCCTAAGAGATCCCCTGGTTATGGATGAGGTCCCTTGCGAAAACGGATATAAACTAGCGAGTTGGAATATCGCCAGCTGGCGACAAAAGGAAGAGTCTCTTGGTTGGAGGGAGTTTATCATTAATTATGACATACTCTGCCTACAAGAGACGTGGTCTACAGCCGAGATTCATTTTGATGGATTTGTGTCCTATAATTGTCTAGCGCAAGAATCTCGCTGGGGTCGGGCAAAAGGTGGGCTGGTGATTCTATTGTCTGTTAATTTTCCGGTCCGAGTAAAATCCCATACCACCATTGGATTCCACTCACAAGTATTATGGTTGGAGCAACGTGGGGGTCGAGATATTTTGTTAATTAATCATTATAACAATGTGTTCGATTACTCTAACTTCTGTGTTGTTAATGATCTGGAGAATGCTGTCATGAAAATTGGTAGGGCTATCCGTAACCCATTCGACATTATATGGGGAGGGGATTTTAACATTCGTACATGCCCCTTCTCATTTACAAATGTATGTGGTTTTGATGGGGTAAATGGAGAGGATCAGGCTCATTTTGTTCACTCTCCATATGGCGACTCCCTTAATACACTCATGCTCAAATTAGACCTGTTAATTCACCAGCCTGCAGCTGACAGTGAGGGCAATACTGTACCGACTTTTGTAGGGAGGAATTCTGCCTCGGTTATTGATTACCTGTTGGTTTCAGTCAAAATTAGCCCTCTTTGTGCCACACCAGAAACCGTTGATCTATGCCTTAGTGACCATAATGCCATCACTATGGTGACATTTATCTGGGGGACAAAGACATCAGCCTACCGAGGGACTGTTACTGATATAATACCCTGTAGGCAGAATGGTATTAGGATCAAATGGTGTGGTGATAACTCAGAAAAATTGCTGCATAAAATAGTGGTCGCTGGTTTCCAAGAGCTGCAATGTTGCTTAGATAGTGATGCAGTTGCATCAAGTACTGTTGCAGATTTTGAGAAACTTAACGATATTATTAAAAGGACTCTCACCATTACCAATGCTAACAATAAGAGGGCTACCGTAGGCTGGTTTGACAGGGCATGCACGAAGTCGCTATATGAGTTAAAGAAAGCACTCTCTAACCTCCCTAGGGATAGGGAAGCTGTTAAACTTCTTAGGGCAACCTATAAACATCATCTGAACCATAGAAAGCAGGAGTTAAGGGAGGAGGCGTGGGACAATTTGACAAAAGCTGCAGAGCTGCAGGACTGCAAGCTTTTTTGGAGTACCGTTAACAGTCCATTCCTCCAAAAAGAGGAATTCCTGGTATTATCGGCCCAGGTTAGCGAGGATAGTTGGGTTCAATACTTCACCGGAATCTTTGACCCGAGCGGAGAGGACTCTATATGCCCCGGTGCCGAAGTTATTGGCCTTGGCCCAAAGTTACCCCTTAATATTACACTGCTAGAGGTGGATAATGCTATCCGGAACCGTAAGGGAGGGAAGGCGCCAGGACCAGATGGGGTCCCGGTTGACCTGTATAAAACAGACCTACTGCTATGGAGCCCCCTCCTGACCCAGGTTTTTAATGAGTCTGTAAAGGAAAGCACCCCATCCACATGGGATGAGTCGATAATTGTACCAATCTTTAAGAAGGGAGATAGAGGAGAGGCTAAGAACTACCGCCCTATCTCCCTTCTAGATTCATCATTAAAAATCATGAGCAGGGTGCTTTTATTACGTCTGGAAGAGTGGGCTGAGGTTAATGGTATCCTTGCGGATTCCCAATTTGGATTCCGCAAGGGCCTTGGTACTATTGAACAGTGTATTAATTTAGATCTAATTATTGGCAAATACACTAGAGCCATACAGGGCTCTCTATTCCTCTGCTTCGCAGATCTTACCAGCGCATTCGACCTGGTGGATCATGCCCTATTGTGGTCCACATTGATCGAGTTGGGAGCCCCTGCTGCAATTATTTATTTTCCGGCGAGACTATATAAAAAGCTGTCAGCTCGGATCCGTTTCGGTCAAGCGGGGGAATGTACCAAGAAGATCAAGGTCAAATCAGGAATTAGGCAAGGCTGCGTCTTAGCCCCGCTGCTTTTCTCCCTTTTTATAAATGCTATGGACTCCGAGTTGAAGATGGTTCAAGCGGACGCACCACTAGTTGAGGGCCAAGCAATTCCGGTACTGCTTTATGCAGACGATACTGTTCTATTATCTAGAACACCAGTAGGTCTGCAGAGATTAATGAATAGTTTTTATGATTTTATAAAGGGGAGGAAATTAAAAATTAACAACTCTAAAACTTTTGTTATGGCATGTGGGAAAAAGGTGAAAAGGCTGAGATCATTCCAGTTTAGGGATCAAAGAATCGAAGTGGTGGATAAATTCTGCAACCTAGGAATTACTTTCGGTAGCAGTGGTACCTGGGCTCCAGAGATCCTTAATATTAAGGCTAAGATGGGTAAGGGGGCCTCAGGGTTTTTTAGATTTGCTTCTAAATTAGGCAGTCGCCGTACACATGATAAGCTAAATGTCTACCGACATAGATGTGCTTCAGTGGCACTCTATGGCTCGGGTGTCTGGGGACACTGCCAGCAAGGGGTTCTGCAAATAGCCGAAAATGACTTTTTAAAGAGGCTTCTTTGTCTTCCAACTTCGGCTTCTAATGAGTTGGTTCATAAAGAGGTGGGGTTGGATTATCTGACTGATTTAACAGGATTGAGGCCCCTATTGGCTTGGAGGTCCATCTGGGCCAAGGATTAAACAGGCTTCACTAGGAAAATAATTAATGATTGCCTCCGCCTGGATAACTATAGCCAGATCCCATGGCTTAAATATGTTCTGACTTCATATAGAGCCGTGCTTGATCTGGATGTTTTTTCGGAACCTGTAAGTGCCATTAGTTTTTCAAAACAGGAGCTTAAACATGTTTACTTGGGAGTAAAAACTAAACTGCGTAGTGAAGCCAGTAGCCAATTTATAACACATTTATTTTATAACTCCTACAATCTGGCAGGCTATGGCTTTTCAAAGTACTTAAAAGTGGTCACCAAGCAATCTCATCAGTACGTTCTTACTAGATTGAGATTAGGTATTGTTCATAACTTGGTGGCCTTCCCCCTGATGAAAAAACACACGTCATCTACTTGTCCAAGTGATGGTACCTCCAAACAGAGCACTGTGCATTTTTTGTTAATTTGCCCCTTGTATTGGCATTTACGTGTTGCTTATCTTAAACCCCTTTTTAAGAAATATTCTGTGTCCACTGTTAATACTGCTATGAGATTTCTATTTGCACTCGATGTTCCGGATGTCTGTTTTTATACTGCAACCTTTATCAGAAAATCAGTGTCCGCTAGGAAAAGTATGGAATTTATAACCTAACTGTGATTATATCCTTTCCCATATATCTTGCTGCTATACCGATTGTTATTCCTCCCTTTGTAGTAATTGTACCGAACCCCCCATTTTTATATGTTTTAATAACTTTATTAGACATGTACATAATACCCTGTGTGCTTTTACGATTGTTTATTCAATGATCGAATAAAGTTTTGAACCGAACCGACCCCACTTGTGAAAGAATGGTTGAAGAACTTACAGATGTAGTTCCCATTCATGAATCTGTTGTGTCTGTCGACTTAACAGAACAGATATCTGATTGTGAACTCCTGGAAGGTGTCCTGCAAGCAGATATATGTTTCGTGGAATGGCCTATCTCCGAATGTTTTGTGTGAGTTGGGACAGTTCCAGGGAATGTGTGCCTCCTTGTTTCTGTATGTAGTACATGGCTGTCATGTTGTCCGTCCGGATTAAGACCGCCTTGCTCTGTATGTGTACATGGAAGGACTTTACTGCTTGGAAAATTGCTAGCAACTCTAGGTGCTAGATGTGCAGCACCTTTTGTTGAGCGGTTCATCTTCCCTGAGTTGTGTGGTGGAGCAGATGTGCTCCCCATCCTGTCAGGGATGCATCTGTCGTCAGTACTATTTGTGGAACAGGCTCGAGGAACGGCCGTCTTCTTGACAAGATTTTGGTGTTCCACCACTGCAGAGAGCGATGTGTGTGGCTGTCCACTAACAGCAAGTCTGTCAGTTGTCCTTGTGCCAGATTCCACTGATGTGCTAGACATTCCAGCAATGGGCGCATTTGCAGTCTTGCATATGGTACAATAAAAATGCAAGATGCCATCATGCCTATTAGTTGCATGAACACTCTGGCTGGGAGAGAGTGTTGGTTTTGAAACCTTGTAACTAAGGCTTTAAATGCTCTTTATCCGGGTTGGACTGGGATAAGCTAGAGCTGTATTGGTGTTTATGGTAGCCCCTAGGTATTGATGTACATGAGAGGGCTGTAGATGTGACTTGGTGTAGTTGATTGTAAACCCCAAGTCGTGCAGTGTTTGAATTGTTTGAAATGTGTGCTGGACACACTGATTGAATGACTTGGCTTTTATGAGCCAATCGTCCAAGTATGGGAAGATGTGGATATGTTGTCTTCTGAGATGTGCTACTACTACTACTGCTAGGCACTTCATGAACACTCGTGGTGCAGTTGTGATCCCGAATGAAAGGACTTTGAATTGATAGTGTTGTCCTTGTAGCACAAACCTGAGATAATTCCTGTGAGATGGGAATGTGAAAGTAGGCGTCTTTGAGTTCTAGTGTAGTGAGGAAATCGCCATGTTGCAATAATGGGAGCACTTGTTGTAAAGTGACCATGTGAAAATGATCTGATTGTATATACAGATTGAGAGGCCTTAAATCTAGAATTGGCCTTAGTGTCCCATCCTTTTTGGGTATTAGGAAGTAGAGTGAGTAGACCCCTGTTCCTTGATGTTGTAATGGAACTAGCTCTAGTGCATCTTTTTGTAGCAATGAGAGAACCTCTTGTTGGAGCAGCGTTAGATGTTCTGTGGACATTGGACGCTGTCTGGGTGGTATATTTGGAGGGGTAGCTGTAAGCTCTAGGCAGTAACCATACTGGATAATCTGTCTTACCCACTTGTCTGTTGTGATGGAATTCCAGACAGGTAGGAACGGTGTTAATCTTCCCCCTACAGGAGTGGTATGCTGTTGGGGAGCTGAAGGAAGTCACTGTTTAGTGGTGGAAGAGGATTGATTGTTGTTGTTGTTACCTCAACCTCTTCCCTTATTGTTATTACCTCTGTAGCCCCCTCTAAAGTATCTCTTATTGGAGGATGCTTGTGTATTTGTTTTAAAGGAAGATTAATTGTCTGCTCCAGTTTGTTTGGAGCCTCCTCTGTAGAAGGAGCGACGAAAGGAGCCTCTTGCTTGGGTGGACTGCAGAGCTTCCATAGACTTGGCTGTGTCAGTGTCTTTTTTCATTTTTTCAAGAGCTGTGTCTACTTCTGGACCAAACAATTGTTGGTTGAATGGTTGATTTAAGATAGTAGTCTGTACCTCTTGCTTAAATCCTGTAATGCGTAGCCACGCGTGACGCCTAAGGAGGACACTGGTGTTTATTGCCCTGGATGCAGTGTCTGCTACATCTAGTGCACATTTAATGGAGGCATTAGATATAAGCTTACCCTCTTGTATGAGGTCATCTGCTTGTGCCTTATATTGACCAGGTAGATGTTGTAAGAGCTTTTCTAGCTGATCATAGTGAGCCCTGTCGTATCTTGCGAGGAGGGCCTGTGTGTTAGCAATGCGCCATGCATTACTAGCTTGGGCAGCTATTCTTTTACCTGAGGCATCTATGATCTTTGATTCTTTATCAGGAGGTGGTACTTTGCCTGAGGTTTGTGAATTTGCTCTTTTCCTAGCGTTTGAAACTACTAGGGAGTCTAAGGGTAGCTGTCCTTTAATGTAAGCAGGATCTCCAGGAGCTGCTCTGTACTTTTTCTCTATCCTTGGGTTTAAGATTCTAGCCCGTACAGGATCTTTAAACACTTCTGGTGCATGTTTAATGACTCCTTTAATCATTGGCAGTATTTGCACAGATTGTTGGGATTGCTCAAAAGTGTCTAGTAAAAAATCTTCTTCTGCCTCATCTGAATGCATGCTGACATTGTGATAGATGGCAGCCCTATTAATTAAGTGTCCAAACCCAATATTGTCTTCTGGAGGAGAAGGTTTAGATGGATATATATGTGGGTCAGGAATATCTGGTATATCCTGTGGGTTTGGATACTCCCAGTCTGGTGAACCTGTTGGGTAGGGAAAAGGGTTATCTGGGTCTTTCCCTCCCCCCGCCATGCTATACTGATCATCATCATCATCCTGAGGAGGTGTATGTTGTGGAGAATGAAGAGGAGAATTTTAAGGTGAAATGTTTAAAGGGAGAGAAGGAGATACAGGTGAAGAAGAGTGCATAGAAGATGTGGCAGAGTCCTTCTTCTTGACAGGCACTGGAGGTGTAGGTGCTGTATCTGACTTCCTCTTCCTGTGTGGTGTGGTGGAAACATGTCCTGTCTCTGGGTCTATGTATATCCTCTTTTGCAAAGGATCAGGTCTAAAAAGCTCTTCTTCTTGAGAAATTGTTTTTGGCGCCGTTTTTTCGGCTCCGGGCCTGGTTTTTGTTTGTCTTCAGCCTTAGGAGTTGTTGTATAGTCCTGTGGCGTAGTTTTCGGCACCAAAGGTATTGCTTTCGGAGTCGAGGCCTGATTCGAGGGCTTGGAGGCATCGGAAACAGGTTTTGTGGGTTTCGGCACCGAAGATTTTGGGGTGTAAGCAGGCTTCATTGGTTTCGGTGCCGTATTGTCTGTAGGAGTCAACTGTTTCTGGTTCTTTTTTGGAACCGGGACTTCTTTCGGTTTCGGTGCTGAGGGAGTTGGTCGTATCAGCACGTCCGTTTGCTCGGTAAGGAGCTACCGGAAGGCTTTAATATTTTCGTCAGAGCCGGGCTCGATGGCGGGGCTTTCGAAGCAATGTCTCGACTAGGCCCCGAAGGCGGAGTTTTGACCTTAGCCTTTGGCTTAGGTGTTGGGGAAGGGGCAGTCGTACTCACGCGTTGACCTGATGGTATGGAGTCATCGGAGTAGTCTGCCTCAGATACCATCTGGAGATCATCAGAATCTTCCTCTGGGACACATGGACCTTCGAAGATATCCACCGGTTCCGGAGCTCATCTCAGCATGTTGCGTCGACGGGCCCTCTGATCTCGAATGGTCTTCTTGGATCGAAAGGACGCACAAGCTGTACAGCTCGACTCGTCGTGTTCAGGTGATAAACACAGGTTACACATCTCGTGATGGTCGCTGTGTGAAAATTTAGCTCCACACCCGGGGCATTTTTTGAATGGTGTCCTTTCCATGAGGTGTAGGCCTCACCACGTGGATAGGCCCAACAGCCGGCGTCAACGACCGGAATCGAAGTGATGAGGTCGATTCTACGTTTATTGAAGTTAAGGTTTGTTTTCAGGAAGTTTTGCGCGTCGAAGTCTTTGAAAAGTAGATTTTCGAACCAGAGCGGAAAAGTTGCATTCGAACCCAGTGGTGGAAAAAAACAATCTAAGGATGGAGCCGATGCCCATGAGCACTGTCGTCCAAGGGAGGAGTCACCTATCTCGTGACTACAAAGACTTCTTCCAAGACGACAACAACAACATGCAATCATCCGAGCCCAACACCAGGTGGCGATCTAATGCTAAGTGTACAATCTGCAGCTCATATGCCTCGAACACTGAGATAATGGTGTGCTATTCTGCAATAGGCAAACTCTGTATATGGTATACCAAAAAGTGATATAGCTTGTAAAGAGTCCAAGTATTTCCTTATGAGTGGACAGGGGCATGCTCAAGAAATCCCCAGGAGCTCTTTTAGAGGGCAGTGTGGTCGTACAGCTAAAGGCTCATCAGAGAGGAGTGCTAGACATCCTAAAATGCACACATCATCAATAAATGATGTACACGACTCAAAAAGGAGATCCACATAAATTTTTTTAAATAACATGTATCTTTATATATAATATTTGGCACCAAAATCATTACTATCAGCTAAGTTCTTTTGAGATGGACATACTTGTAGTTTTTAAAACCCAACACTTGTTGCAATTTTCAGATGCGGCAATGTTACCCCATGGAGGGAAAACAAATACGGCATACAAGTTCTTTAACCCCTTCCACGCTGATGACGAGCTGGGCTCGTCATGGCGTAGCCTCCTCGCACGCTGATGACGAGCCCAGCTCGTCACGTAATATGCGCTTTTAAAAATCTCCGCGTACGAGCGGAATTCCGCCTGCACGCATGCGGTTAAAGCAACTTACGAGACCAATCTCGTGCACTTAAAATGAGTAAGGGGCAAGGTCTAAGGCAGCAGCAACAGGTTACCTCAGGTGGTATTGGGGCAGACGAGTGCAATATAGCATCAGATGTCAAATGTTTGTTAATGGGGATCGGAACGGTCAGAAAGAGACTGCAGGGTTGGACTGCGAGGCCAGTCTATCAGAACCCACATGGGGGCTCAGGCCTCACGATGCTCAGGGACATGGGGACATCTTTGGTCAACTTCTACTCTACTTTTGTGGAAAGTATCTAAGTCTACTCTCTGGATTTCAGTAAAATCTGCATCCCTCAACAAAAAAATAGTTTGTATACAGGGCGTACTGGATTCCGAAGAGGCTAGCAAGCCTACGATGTAGAGAGTCGAAGTTATGCCTTAATTGCAGTTTGGAGAGGGCAGATGATGTCCACATATTCTGGTGGTGTCCCGTTATCCAACCCTTTTGTCAAGAAGTGGGTAAGGCTGTATCGGTCAAAATGGGAAGAGAATTTAAAGTAAGCCATGCACATGTGATCATTGGCATTTTAGAAGGTGATGGGCCTTTGGAAAAAAACTACTGAAGAAACAGTCAACACTTTTATTTTAATTAGTTATACTTGACTGGAGGAAGATATTCATGAAATGGATGTCACCTGCCCCTCCAGTGTTTAAAGAATGGGCAATATTAGCTCAGCGAGTCAGCTGGCTCGATAGCTGTTGTTACTTTGAAAAAAGAGTGTAGAGGTGGAAGCCTTTCGAGACCTGGTATAACGGGCAGTGCAGGTTAATATAAATAACTATAGGGACTATGAACCTAGCGTCCAATGATTACAATAAAATAAAATAAAAAGTGAGGAGCACCAGGGACACTAGGAAACACCTACAAAATGCTGGATGAGGTTCTGGACCAGAAAGAGAAGCATCCCAAACTCTGCTGTGTTTCCTAGCCTGAGCACCTTGCTTTTATTCCAAATGAGGACACCCAAAAAAATTATTATAATAATTAAAACCCACAAGCTGTGCATAAACTGTAAATCATTACCCCACTCCCTAATCTGCTGGCTTACGTGCAGAGCCTGGTGAAAAGTGGAACTAAATTTTAAGAACAGTTAGCCTGACCACGCTGCAGCTCAACAAGTTGCTGCTTGTGCAATGTTGCCTAGAAGAAACACTTTGGCCTTTTCTTTCACATGCAATGCACTCTGGGAACACAGTGTAAAGTATGTTTGGCCTCAGCATAGCATAACCAAGCCCATTTGACCAGTGACTAGGTGAGCACAGGCAACAAATAACTATTAAGTTTGCCTAACTGCACAAGAACTTCCCACGTAATACATTCTGACCCTTTTGATATTAAAGATGTGTAGTGCCTTTTCCGCAAGTTTTTGTGGTTGTGTAAAGAAATTTGGTAAGTCAACGCTTCAATAACGTGAAGTGGTTATCTCAATTTAGGTCGAAACCTGGAATATAGTTAGAGGACCATTACAGCAAGAACAAACTTTGGCAAAGCCACTAGCCCTTAGCTTTGAGACCTGTTGGCTATTGTAAAGATTTTTAGAGATGCTGTATAACATCAGTTAAAAAAAAATGGTTTTCGCTGAAGGTGTGCAGCATTCGGGGGGGGGGGGTGCAATTATGTGTTGGCAGTTGAAGGTCACATTTTTCTACAGGCTCACATGCATTATGACGTGTACACATGCATCACACCTACAGACTGATGCAGAAACCATTTCATTTTTCTTACTTTTTTTGTTGATTGATCTTTGATGGCAGACGCCGCTAAAAAATATGCCATATTCACTGCGGCGCACGTTGTGCTCAATGGAGCTGCACTTTGCATGCATCTCCGAGTCAAAAGAACAAGCGCCGGGGGTCGGTCTTTTAAAGCATTGGCGTCAACACTCTGGAACTCCCTACCTGTGTCCATCAGAAGTATCCATAACTATCTGGCCTACAGAAAGGTCATTAAAACCTGGCTTTTCCCGAACTAATCCCACACCGCCTATCCTTTCCATCCTGCAATGCTAGTCCTATGTTTTAGCGCTAGGACACCCAGCCGGGGGGGCAGCCATGCGCTGTATAAATCGTATAGCAGAACATAAAACAGAACATAAAACAGATTTTAAACAACGTTGCTGTTCCTGAGTTTCAATAACAGAAGGGAAATCCAGAGAGAAAATGACTCTTTAAAGGATTTCCCTTCCACTACAACGCTCACCTGGCATGACGTCATGCCGTAAATTCTCCACTAGTGGGAAGTGAGCAGTGTGAGCAGGTGCACATCGATGTGCCTGCTGTCACTGCAGTCTGCACAAAAACGGACCGCCTGTGCCAGGGCACAAAACAGAGCCAGATAGGACCAGTTTTGAGGTCCTCTTTAAAGAAAACTGCATGTGCTCACCACCGGTGAAACCCGGTCCACTTAAAGCCATGGAGGAGGAGAAAAGCAGCACACTAAGTTTTTGGTAGGCCCACAAAAGGTCTTTAAAAAAAAAAAAAAAGAGGCGCTTATGCCAAAAAAGGAATATGCTACTTACCAGTATGCATCTGTTATTGGCATAGAGGGCTGCAGAGTGGTACATTTATGAATAGATCGACATCTGGTGTTGGGCTCGGATGATTGCACTTGTTTTTCTTCTGGAGAAGTCTTTGTCGTCATCGATGACTCCTCCTCTAGGTGTTAGTGCGCATGGGCATCGGCTCCATCCTTAGATTGTTTTGCCATAGTAGGGTTAGATGGAGTAGTGTAGTATAATACATAAAGATATGCCCATGTAAGTGTATCTAAATAAGACAATGTTGGGACAGACACTGGTTTCCGGGGAGGCAGGGAGGGCATGTACCACTCTGCAGCCCTCTATGCCAAGAACAGATGCATACTGGTAAGTAGCATATTCCGTTCGAGGCATATGGGCAGCAGATGGTACATTTATGAATAGATTATACAGTAGTTACCTCCCTAGCGGTGGTCACCCGTGTCTGTCGCAACTGTTTGAAATAGAGTTTTTAATACAGCTTGGCCCACTCTGGCTTGTTGTGTAGCCTGCACATCAACACAGTAGTGCTTTGTAAAGGTATGTGGTGTAGACCAAGTTGCTGCTCTACATATGTCATCTAGGGGAATGTTTCCTAAGAATGCCATAGATGCTCCTAGCTTACGTGTAGAATGAGCTCTAGGAGGAACAGCTAATGTTCTCTTTGCTTTTATGTAACATATTTGTATACATCTTACAATCCATCTAGCGATGCCTGCTTTAGAGATAGGATTGCCCTTATGTGTTGGGGAAAATGATACAAATAGTTGTTTAGTTTTCCTGAAATTTTGTGTCCTTTCTATTTAGTACAAAATGGCCCTTTTAATATCTAGTGTATGTAGGGCCCTTTCTGCTACCGTCTGTGGCTTTGGGAAAAAAACTGGTAGTTCCACCGGTTGATTGATGTGAAATGCTGAAATTACTTTAGGCAAGAACTTTGGGTTTGTTCTAAGAACCACTTTATTCTGATGTAATTGTAGGAATGGTTCTTGTATTGTCAATGCCTGTAATTCACTTACTCTCCTGAGTGAGGTAATGGCTATAAGAAAGGCCACCTTCCATGTAAGGAATTGTATTTCACACCTATGCATAGGTTCGAAAGGTGGTCCCATTAGTCTGGTGAGTACTACGTTGAGGTTCCAGACCGGGGAAGGTGGTAATCTTGGTGGAATGACTCTCTTAAGGCCTTCCATGAAGGCTTTTATCGCTGGCACTCTAAACAGGGATATGTGCTGCCCGTTTTGTAGGTACGCTGCTATAGCTGCTAGATGTACTCTGATAGATGTGTACGCGAGATTACATTGCTGTAAGTGTAGTAAGTAGCAAATAATCTCCTTTGTTGATACGTCCAGAGGGTTGATATTATTAGTGGTACAGTATATAGCAAACCTCTTCCACTTAGCTGCGTAGCATGCTCTGGTGGTGGGACGTCGCGCTTGCTTAATTATCTCCATGCAATTTGGGGGTAGATCTAAGTACCCAAATTCTAGGATTTCAGGAGCCAGATCGCTAGGTTCAGTTGTATGTATGTATGTATGTATGTTTGGATTTATATAGAGCTTATAACCCAGGGGTCTCTAAGCGCTTTGCCTTGGGAACCCGTCCTGGCTTTTTCCCTGTGAGATAGCCCCTACAGGGCATCCCCAAGGTGAAAGCCAGGCATCCCGCCGCGGGGGGCCGTTGTGGAGATTAAGCAAGCTTAATGCCCAGAGTTGCAGAGTGTGAACCCATGATTAGGTCAGGCACCGAAGCGAGAATTATCGAGTCCGTGGACATTTGAGCTCGAGACCCTGCCGCGTCGGGAATTGAACCCTGGTCCCAGGTCTGACCTCTGCTTCAGGGTCTGCCTGCTCTAACCAGTGAGCCACACTTCTCCATCTGGGATCTGGGTGCATTATTTCTCCATGGTTCTGTGTAAGGTGCATGGGTAGAATTCTTAGCTTTTGGTGTGGCACTTGTGAGAGTTGCAAGAGCGTGGTGAACCACGGTTGTCGTGCCCATGGTCATCATGGTCATTGAGTGTTGTTGCAGCTTTCTGACCACTAATGGGATTAGTGGGAGAGGGGGAAAAGCGTATGCAAATTTGTTGGACCAATTTATCCATAACGCATTGCCCTGCGACAGGTGGTGTGGGTACCTGGACGTGAAGCTTTGGCATTTTGCGTTCTGATGAGTGGCAAAGAGGTCTATCTCTGGTTGCCCCCATCTTTGGAAGAATGGTTGCAGTATTTGTTGGTGCAGTTCCCTTTCGTGTATTTGTTCCGACTGTCTGCTTAAGATGTCTGCCATCTGGTTTTGAACTCCTGGTAGGTGTTCTGATAACAGATAGATGTTTTGAGGAATGGCCCATCTCCAAATTTCCTGCGCTAGTCTGGATAGTTGGAGAGAGTGCGTCCCCCCCTGTTTTTGAATATAATACATTGCTGTCATGTTGTCTGTTCTGATCAGGACTGCTTTGTTGGTAACATGCATTTGAAAGGCTTTCAATGCTAGAAACACTGCTAGTAGTTCTAGATGATTGATGTGCAGCCTTCTTTCCTGCACACTCCATCTTCCTTGTACTGTATATTTCTCCATATGCGCTCCCCATCCTGTGAGCGATGCGTCCGCTGTTATTGTCACCTGTGGAATTGGTTCTAGGAACGACCGCCCCTTGGCAATGTTTGTTGTGTTCCACCACTTCAGAGAGCGGTGTGTGCGGTCGTCTACCAACACCAGATCTGTAATCTGTCCTTGAGCCTGATTCCACTGTGTAGCTAAACATTCTTGTAGCGGACGCATTTGTAGTTTGGCATATGGTATTAGCAGTATGCAGGATGACATCATCCCTAATAGCTGCATGAACACTCTTGTTGTTAATGAGTGTTGTGGCTGAAATTTTTGAATGATTGTAAGCATTGTCTGGATCCTGACTGGATTGGGGTATACTTTGGCTTTTTCTGTGTCTATAGTAGCCCCTAAATATTGTTGAACCTTGCTTGGTTGCAGGTGTGACTTTGTGTAGTTCACAGTGAACCCTAGTTGGTGCAGCATGTGAATTGTCTTCTGTGTGTTCTGAAGACATTCTTCTTGTGACTTGGCCTTTATTAGCCAGTCGTCCAAGTATGGGAAGACATGTATTTGTTGTCTTCTTAGGTGGGCTGCAACCACCGCTAGGCATTTTGTGAACACCCTTGGCGCCGTCGTGACACCAAACGGAAGGACTTTGAACTGATAATGTTGTCCTTCTACCACAAACCTTAGATATTTCCTGTGGGCTTTGTGAATCGGGATATGAAAGTAAGCGTCTTTTAGATCCAGTGTAGAAAGAAAGTCCCCTTTTTTCAGTAAAGGAAGTACTTGTTGGAGCGTGACCATGTGGAAATGTTCCGAATTTATGTATGCGTTGAGAGGTCTTAGGTCTAGTATTGGCCTTAGAGACCCATCCTTTTTGGGAATTAGGAAGTATAGGGAGTATACTCCTGTTCCTTGTTGTTGCTTTGGAACCTTCTCTATGGCATGCTTTTGTAGCAGAGATAGTACTTCTTGTTTTAACAGTGTTAAGTGATCTTGTTTCATTGGACGCTGTTTGGGGGGGATGTTTGGTGGGGTAGATGTGAGTTCTAGGCAATAACCATGTTGGATAATTTGTCTCACCCACCTGTCTGATGTGATGTTTTCCCAGACAGGTAGGAACTGTGATAGGCGTACCCCGACCGGTGTTATATGGTCTGGGGGGAGCTGTATGAAGTCACTGCTTTGGGGTTGGAGAGTTGCGGTTGTTGTTGTTTCCGCGTCCTCTACCCTTGCTGTTGTTACCTCTGTAACTACCACTAGAATTACCTCTGGGTGATGTCGGTGTAAAAGAGGTTTGTTGCTGGCTTGTACCTGTATTTTTGGATCCTCCTCTATAGGTGGACCTACGAAAGGAACCTATTTGGGTCGGCTGTTGCAATGCTCCCATTGATTTAGCCGTTTCTGTATCCTTTTTCATCTTTTCTAAGGCCTCATCTGTCCCTGTGCCGAAAAGGTTGGTTCAGTAATGAAGTTTGCACCTCTTGTTTGAACCCTGAAACCCTGAGCCATGCATGTCTCCTTAACATGATGCTTGTGTTTATGGATCTTGCTGCAGTGTCTGCCGCGTCTAGGGCGCACTTGATTGAAGTGTTAGTAATTAACTTCCCTTCCTGTATGAGTTGATCTGCCCTCTTTTGATGTTCTTTAGGGAGATGTGTGATGAGTTTCTCTAACTCATCATAATGCGCTCTGTCATACCTTGCAAGTAGTGCTTGTGTATTAGCTATGTGCCAGCTGTTTGCCGCTTGAGATGCAACTCTCTTGCCAGAGGCATCTATTAGCTTAGACTCTTTGTCAGGAGGTGGAGCTTCTCCTGTAGATAAAGAGTTTGCTCTCTTACGAGCGTTTGTGACCACTAGTGAGTCTAGAGGAATTTGTCCCTTGATGAATATTGGGTCTTTTGGAGCTGCCCTATATTTCTTATCAATTCTTGGGTTCAGTACCCTAGCCCTCACCGGGTCTTTGAATATCTCTGATGTATGATTGAGAAGGCCCTTAAGCATTGGTAGTGTTCCTGATGTTCTTTGTGCAGCAGGTAGTGTTTCTAATAGGAAATCCTTTATTTGAGGTTCTGCATGTAGTTCTACCTTGTGGTATTTTGCTGCTCTATTAATGAGTTGCGCAAACCCAGTATTATCATCAGGAGGTGAAGGTTTTGACAGATACAATTCAGGGTCGTTATCGTTATCTGACCCTACATTGTACTGTTCCCATGGGTCTGCGTCCTCTGGGATTGTGTCTTCATCATCCCCAGGATGTTCTCCCTCCCCTGTGTCACTTTCTACATCTGTTGTAGGTGTAGATGGTCGTGTGGGAGGAATAGCTGGCCTATTGTGAGGAATAGGAGAAGAGGGTGTGTCTCTAGGATGTGGAGAAGGGGGAGGAGTTGTATTTGTCCCCATTGTTCTCTTCCTCGGAGGAGTTTTGTCGTCCGATTGTTCATTTTTCCTATTTTTGGGTAGTTCTGTGACTACCTTGCCAGTTTGTGGATCAATAAACAGAGTCTTTTGTTTAGGATCGGTTTTATATTCCTGTGTCGGTACCGCAGTTTTCGGGTCCGAAAGGTGTTTTTTCTTTTGACTGTCCATTTGTATTTTCGGCACCGAGATTTTATTCGGATCCGATGTCTTCGGTGTCGAGGGTGTCTTCGGTGTCGATGTTGTTTTCGACGTCGAAGCGTGTTTGTGTCGACATGGACTGTTTCGACTTCGAGCTTTCCTTGAGATGGAGCTTCGGTGTCGATGTCGGGGTGGGTCGTTTATCGGAACCACCATGATGGGAGACCGAGTGTTTCGGTTTCGTTGCCGGGCCCGAAGGCGGGGCGTCGGAAACTTTTTTCGGTTGTCTGACCGGGCTCGAGGGCGGGGTCGACACTGTGCGGGGTCTGTTCTTTGGTAAAGGGACGTCGTCACTCACGGTTTGTTGGACGTCGATTTCCTCGATGTCGGACTCGTCCACTTCTGACCCCGCCTCGTCGCCCTCTTCTTCTTCCTCTTCTGGGTGCTGGTCCTCGAACAGCTCCGGGATTGCTTGTGACTGCATTCTCGATACCTCGTGTCTTCGGGCTCGACGGTTTCTAATCGTCGATTTTGAGGAAAATGCTGCACAGGCCTCACAGTCCCTGGATTCGTGTTCAGGGGACAAGCAGAGGTTGCACACCTCGTGTAGGTCCTTGTGTGGGAACTTAGCACCACACGCTGGACATTTTTTGAATGGAGTCCTTTCCATGGACTCCGGGCTGGACTACGTCGAGCTGGTCTTCTCGTAGTCGTCGTTCTTCGAAACGCGTCGAGATGGAAGTGTAGTCGCGTTTGATAACCAATACCGTCGAATTGGAAAGGGTTACGCGCCGAATATAACTTTCTTTATCAAAGTCGATCCGGAGCGCTTCGATCCTCATCCGAACCCGATGGAGGAAAAAAACAATCTAAGGATGGAGCCGATGCCCATGCGCACTAACACCTAGAGGAAGAGTCATCGATGACGACAAAGACTTCTCCAGAAGAAAAACAAGTGCAATCATCCGAGCCCAACACCAGATGGCGATCTATTCATAAATGTACCATCTGCAGCCCATATGCCTCGAACGGATTATAATGGACTAGCTAGGTCAGTACTTACCCATCAGTTGTAGGTTTTTTGCGCAGTATACTGGGGCGTGGTGAGGATCCTTGGGCAGGGGCGTTGTTGCTAGCAGTCTGGTTGTGGGATGGTACCATGGCGGGTGCTGTGGTAGAGAATGCACTGTTGCTCATAGGATTGGCAACAATGGCAGCTCCCTCGGCCAGAACTACGGCTGAAGAGGAAATTTAAGTGCAATTAGAGGACAAACAAAGCAAACAGGACACCCTATACCATAAAAGCATGGTACTGCATGCATTACTTACAGAACCCCCCACATGTTCTGCTTTTTCAGTACTAGACTCTCCCATGCACTTATTTGCCATGGCACGTCCTTCTTGACCCCCCCCCCCACTCCAAGTCCAACTTAGAGTCTCTTGATCATAGCTTTGCCAGTACAGAACATGTTAATTCTACTTTAGTATTGGAGCCCCCCTGCCACCAACCCACTCCATAAGCAAATTTGACACGGAACCTCTTTTGACTCAACAAAGAAACACATATGGTACTCTTTCAATGATTATTTACTCCCTCATGCCACATATACGCCCTTACACACTTCTGAAAAATGTCATTCTTGACTTGCTTCCCCAGGTCGGCACCCATCTAAATTGCTTTGACAAAGTGGCTCATTCCCGATTCCAGTGCTTGTATGTTACCCACAAGTCTATCAATGCTCCTTAAACTCAGCCTTCTGCATTCACTAATAAGGCTCCAGACACCACTGGCAAGCTACCCGATCCCATACAACAGTAACCTCGATTTAAGAACAGGGGATCAAGCACAGTTCTAAGCCTTCACATGAAGGTGAATAGCAGCACCTCTGATATTCCAGTGCAGCGCCCCGATAAAGATGCCGGATTCAAACCAATGCTGAACCGAGCAGTGCGACATTAAATTAACGCTCTCCCACTCACAGGAACCGAACAACTGCCACTCACTGAAAAACTGCAGCACCGTCACTTTTTGATGAGCTACTTAATTTGACAGAGGGATGACTTTAATAATAACCTGAGGATTTTGCTTCTGTTTGTGATTGCTGGGATGCTATTTGTGCCGTCTGCAGTCCTTGAGTTCCCATCGCTGCAGCTGAGTGGAGGCCTTGTGTCCCGATTGGTGCCTGCTGGATTCCTTGGGTACTAAGTTGTGATGGCTGAATCCCCTGAGTGCCAATTGGTCCCGACTGAAGTCCCTGTGTGCTTATTGGTGCCTGCTGGATTCCCTGGATATGCCGGGCATGAGAAGTATCAACTGTCATCAACTGCATCTGATTGAGGTGGACTGTGGATGCCACCCCAACACCAGTCTGAGCATTGATGGCTGAATTCTGTGCCTGAGCAGAAACTGGGAAAAGGAAACATTTTAAAAATCATCAAGGGTGGGGCCTTCAATTCATATTGTTAGCACTTGGAGAAACAATTCACCAAACGAAACCTTGGGCAAACAAACTCCCACATTTCTTAGTTCTTGTTCCAGGACCGTAGAAACTACATACCGATATTCTAGAGAATCATGAATTCTACTTACCCCAACAACTGATATTTGCCTTGAAAAAGCCCACGGCCTATAGGCTATAGGGGTGAAACACGTGTCGGCTGTCCTCTCTTTTCACAAATATAACATATAATAAAAATCACGCACGTAAAACTTTCAAAGAACATTTGACTTTTCCTTTTGGACTACTGTTGACAAATCGTGAGGGCACAATCCTCCATTTTCCTCTATACTTACCCTTACATTGGCTCTTGGGTGAAGCCTTTCGAGAGGAATGTGCCACAACACAATTGGGCCCTGACAATTGTAGCACCTAAACCCAGAAATTTCCACCCAAACAGTCACCCACAAACTCCCACATTTCTTAGATGATGATGTTCTTCTTGTAGTAAAAGAGTTGGTATACACTTAAAATTATAATTTTTAACAGGTAAGAAATAAGGAAATGTTTGCTATCTGTACCTACATTGCTCTAACTAATAATATATATCTTTACTCCGAGCCATGTTGTCACTCACCAGGGTATTGTCGAATGGTGGACACAGAACTGGTGATTGGTGTGTAGGTGTGGGCAGACAGCGGGTATGCAGATGGTGGATAGGTGGGCAAAAAGTACTGGAACTGGACAGGCACAGACTGACTGTAAAAAATTTTAAAAAAAAGGTAAGGTAAGAACAGGCCATCACAAATGATGTCAGACTGATTCCTTCACATATCAAGAGCTCATCCAATGATTTCTAATGTCAATATATCTGAATAAATGTACCTTGAGCATTTGAGAAGATAACTGATAAAACTTACTTATTCAACGCACTTCCGAACTAGGAAAGTTACTAGCATAACAGTATCGGAGCTGAGGATGTACACAGAACCTAAAACTGGAGAGAGATCTCTAGGCTAAGTATTACTTTTAAGTGGAATCTCAACTCTGTATGCAGTTTCCTGGGGCAGCAATTCAGTATGTATTCATAATCAATACAATTTACAAAAGTACTTGTGTGCTTGCTTGACAATGTATCCAGTGAGTCTCATTGCATTATGTTACCAACACTCTGAAAGAAACCGCATCCATAGCCCTCTTACCGGTTCTCACTTCTACTCTCCATAGCCACCGGGTTGGGAGAGGCACGATGTCCTGATATGGGGATCAACGTGCTCCGATCAGCTGCATAGTCTGACTGGATACGGGGAGACGTATGGGTTATCTGCTGTGGGACCACCTTAGCTGTAAATGAAAATATATTAAGTTACCAAACCCCACACATCTACCCTCACTACAAGCTCTTCTACTCTGAATCAGAAAAAGCAGAGGAACACATTGTATACTAAATGTTTTCATTTGTTTACCAACAGTGGGCTTAGAATGAGAGAGGATCAAATAGAAGCTAGGACTGCAACAAATCTACAGACGGAAAAAGCAAGGCAGAGGGAACACAGGATGAACAGGATATGGGACAAGCTTGGGAGAAGAGATGAATATAAATAATTACAGCTGTATATCGGCATGGGAAGGTTTGAGGGAGGAACATGCCACGAGACCAACCCTGTAAGTGGCAGGACGGTCACCACTAAAATTAACTAAAAAGGACACAAGAAAGAATCTGGAATAAGTTCCACAACAATGACACACTCGAAGAGCTTTTCAGAATCTACAAAGCTGATAAAAAAAGGCAAAAATGTCACTACAACATCTACATCTCAAAAGCCAAAAACCAAAATAAAGAACTACGCAAAATAGTTTCTGAATGGCAGAGTAAATAAATTCCAAAGTGACACCTTCTCAAGAGCTATGTGACTCCATAGCAAAACACTATAAACAAAAGCCATATAACTGGAACTATACTTGGATAAGAAAACTAAAGTAGGTACCCAAATAAATGGAAACACGAAACAAAACAAACAAAAATACTCACCTTTAATGTAACAGAAAACTTTGCAAATGCTGTAAAAGCTTGTGGCCAAGCAGGATCATGCATACACCCACGTCTGGCACATATTAATTAACATCCTCATCCATAACTCTGCAGCTAAAACTATCAACTGTTTGCTAGAAAGAAAAATGATACTTACCAGTATGCATCTGTTCTTGGCATGTAGAGCTGTAGATCCGCATACTTTTGCATAGATCGCCATCTGGTGTTGGGCTCGGATATTTGCACTTTGTTATTGTAGAAGTCTTTGTAGTCACGAGATAGGTGACTCCTCCTTTGGTTAGTAGTGCGCATGGGCATCGACTCCATCTCCAGATTGTTTTCGCCATAAAGGGTGATGATGGAGTTAGTTAGAAATAGAAGTGACGTCCATATGTAATGTATCTAAGTAAGATAGTACAGCAACACATACAGGTGTCCGGGGAGGCGGGTGGGCGTATGCAGATCTACAGCTCTACATGCCAAGAACAGATGCACACTGGTAAGTAGCATTTTCCGTTAGAGACAGATGAGCTGTAGATCGCATACTTTTGCATAGACTATGCAGCAGTTAGCCCGTTAGTGGTAGCTAAATGTATATGTTGCAGCAGCTTGAAAAAAGTGTTCTTAGTACAGCCTGGCCCACAATAGCTTGTTGTTTTGCCAGCACATCTACACAACAGTGTTTTGTGAAAGTGTGTGGTGTAGACCATGTTGCGGCTTTAAAAAAGTCATCCATGGGTATGTTTCCTAAGAATGCCATGGATGCCCCTATTTTGCATGTGGAATGCGCTCTAGGGGGAATGGATAATGTACGCTTTGCTTTTTGGTAGCATATTTGAATGCATTTAACGATCCACCTGGCAATCCCAGCTTTTGATATAAGATTGCCCTTATGTGGTGGTGAGAAAGCTACAAAAAGATGTTTAGTTTTCCTGAAACTTGTTGTCCTTTCAAAGTAGTAAAGAATAGCTCTTTTGACGTCAAGAGTGTGAAGAGCCTGTTCAGCCACTGAGTCAGGTTGAGGAAAGAATACTGGGAGCTCAACAGATTTGTTAAGGTGAAAGGTGGAAATTACTTTAGGTAAGAATGTTGGGTTTGTCCTAAGAACCACTTTGTTGTGATGAATTTGCAAAAATGGTTCCTGTATGTTTTTGTTGTTGTTTTTTTAGAGTTTTATATAGCGCGAACTAGACCCGAACCGAATCAGGTATCAGAGCGCTTTACATAGCACCAGTTACGTTACATGAGGACGGACACACATTCATTTTAGGCACGGGGAGATTAAGTGATTTGCTTGAAATCACAGGAGGTTTTTGGCGTCGTTAATGGTTAATGCCTTGAGTTCACTTA
Organism: Lissotriton helveticus; assembly: GCF_964261635.1. Classification (NCBI taxonomy): domain Eukaryota; kingdom Metazoa; phylum Chordata; class Amphibia; order Caudata; family Salamandridae; genus Lissotriton; species Lissotriton helveticus. The sequence continues at coordinate 312,141,841 of NC_136072.1, read as the reverse complement.
CTCATCTGAGAGATGTGGTGGCCACAAGGAAAGCTACCTTCCATTAGAGGAACTGTAACTCACATTTATGCAAAGGTTGAAATGAGGGACCCATGAGCCTTGTTAGGACATTGTTAGGATCCATACTGGAGAGGGTGGAACTCTGGGAGGAATTATCCTTTTAAAGCCTTCCATGAAAGCTTTGATGGGAGGCACCATAAACAATTAGTTGTCTGTTTTGTAAGTAGGCTGCTATAGCAGCAAGATGTAATCGTATAGATGTATATGCTAGATTACATCTTTGTAAATGCAGGAGATAACAAATAATGTTTAGAAGTAAGTTCCAGGCAGTAACCATACTGGATAATGTGTCTTATCCACCTGTCTGTGGTCATGGAATTCCAGACAGGTAGGAACTGTGATAGTCTTCCCCTGACCGGAGTGGAGTGGTCTGGGGGAGTGGAGGGAAGTCGCCGTTTTGTGGTGGGGGAGTTGCGGGTGTTAGAACCACGTCCTCTAAAATATGCTCTGCTAGGGGAAGTTTGAGCGGGGCTTTTGTATGTGGAAGAGGTGTTTTCTGTGCCAGTTGGTTTGGAGGCACTCCTATAAGAGGAAGGACGAAAGGAACCTCTACTAGTTGTTGCTTGTAGAGCCCCCATAGATTTGGCTGGCTGTGTCCTTTTTCATCTTTTCTAAAGATGTGTCCACAGTAGGACCAAACAAGTGTTCTTGATCCAAGGGTTGATTGAGGATGGTAGATTGTAACTCTTGTTTAAAACAACATATGCGTAACCATGCATGTCTACGTAGTAACACGCTTGTATTAATGGTGCGAGATGCTGTATCTGCTGCATCCAGGGCACATTTAATAGAGGTATTTGTAATAAACTTTCCCTCTTGCATAAGATCGTTTGCCTTGGTCTTATATTGGTCTGGAAGATGCTGCATGGACTTTTCAAGCTCATCGTAGTGAGCCAGGTCATATCTCGCTAGTAAGGCTTATGAGTTGGCGATACGCCAGAAGTTTGCCGCCTGGGACGCAACTCTTTTACCAGATGCGTCCAGTAGGTTAGATTCTTTGTCTGGCGGAGGTGCATCACCTGTGGTTTGGGAATTTGCCTGCTTACGATCATTTGCCACTACTAATGAGTTCAGAGGAAGTTGACCTTTAATGTAAGCTGGATCGCTTGGAGCTGGTTTGTATTTTTTTCTCAATTCTAGGATTGAGCACCCTAGCTCAGACAGGGTCTTAAAAACCTAAGGGGCATGTTTAATCATCCCTTTGAGAATAGGGAGAGTGTTTGTTGTTTTTTGAGGCTGCAAGAATGTCTCTAATAAAAAATCCTCATCTAGGGGTCTGAATGGAGTTGAAACCCATGATATTGTGCAGCTCTATTTATTAGTTGCGCAAACCCTACGTTGTCATCTGGAGAGGATGGTCTGGAGGGGAATACATCTGGCTCAGGTACATCTGGGACATTATAATCTTCCGAAGATTCATGAGGTGGAATACTGTGAGTGTCATCATCAGTAGCTGTATCCTGATGTGGTGGGTCTATGTCTTCATTCCTACCCCCTAAATCCTCGTCATCTTGTGTTGTAAGTGATAGAGGAGGTGTTGGAGATTGTGCTGGAGAAAGTATAATGGTTGGAAGCTGTAGAGGTGGAGAAAAAGGCCTCATAGGTGAGGTGGCCGAGTCTTTTTTTCTTTGAGGGTATCCCCGGTGATTCTGAGGTGTCCAATTCCCTCTTTTTAGGTGGTATAGAGGTGACTTGTCCAGTAATGGGGTCAATATGGAGTGTCTTTTTGCTTAGGATCTGGTGGATCTTGATGGAAAAGTTCTTTGGATCATTGTCTTTTTTCGGCGCCGAGGAATTAGGCTTCGAGTGGTGTTTTGTCCTATCTTCCTTAGCTTTAAGAGGAGTTTTTATGTCCTTCTGCTTAGGTGGTGTTTTCGACTCCGAAGATTTAGGCTGTTTCTTCGGATCCAAAGTCTTGGATGAAGTTTGCTTCGGTGCCGAAGATTCCAGTTGTGAGAAAGTGGCTTTATATATAATGGACCAAAGTAAGGTACAGTGTGTGTATAGAGACCACAAACCCCAGAGGTATAACAGAGGTTAAAGTCAGGGCTGACCTTCCTCTCAAAAGTGGTAGCTTGGTAGAGCAGTAAGGCAGTACTAGAGGACAGTGTAAAGCATTTGTTGTACACACTCAGTCAGCAAAAGGTTTCACACACTCAAGGACTGAACTCCAGGCCAATTGTTTTTATATCCAAAAGATATAGCTGTTTTATTTTTAGAACCAGCAGGTATAAAAATATAATTTTCGCAGTAATGAGTGATCTCAGGTAATTGCTTTGCAGAAAGGTAATGGCTTTGTAAACCCAATAGGTACAGGGGTTGCAATAGGCAACACAGTTCTAAACACAATTTAGCATTGAGCTCAATGGGTTTTTCTACACAAATACAGTTGAATACTTTGTAGATTACTTTTGTAATTCCAGGACTGGATTCTAGATTCAGTCCTCGGGGTCCAAGCTGTAAACAGGTTAGGAAAAACATATTGGTTATTGCAATTACTTTTAAGGAATAAAAAGGTATTTTAAAAGTTCACACTTAGAAACTTTTCAGTGAAAATCTGGCAATGTTATCCAATGGGAGAAAATTCAGGTTACAGGTAAAGTATGCTCTCGTTACTTTTGTAATCCAGTACTGGGCTCCTAGGTCCAGCACTGAGATCTCTACTTAAGACAGGTAAGTAATTACGTTTCAGTAGTTGGTACGATTTTTAAGGAATATTTCAAGTTTTGAAAAGTAGACAGAAGAAATTTCATAGAAAAGCAGACAATGGATTCCTAAGGAGAAAATTCAGGTTACTAGTAAATCCGGTTAGGATTACTTTTGCGGTTCAGTACTGGGCTACAAGGTACAGTATCGGCTTCTCTCCTGATCACAGGTGAGTACTTTGGAATTCGGTATTCGGCTGATTTTATAGGAATATTTTAAAGTTTCAAAACTTCACACTTAAAAGATTTTTCGAGTCAAACCAGGCAATGTTATCCGATCCAATTTGTGATGGCCGGAGCGCTATGGCGAATACGGCAGTCCAGATCGATCCCATCGGACTGCCGTATTCGCCATAGCGCTCCGGCCATCACAAATTGAGCCATCACGCTCCTTTCCTGGCAAATCCATAGAAACCTGATGGAAGCCCTGGACTTGATGTGAAAGAAAGCACATCTATCAGCGTTTACTCATCAGTATTCCTGACCCTTCGAGGAAACCAACATTAATGCGATAATAGGCTTTGTGTTAATAACTGTTGTACAAAACAATAATGTTGATAATTCTTGTCCTGATGATGATGTC